>NC_042617.1:98728139-99082282 GCF_901001135.1 Rhinatrema bivittatum | reverse complement strand
TGGCAGCCAGTGAAGGTTCTGAAGGATAGGGGTGATGTGTTCCCTTTTGTTGGTGTTTGTGAGGTTCCTGGCCATCGCGTTCTGGACCATCTGAAGTGGTTTGATTGTGTTAGCGGGTATGCCCAGAAGGAGTGAGTTGCAGTAATCCAGTTTCGGGAGGATGATAGATTGTAGTACCAAGCGGAAATCTCCGAGGTGCAGGAGTGGTTTTAGTTTTTTTAATACTTGCAACTTGAAAAAGCATTCCTTGGTGGTGGTGTTTATGAATTTGTTTAAGTTGAGTTGATTGTCGAGCAGCACACCAAGGGCTCTTACATGAGGTGTGTGGTCAATAGATGTTATGGAGAGTTGGGAAGAAATTGGGGGGTTGAGCAGAATACAGTTCTCCGGAGCTATTAGAAGGATTTCGGTCTTGTTGGTGTTAAGGATGAGGTTAAGGCTGGTGAGTAGGTTGTTGATTGCTATAAGGCAGCTGTTCCATTGGGACCATGTTTTGTAGAGTGACTCTGAGATGGGGATGAGGATCTGTTTGTCATCCGCGTATAGGAAGTGCGTTAGCTTGAGGTTGGTGAGTAGATGGCAGAGTGGGAGGAGGTAAATATTGAATAGGGTGGGTGACAGGGATGATCCTTGGCGTACCCCCATATTAGATTTGATTGGGTGTGATTCTTTGTTGTTGATCCTTACCTTGTAAAACCTGTTTTCAAGGAAGGATTTGAACCAGTTGAACGCAGATCCTGTGATGCCAATGTCTGCTAGTCGCTGTAGTAGGGTCATGTGGTTCACGGTATCTAATGCTGTGGATAGATCCAGAAGTGCGAGTAGGAATGGTTGACCTTTTTCCAGGTTTAGTTTTCTAACCCTTTTAAGTTAGTTTCCTCTTCCTCAAATTTAGATCTTTATTCAGAAGAAAAATTACAAAGCTGGGAAACAGCAGGAGTCAAGTTTTGTCAAGATTTGCAATAATCTTCCAAACATCTTTTAGCGTAACATTAATTGGCTCCTAAATATCATTAATACCACCATCAAAATTAGATAAAACCATTGGCAATGGAACCCCAGAAGATGTAATTGGAAGAGTACCAGCAGGCCCCAAAGTTGTATCCAAACATGTAGCAACGGATGTCTCACCAGTATCTTTACTAATGTTAGAGGAAATTACCATGGTTAGGAGTGGATTGCAAGTTCCCCTCAATAAAGGACTGGCTTGTTGACTGTGGGGGAGGCTGGATGTCACCTAGATTTAAAGAGACTCATAAGAAGAAAGCCTCATGGCTCATGATCACTAAAAGTGATTCACTAATTCCCTGAATCTGATTGTCCCTAGGACCCCAAACACTCCCTGGTGCCAGAGTGTTTTGTTAAAAAAGTACTTTTCTTCATCCAACAGAAGGGGTGTGCCTCTTAAGTGTGCAGCTTCAGCTATGTGCTGCAGTGATTAATAAACAAAAGGGGCACTGACTGATTACCTCACCTTGACAAGCTGGGAGGGAGGAGAGAAAAAAGTGAACATCAGATAACGACTGCCATCCATGCTGGTCAGGTTCCACAGTCTGCTCTTATTTATTTTTATTTATTTGCTTTTTATTGAGAAATTACTACTTACCTGATAATTTCCTTTACCTTAAGGTGGATAGATGGATTCAGGACCAGTGGGTTATGCACCTCTACCAACAGATGGAGACGGAGCAAACTGATGTCACAGTATATATAGTCCTGCTGACGCATCCCTGCCAGAATTCTCTTCAAAAGCAACTGTGGACAGACTAGCAAAAACTTAATTAAAAATAGACAATTATTTCTCTACTCGACCAACAAGAAACACTGAATTCCAGCAAGAACATATGCATGCTAGTCTAGGGAATGGATGAACATTTACCAGAATCCCCTGGAACACTTAGCCACACAGGAGGGCATCACACAATCATTTGGCAGCCAAGGGCGGGAAGCTGAATCCATCTATCTACCTTAAGGAAAAACACCATTCCGCTTAATTAATTTTCCAATATATCCAACGAAGAGGACCCTCGTTTCACCCGTGCCACGTCTTGGCATAAATTTGGAGACATATCCCTTGAAGAAGCTCGGCATGGGTGAAACGAGGATCCTCGTCTGAGATGAATGTGGGGAAGAAATCTCAAATCGTGAAACATGTGCCTGTTGTGTGGCATTATCGCATGGCATGTTGAGATTGCAAGAAGCTATTTATGGATAATATGCCGGTAACAAAATATTGATCTTGGCGTAAATTTGGAGACATATCTCCTGAAGAAGCCCGGCCGGGTAAAACGAGGGTCCTCGTTGTTGGATATATTGGAAAATTAATTAAGCGGAATGGTGTTTGACATTGTGCTTTGAAAAAATCTTTTCACGATATGTGGTTTGAATATATTTTATTGATTTATAAATATACATTTTGTAAAGGGATAGTGCATGGTGGATTGTAATGTGTGTGTGATATGTATGGAGTGGGGTTTGAATGGTATGAGTGATATGGATGAGTGGATATTGTTAATGAGTTTTATAAATGTACGGTATTTTGGACATTGTATTAATATTTGCTATATGGGTAATAAGTGGAATATAATTGGGGGTTTATAATACATTTTATAATTATGTATTCTTTGGGTGCATGATATGTTTTAGATCAGTAGATTGGTGTTGGATGAAATAATAAAAGAACAATGATAAAAAATAAATATACAAATATCATATAGATTGTATTATTTCCTCTGATTTTTTTATGTAGTTTCCCTAGTTTGTAGCCTGCTGCTCTAAACCTAGGCACTCCTCTACTCTTGTCAGCTCCTCTCAAGCCTTCCCCCAGTAATTTAATTTTTAAAAAATACAAAACTGTGAAAATGTAGGCAACTTTGCGACAGAATTTCAGAAACTTTAGCACCAAGTTTTTTAAAACTCTAGTCAGAAAAGACTAGAGTTTTTTCACATAGGGTCACATTAGTGGTTCTTCCTTGCACTAGGTGTCACTAAGAACATAAGAAAATGCCATACTGGGTCAGACCAAGGGTCCATCAAGCCCAGCATCCTGTTTCCAACAGTGGCCCAATCCAGGCCATAAGAACCTGGCAAGTACCCAAAAACTAATTATATTCCATGTTACCATTGCTAATGGCAGTGGCTATTCTCTAAGTGAACTTAATAGCAGGTAATGGACTTCTCCTCCAAGAACTTATCCAATCCTTTTTTAAACACAGCTATACTAACTGCACTAACCACATCCTCTGGCAACAAACTCCAGAGTTTAATTGTGCGTTGAGTAAAAAAGAACTTTCTCCGATTAGTTTTAAATGTGCCCCATGCTAACATCATGGCGTGCCCCCTAGTCTTTCTAGTATCCGAAAGAGTAAATAACCGATTCACATCTACCCATTCTAGACCTCTCATGATTTTAAACACCTCTATCATATCCCCCCTCAGTCGTCTCTTCTCCAAGCTTAAAAGTCCTAACCTCTTTAGTCTTTCCTCATAGGGGAGTTGTTCCATTCCCCTTATCATTTTAGTAGCCCTTCTCTGTACCTTCTCCATCGCAATTATATCTTTTTTGAGACGCAGTGACCAGAATTGTACACTGTATTCAAGGTGCGGTCTCACCATGGAGCGATACAGAGGCATTATGACATTTTCCGTTTTATTCACCATTCCCTTTCTAATAATTCCCAACATTCTGTTTGCTTTTTTGACTGCCGCAGCACACTGAACCGACGATTTCAATGTGTTATCCATTATGACACCTAGATCTCTTTCTTGGGTTGTAGCACCTAATATGGAACCCAACATTGTGTAATTATAGCATGGATTATTTTCCCCTATATGCATCACCTTGCACTTATCCACATTAAATTTTATCTGCCATTTGGATGTCCAATTTTCCAGTCTCACAAGGTCTTCCTGCAATTTATCACAATCTGCTTGTGATTTAACTACTCTGAACAATTTTGTGTCATCTGCAAATTTGATTATCTCACTCGTATTTCTTTCCAGATCATTTATAAATATATTGAAAAGTAAGGGTCCCAATACAGATTCCTAAGACACTCCACTGACCACTCCCTTCCACTGAGAAAATTGTCTATTTAATCTTACTCTCTGTTTCCTGTCTTTTAGCCAGTTTGCAATCCACGAAAGGACATCGCCACCTATCCCATGACTTTTTACTTTTCCTAGAAGCCTCTCATGAGGAACTTTGTCAAACGCCTACTGAAAATCCAAGTATACTATATCTACCGGTTCACCTTTATCCACATTTTATTTATTTATGTATTTATGTATTTATTTATTTATTTATATATATAACATTTCTTTTATACCGATATCCGTTCGCACATCGTATCGGTTCACAGTGAACAAAAAACCATTGGGCAGTGCCTGTACATGTAACAGATAACATAATATAATATGATGAACTAGGCAACATATAAATAATTTATGGGAGGAGCCCTTACATATAACAGGCATCAATGGGTAGATGCTATGGAATATAACTATAACTATATACATGATCGTGCAAAGTACAAAATCAGCAGACATAAAGGCGTTCGTACCAAGAAATCAGTATAACATTCATAGGGGGGTTTTATGTAATAGGGGGTGAGATGGAGTAGGCTTGCTGAAAGAGCCAGGTTTTAAGTTTCTTTTTGAAAGTGGGGATATAGGTCTCTATGCGGATATCATGGGGCAGTGAGTTCCATATGGTGGGGCCAGCAAGAGAAAAGGCTCTGTTAATAGTGGAGGAGAGTTTAAAAGATTTAATAGATTGGGCATGGAGTGTTCCTTGGAGAGCTGGGCGTGTAGGTCTCTTGGAGGTACGAGGTAAGAGGGGGGGGGGTTAAGCCAGTTGAGGTTGGAATTTACTAGACTCTTATGTATGATCGAGAGTGTTTTATAAAGAATTTGTGACTGTATAGGGAGCCAGTGTAGTTCAATAAGTGTGGGGGTGATGTGATCTCTTTTCTTTGTGTTTGACAATATCCGAGCGGCGGCATTTTGTAGGAGTTGAAGTGGCTTAGTGTGTGTTGCAGGAATGCCAAGTAAGAGCGCATTACAATAGTCAATCTTCGATAAAATAATAGCTTGGAGGACTGTACAGAAATCATTGAAGTGTAGTAGGGGTCTGAGTTTCTTTATTGTTTGGAGTTTAAAATAGCAGTCTTTTATGATGGATTTGATGAATGGTTTAAATGAGAGGTGATTATCAATAATAACTCCTAAGTTGCGAGTGTGCGATGGGAATTTGGTAGCTGAGTAAGCAGGAGGGATGTCTGGGATCGGTTGCCTATTAGATATGCTTAATAGCGCAGTCTTGTTGGAATTAAGAGCTAGGTGCATGTCCTTTAGGAGTTGGTTGATTGAGGAAAGACAGGATTCCCAGCTGCGTAAAGCAGTTTGGATGGTGTCAGAGAAAGGGAAGATGATTTGCACATCGTCAGCATAAATAAAATGCTTGATGTGCAGGTTAGTGAGAAGCGTGGTAAGGGGAAGCATGTATATATTAAATAGCGTGGATGAGAGTGAGGAACCTTGGGGTACACCTTGGGGAAGACTGATGGGATCAGATTCATTGTTGTCCATTGTGACAGTGAAAGTGCGATTTTGGAGATAAGATTGAATCCAATCAATGGCCTTGCCAGTGATCCCAATATTTCTGAGTATGTTGAGTAGGACATCGTGATTGACTGTGTCAAAGGCAGCCGAGATGTCAAGTAATGCGATAAGGTAGGAGGATCCGGAGTCGGTTCCTTTGATAAGGGTATCGTGTAGGGAGAGGAGCAATGTTTCAGTACTTAAATGCTTCCTGAAACCATATTGGGTAGGAGGGAGGATGTTGTTCTGTTCAAGGTGATCGGATAGGCGTGAGTTCACCAGCTTCTCAAGAACTTTAGCTAGGAGGGGTAGGTTGGACACCGGTCTGTAATTAGAAAGGGTGGTGGGGTCAAGGTTGGATTTTTTGAGTAGCGGTTTAACTATAGCTTGTTTCAGAAAATTCGGGACAAAGCCATGCTCTAGGGAACAGTTGAGAATATTTGAAATGGGTTTGGCGATTACATTGTGTATAGATAGTAGGAGTTTAGAGGGAATAGTTTCAGAGGGATGTGTTGATGGTTTCATTTTCTTAAGTATGTTCTCTACTTCTAGGGAAGATGAGGACTCAAACGAGGAAAGGGAGACTGGAGAGTTGATATTGGGAAGACAGATATTGAGGTTGTTGTGCGAGAACTGTGCCGTGATGGATGATACCTTGTTTTTAAAAAATTGAGCTAATTCGTTGCACCGATTTGTAGAGGAGTTAGCTAGTTGTTGTGTGTGTATGGGAGAAGTCAGGTCAGCGACCATAGAGAAAAGAGCCTTGGGGTTGTATTGCAGACCATTTATTTTTTTGGCGTAGTATTCCCATTTAGAATGTAGGATGGAATTTCTAAATTCATGCATGCGTTGATAGTAGAGAGTTTTGGTTGCGGGGGATTGTTGTTTGCGCCATGACCTTTCCGAAGCTCTGAGTTGGATTTTTAGATTTCTGAGGAAAGGCGTGTACCATGGTTTCCTATTTTTTCGGTTGGGGTTGATAGTTTTTGTTATTAGGGGGCAATGTTCATTGGCAATGCTGAGTGTAAGGTTAACCCAGGAGGAGAATGCATTATCTGGGGATGATAGGTCAATTTGTTTGTCTATGTCTGAGCATGCTAGCGTGATGGTCTCTACATCGCAGGATTTGCGAAATTTGAAAGATATGGGCTGACGGGGCGTGGACAAGGAGCTCTGGGGAAGTGATAGTTTGGTCTTGATCAAGGAGTGATCAGACCATGGTACTGCCGTACATAAAGGAGGACTGTTCACGCTGATGGAGGAGTTGATAAAAATCAGGTCAAGGGTGTGGCCAGCTTTGTGTGTGGGGGAGTTTACTATCTGTTGGAAGCCCATAGCTTCAAGTGAAGACAGGAAAGCTTCACAGGCAGGTGATTGTGGTGTTGTATCCACGTGTAAATTAAAATCTCCTAGGAGGATAGTGGGTAGGTCAGGTGATAGTGAGTTTGCAAAGAATTCAATAAGTGGTGATGAATCTTTCTCTAGTAGACCAGGGGGGGTATAGATAAGACACAGTTGGAGTGATTTTGATTTGAAGAAACCAATTTCGTATTGATGAGGGATGTCACATTTATGGGACAAGAGTTGGAGGTCTTTTTTTACAGCTAGGAGTAAGCCACCTCCTCTCTTCTTCTTCCTCGGGATTGAGAAAATATCATAGATATCTACGGGTAGTTGGTTGATGAGGGGAGTGTCATGTTGTTTGAACCAGGTTTCAGTGATAGCGCATATTTCAGGATTAGAATCAGAGAGAATGTCTTGTAGAAGATGGGTTTTCTTTTGAAGAGATTGTGCGTTAAAAAGGATAATGAGATTTAAAAGTACTACAGAGATTTAAAAGTACATTTAAAAGTACACATGTTTATTAACTCCTTCAAAAAGTGAAGCTGATTTGTGAGGCAAGACTTGCCCTGGGTAAAGCCATGCTGACTTTGTTCCATTAAGCCATGTCTTTCTATATGTTCTGTGATTTTGATGTTTAGAACATTTTCCACTATTTTTCCTGGCACTGAAGTCAGGCTAACCAGTCTGTAGTTTCCCGGATCACCCCTGGAGCCCTTTTTAAATATTGGTGTTACATTTGCTATCCTCCAGTCTTCAGAGGATGATTTTAATGATAAGTTACAAATTTTTACTAATAGAGCTGAAATTTCATTTTTTAGTTCCTTCAGAACTCTGGGGTGTATACCATCCAGTCCGGGTGATTTACTACTCTTCAGTTTGTCAATCAGGCCTACCACATCTTCTGGGTTCACCGTGATTTGATTCAGTCCATCTGAATCATTACCCATGAAAACCTTCTCCATTACGGGTATCTCCCCAACATCCTCTTCAGTAAACACCGAAGCAAAGAAATCATTTAATCTTTCCGTGATGTCCTTATCTTCTCTAAGTGTCCCTTTAACCCCTCGATCATCTAACGGTCCAACTGACTCCCTCACAGGCTTTCTGCTTCGGATATGTTTTAAAAAGTTTTTACTGTGAGTTTTTGCCTCTACAGCCAACTTCTTTTCAAATTCTCTCTTAGCCTGTCTTATCAATGTCTTACATTTAACTTGCCAATGTTTATCCTTTATCCTATTTTCTTCTGTTGGATCCTTCTTCCAATTTTTGAATGAAGATCTTTTGGCTAAAATAGCCTCTTTCACCTCCCCTTTTAACAATGCCGGTAATCGTTTTGCCTTCTTTCCACCTTTCTTAATGTGTGGAATACATCTGAACTGTGCTTCTAGAATGGTATTTTTTTAACAGTGACCACGCCTCTTGGACATTTTTTACTTTTGTAGCTGCTCCTTTCAGTTTTTTTTCTAACAATTTTTCTCATTTTATCAAAGTTTCCCTTTTGAAAGTTTAGCACGAGAGCCTTGGATTTGCACACTGTTCCTCTTCCAGTCATTAAATCAAATTTGATCATATTATGATCCCTATTGCCAAGCGGCCCCACCACCGTTACCTCTCTCACCAAGTCCTGTGCTCCACTGAGAATTAGATCTAAAATTGCTCCCTCTCTCGTCGGTTCCTGAACCAATTGCTCCATAAAGCTATCATTTATTCCATCCAGGAACGTTATCTCTCTAGCGTCACCCGATGATACAGTTACCCAGTCAATATTGGGGTAATTGAAGTCTCCCATTATTACTGCACTAGCAATTTGGTTTGCTTCCCTAATTTCTCTTACCATTTCACTGTCCGTCTCACCATCTTGACCAGGTGGACGGTAGTATACCTCTATCACTATAGTCTTCCCCGACACACAAGGGATTTCTACCCATAGAGATTCAATTTTGTATTTAGTCTCATGCAGGATGTTTATCTTGTTGGACTCTATGCCATCCCGGACATAAAGCACCACACCTCCTCCCGAGTGCTCCTCTCTGTTATTGCGATATAATTTGTACCCGGTATAGCACTGTCCCATTGGTTATCCTCTTTCCACCATGTCTCTGAGATGCCAATTAAGTCTATGTCATCATTCACTGCTATACATTCTAATTCTCCCATCTTACTTCTTAGACTTCTGGTATTAGCATACAAACATTTCAAAGTTTGTTTTTTGTTTGTATTTTCATTCTGCTTTTTAATTGATAGGGATAAGTTAGAATTTTTTAGCTCAGGTGAGTTTTTAGTTACAGGCACTTGGTCTATTTTTCTAATTATTGGAACCTCACTGTCGGGATGCCCTAATTCTATTGCATCATTAGTATCCTTTAAAGATACCTCTCTCCAAACCATGCGCTGCTGAGCAACTGTCGGCTTTCCCTTTTGTTCTAGTTTAAAAGCTGCTCTATCTCCTTTTTAAAGGTTAGCGCCAGCAGTCTGGTTCCACCCTGGTTAAGGTGGAGCCCATCCCTTCGGAAGAGACTCCCCCTTCCCCAAAAGGTTCCCCAGTTCCTAACAAAACTGAATCCCTCTTCCTTGCACCATCGTCTCATCCACGCATTGAGAGTCCGGAGCTCTGCCTGCCTCTGGTGACCTGCGCGTGGAACAGGGAGCATTTCAGAGAATGCTACCCTGGAGGTTCTGGATTTAAGCTTTCTACCTAAGAGCCTAAATTTGGCTTCCAGAACCTCCCTCCCACATTTTCCTATGTCGTTGGTGCCCACATGTACCACGACAGCCGGCCTCTCCCCAGCACTGTCTAAAATCCTATCTAGGTGACACGTGAGGTCCGCCACCTTCGCACCAGGTAGGCATGTTACCAGGCGATCCTCACGCCCACCAGCCACCCAGCTATCTACATTCCTAATAATCGAATCACCAACTATGACGGCCGACCTAACCCTTCCCTCCTGGGCAGTAGGCCTTGGGGAGATATCCTCAGTGCGAAAGGACAATGCATCACAGTAGGACACAAGCTGGGACATTGTTTGTTAGTAGGGCAGAGCACTATTAGGAAGGAGGGAACACTATTATCCAGAGGGCCTTTTTTTATGCATTGCAAAGACTCAATTTCTTAGGGTAGCCTGGAAGAATATTATACTCCTAGGCTACATAAAAAATAGGCTTTGCTTGCAAAAAGAAATAATAAACCTCCTTCATGCAGATTTCATGCTTATTCATTGTATATATCGTAAAAGACTGACTTTTTGGGGAGAGATCCTCCAGAATAGTTTGGGAACTGCTGATATAGGGTATCTAATACCCTTGCATCGGCCCTGCTTATCCTGCAAGGCTATTAAAAGCTATGCTCGTCCCAACCTGTACAGGCTGGAAAGATGCCTCACACCACATTTGCTTGGGCCCAAAGAAAGTATACGTGTGAGTATGTTGGCCCATATTGTTCTGAAGGAACCAGCAATGTGCCACCGCCTACCCATCAGCTGGCAAAGGAGGACAGCTGCAGCAGTGGGCAGAAATCAGATTAATAATTTGGGGAGGGGGGAGAGCGGGCTGGAATCTGGAAGGCAGGTAAATTCCATCTAAAACCCCTTTTTGAGGCTGCTTTTAAAGCCTAAGTTTGATTGTCCACTTTCAGCCTCATTAACTAATTTTAACCACTGTCTTAGTATATGAAACTCCCCAAATGTCTTTTGGCCTGTATGATTGTTTTGATTAGATTATAAACTCCATTGAGAATGGACTGTCTCCTATGTGTTGTTTGTACAGTGCTGCATACAATAAGTAACACTATAGAAATGTATAGTAGCAGAAATAGAGCAGAGGGATAACAACCCCGAAATTAGAATTTAAATCCTGCTTCTCCCAATGATGCTGCTTCAATCTTGGACAAGTCACTTAACCCTCCATTGCCTCAGATACAAAATGAGGGCCTTTTTTACGAAGCATTTTTCCATAGCTACAGAATGGGAGAAAAGTTTTAATAAATGACCCTCTTGGGCAGGGAACTAACTATTATCCCTAATTATAACTCACCTTGAGCTTGGATTTCTAAAGACAAGTAATTAAATCTAAAATCCAAAATCTGGAAAAAATAAAAAGGAGGCCCATCCATAAAGGTTTGCCCAAGGCCTCTTACGTGGCGCCAAGAATGAGAGGAGATCTAAGAAAGTTGAAAGAGTGGCAGCTAAACTTCAGTGCAAAACAGTGCAGAGTCATGCATTTGCAACACAGAAATCTGTGTGTAGTATACGTTGGAGGAAAGATAGCTGTGTGTCCTAAACAGGAGAGAGACCTTGGGATGATCATTACTGATTGTTTCCAAGCAACAAAACAGTGCAAAAAGATGGTGGTCAGAGGCACAGGTTTGACTGGTGCATAGGGAGAGGCACTCTGCACAGGACACTGATAAAACATCATCTGGAGTATTGGGTCCATTCTGGAAATCTTACCTCCAAAAAGATATGGACAGAAGTGGTCCTGATTTTCTTGGAATTGTGGCCTTACCCCCATGTAAATTTCATGGATTTTTTTGTGTATTACTATTAATATTTTTTATTTATATATTACTGTTATACTTTTCTAACAAATGTTTTTAAAGTGATTAAAAAAAAAAAGTGGTCCAGAGAATGGCTACCAAAATAGTGAAGAGTCTGCATCAAAAGTCTTATGAGAGGCAGACTCAAGGACTTAAATATGTATATCCTAGAGAAGAGGCGAGATGGGAGAATATGACAGAGCCATTCAAATACCTGAAAGGTATAAATAAATAAGTAAATATTTATTAGCTTTTATATACCGAAATTTAGCTAGCTGCCTTCACTCCAGTTTACATTTAAAACAACTCATTACAATTGAGAGCACAGTTTGGGATAACCATGTAACTGAATTAACACGGGGAAGAAAACAGTAAGGGGCGGATTTTAAGAGCCCTGCTCGCCTAAATCCGCCCAAAACCGGGCGGATTTAGGCGAGCAGGGCCCTGCGTGCCGGTAAGCCTATTTTACATAGGCCTACCGGCGCGCGCAGAGCCCCGGGACTCGCGTAAGTCCCAGGGTTTTCGGAGGGGGCGTGTCGGGGGCGTGTCGGGGGGCGGGCCCGAACCGCGCAGCGTTTTCGGGGCGTGTTGGGAGCGTTCAGGGGGCGGGCCCGGGGGCGTGGCTGCGGCCCGGGGGCGTGGCCGCGCCCTCCGGACCCACCCCCAGATCGCGTCCCGGCGCGCTAGCAGCCCGCTGGCACGCGGGGATTTACTTCTCCCTCCGGGAGGCGTAAATCCCCGGAGAAAGGTAAGGGGGGGGTGTAGACAGGGCCGGGCGGGTGGGTTAGGTAGAGGAAGGGAGGGGAAGGTGAGGGGAGGGCGTTAGAGGATTCCCTCCAAGGCCGCTCCGATTTCGGAGCGGCCTTGGAGGGAACGGGGGTAGGCTGCGCGGCTCGGCGCGCGCCGGCTATACAGAATTCATAGCCTTGCGCGCGCCGATCCAGGATTTTAGTGGATACGCACGGCTCCGCTCGTATCTACTAAAATCCAGCGTACTTTTGCTTGCGCCTGATGCGCCAGCAAAAGTACGCCTATTCGCGTTTTTTGAAAATCTACCCCTATAGGTATAACCATATAACTGGATTATCATGGGGGGGGTGGGGGGGGGGAAAGGTTAAAACAGTGGAAGCAACGTGGCAATAACTCAGTTTATAATTCAACAGAGTGGGTAGTGCAGAGAATTATTCGTAATATAGTTTAGCAGTTCATCATGGAATGCATGATTGATTGTGGTGTGTGTGCTTAGCCGATACCGTCTTTGAAGGCTTGTCTGAAGAGCCATGTTTTGAGTGCTTTTTTGAATATTTTGGGGTTGGTTTGTAGCCTTGAGTTCTAGAGTTCTAATGAGTTCTAGAGGTGGGGTCCTGCAATTGAGAAGGCTCTGTTTCTTACTGTGGTGAGTTTGGCATTTGCGACAGATGGAATGTCAAGTTGTGCTTTGTTTGCTCTTCTTGTGTTGCATTGAGGGATGTGTTTCTGGATAATGTCGTTTAGGCAAGTGCTTTCACTGTTGTGGATTGTGCTGTGTATGATGGATAGGGCTTTATATTCGATTCTCTTTCCTACAGGTAGCCAGTGCAGATTTTTTAATACTGGAGTGATGTGGTCAGATTTTTTTTTGCCCAGTGAGGATTCTGGCTGACACATTCTGTAGTAGTTGGAGTGGATGTATGGTTGTTTTGGGTAGACCTATCAGTAGGGTGTTACAGTAGTCGAAGCTGGTAAAAATGAGGGCTTGGAGAATGGTTTGAAAATCCAGATGGTGCAGTAGTGGCTTTAGGTGTTTGAGGATAAGTAGTTTGTGGAAGCCTTCTTTGATTTTCATAGAGGCGTGTTTTTTGTAGTTAAGTTCTGGGTCCAACCATATTTCTAGATCTTTCATGCTGTCGTTTAGCTTGATCTGCGTGTTGTCGATTTGTATGGTGTGGTTTGTGTTGATTCCGGAGTTTTTTCTTTCTAGCAGTATGCACTCAGTTTTATCCATGTTGAGGCGCAGTTTCATGTGGTTAGGTGTGTTTCTTATGGTGTTGAGATAGGTGGCCGAGAGTTTTAGTGCATTTTCGAGGGTGCTTGTTATGGGGATAATTAATTGGATGTCATCGGCGTACATGTAGAATGTGACGCCGAGACTCATGAGGAGCTGGCAAAGAGGAAGTAGGTATATGTTGAACAGGGTGGCTGAAAGCGCTGATCCTTGGGGAACTCCCGTTTCCAGCGGTATGGCGTCAGAGGAGTGGTTGTTGATGTTTACTTTGAAAAATCGGTTTTTAAGGAAGGATGTGAACCAGTTGAGCGTTTTTCCAGATAGTCCGATGTCAGCAAGTCTGGATATTAAGCTGTTATGATCAACCATGTCGAATGCGGCGGAGAGGTCGAGTAGGATGAGGATGAATCGTTGCCTGTTATCGAATCTTCTTATTATCTTGTTTGATAGGTTAAGTAGCAAGGATTCAGTGCTATGATTTTTTCTGAAACCATGTTGGGTGGGGTGTAGGATGTTGTTTGTATCAAGGTGCTCATTGAGTTGTTTGAGTGCTGCTTTCTCTGTTAGTTTGGTTAGGAGGGGTAGGTTAGAGATTGGGCGGTAGTTGTTTGGGTCGTCTGGGTTGAGGTTCCTTTTTTTTTTATTATGGGTTTAATTGTAGCTATTTTTAATTTGTCAGGGAGCTCGCCTTCTTCTAGAGATTTACTTATGATTGCCGAGATGGTTGGTGCGATGGTTTGGGTTATTTCCTTTAGTGCACGGATTGGAATAGTGTCAAGTTCATGACAGGCAGGGTTGAGGTTTCTTAATAGTTTCTCGGTTTCTATGGTCGTTATGGGGTTGAAGGTGGTCCAGGGTGTAATATTTTTTATGTTTAGCTGTTGTCCACCTTGATAGGTGGAGTTGTTGAAGTTTTCTGTTATTTTGCTAATTTTGTTTTTAAAGAACAGTGCAAGTTCTTGGCTTAGGTTTTTGGATTGTGATGAGGGATTGTTTTTGTTGTCTGAAATTAGGTTGTTTACTGTTTTGTATTTTTTTGCTGTAGCATACAAGAGGCACTCCTTGTTCAATGGAAAGAAAATTCTAGAGCAAGAGTTCATAATTAAGTGTAGACTCAAGGGTAATATTAGAAAATATTTATTTCTTCATAAAATGGTATATGTATAGAATAGTTTCCCAGTGGGTGCAGAATTGAACAAGGCAGTGGATAAGCACTGAGGAGCCTTAGTTGTGAAGAAATGAAGGGGAATACAGATCAACTGGGCCTATGGCAATGCAACAAGAATTAAATAGGGCTACTCTCATATTCTGTGTTTCATAAAAGTCTAAATGGTTTAGGATTCTTGAGTTCCAGACACCCCTACCTGGATACATGGCATGGGACAGTGAATTCCAGTTACTGGAAACTTCGGCATGTTTATTAAGTGTAACAGTGAACATTGATACTATGCAAGTAATTTATCTGCTCTTCATTATTTAACAGTTCAGTGAAATACTAGCCTCATCATCTCAGAGAGCAAGTGGAGCAGTGTTTCCAGCTAATCACACAATGCAGTAAGTGGCATAGCATCAATGTTATTAATGCTTACTAACACATAAGAATTCATTGTTAGCAGTAGCACAAAAGAGAAAAAAAAAGCATGTCATAATATCCAATGTGAGAGTGCCCAACTGAACCACGAGTCAAGTTTCATTTCACAGATGAGCACTTACTGGTTACAGTTTGTTGCACAATGGATAACAAAGGATAACAGGCAATTCTTCTCTCTAACCAGTAGTAAGAATTTGATTTAAATACTGCATAGTATTCATGATTATTTCCTTTTCTAAGCCAGGGCCAATGTGCCCAGACATTTGCTATCTGTTATGTATCTGTGTGACTGTAAATGTTCTACTGGTTATTGAATAAAATGTATTTTACAAAAAGAAAATACACTGCATAACATTATTTGTATTACCAAATAATTTATACCCGATGTGTATTATTTTCCATGTGATATTTTATGCATCTCTGCTAGTACGACAAGATGGAAAAGAGTTATACTAAAGAAACAAACCTGTTCTAATATTCATTAATCAAACAGTACAATTTTATCATTTAAAATTCATTTATTTCAAAATAAAAAGCAGTAAAAACAATGCCACTTGGTACAATACAAAAGCTAATATAGTATAGGGTATTTTGTAAGTTTAAGCTGTTTTATTTGCTTGTAACTTGTCTTGAGTGCCGTGGTTGTAAGATGGGGGAAAAAGTTGAAATACATATTTCCATTTATATAATAACAAAATACAGAACCTCCTGACAACCGTTAAAACTCCTGCACTTTTTTTTTTTTTTTTTGCTGTAGCATTGGAGGCTTAGGTTATTGGTAAGGCTGAGCAGACTGGTTGGGAATTACTGTCTAATTAACAATGGACATAATATAAGAAAATAACCAAAAATCAATACAATGAAAAAAAAATAACAATTTCTTCTCCAGGTAAAGGTTTATATAGAAGAAAGAACAAGGATATCCTAGGTTAGATCAAGTACATAATTACAGAAAAGAAAATAAACTAGCTCCAAGACAGATAAAAACATACAGTTCTCAAGGTAGAAAATCATCCACTAGCCAAGTTAATTCACCAATACATGTGAACAGTGTTTGTATCCAGTTTTTAAAACTTCACATTCAGGAAACACAGAATAAAACATTTTCTATAGCTGGATCTTCTATGTGGAATTCTGAGTACTCAATTAAAAAAGGAAGTGGAGTATTTTTTTTAGGAAAAAAATGTTGAGTGAGATTTTTAAACAAATGTACATGAAATTTTACAGTTTTATTGTCCGATTTTGTTAAGTGTGTATTAAGTATATTGACTGTATTCCACACTGATCTTTTTGGAGGTAGCAAAATATATATGTCATAGCAACTAAAATAAATAAATATGATCTCTTACCTAGCACAAAGTAACATTGAAAAAAGCCAGCAAAATATATAAATTAAAGAGTTGGAAAACTGTTATGAACAAGCTTATATTTTTAAAGGAGAAATATTTTAAGAAGCAAATCTAGTTGTCTTTGGTAGTAGCAGTTAAAGGAAACAGCAATCATATCTTGACACTTTGTTCTTAACAGCAGCAGAGGTCTTAGGGGATTGTGCCATTGCAGTTCTTTAATCTCCTTTTCCTTTCTTGGAAATTGGCCAAATAAGAAATCTTTACAAGAGGTGGTAATAATTCATTTTCAAAACTTAAAATTTCTATTAAATAACAATTCCACAGAAAGTACAGATTACTTTAGGAAATTTAATATCCCATCATTTCTTAATTATGACACAATTTTCCATATTTGAAATTCCGTATTTGAAATTCATTACTGCCTGAAAGCCATCTAGAGGCCTATGTGAAATGAGTTGGTGAACTCAATCCAATATCCAAAAAACATCACCACAAATTGACATTATTATTGGTGATCTCAGAAATGCATGGAGACCAAATTAGCCTCACCTCTGAGGTGGTCTTTCCTGAGTGCAAACAGCAATGTTATCAGAGCAGCATGAGAGCGCTTGCACTATCGCTGCCCATGATGTATCTATTTTGAGGATAAATGCAGGCCTTTAGTTTCTGTGGGTACAATGTCTTCTCCATGACATTAAAAAATGGAATTTGTTTCAAGGACAATAGGGGCGGAAGGCCTGGTTTAGTTAAAAGATATGTTTTACATATATCTCAGTCCTGGCCTTTTACCAGAAAAGCCAGGAACAAGGTGAACAGTAGGAAGAGCAAGGACAGAGTACATCTTAGACTTTTGGAAGGGATAAATGTTAATGAATCAGTTACTTATTTTATAACAAGTTATTTACATTTTTATATTCTCAAAGCTGAGGATATAATCTAACTTAATGGATGCCAAAGTAGAAAACTAAAAATATTTTTTTCTTTTATATTGGCAAGCAAGAATCGAGTCATTAGTGCAGCTGTTAGAATATTTATGACAGCATCCTTAACATCACATGCCATCTCACTTCCACTGTTCAGCTCTGTTAACTGTGCTTCTCATTTTCATTCCCTTTCCATATTCTTTACTGTAAGCCTTGTATTTCAAGATTAAGTTCTTTCCAGATGGCTTCAACACTTCTTTGCACCTGAATGTTAGTTGTTCATGCCTAATTTCCTGGTTCAATAACCTAGGAAAAATGATTGCAAAATGAGATTGAATTTAAAGGTGAAATTATTTACCTACCGCCTTTTCTTAAAACTCAAGAAAATCTGAATATAAACCTTTACTGTTGCAGTAACATACAATAGGATGTACTTTGATTTTCCTAAACTCCTGTTTTTCTCTGAAACTCAAAGTTGAATAATAAACTTCCAAGCAATATAAGATGTGCATCTAGCTCATACAACCTCTGGAGACAAGATGATCCTAGAAGCAACTATAAGCTAAGCATCATTTTGGAAGGGTTTTTTTTAAAATCTGTTTTGGGATGCATTGAAGACTGACTGTGAAATTACATTTTGTAAATAAAAGGTGATGACTTTGGATTTTTATATGCAAATAAAAAAATCATTCAAAAATTTGTTGGGATTTTATAAGTCAGATGATGATGGTCAGGGCATATTACTAAGGGAATTAGTATACCTCAGCTGCCCATTTGATGAACCATTTTAAGACAATGTTATAACGAGAGTGGTGTGTTTGTGACTTTGCACATAATCTGAAGGCAAAGATTTCTACTTTTTTGATTGTTTAGTTATTTAAATGAAGACCAACTTTTTTTTATTAACTCTGGTGCCAGTCATGAATGGTGTGGATTCACGATGTCCCCTGCCAGAGAGAGTACCTGTTCACTAGGCCTGATGTTTAGTGGACAGGAAAGGAAATGCTGGTCCATCGTGGTGAGCTCTGGCCAGACCATGGCCTTGTGAGCCCAGTATGTCAATGGGTCCATGACGGGTTCTGTGAGGTAGCGCATGACTGAAATTTAAATAGGGGTCTCATGAGTTTTGGGTGGGGAGGAGATAATGGTCTCTGCTGCCAACCACTGTAGCTATGGCCTGTGTCAGCAGGGCCCATTCTTCAGGGGAGGTTGGGTGGTGGATTAAGGTGAGGGAGGAGGATGTGGTAGCTGACAGGGTGATGCTTATGCTGACAACACTGCATGGAGTACCCACTCTTTCCTGCACTGCATCTGCATTTCCCCCTGAAACTCTGGTACTCCCATTTCTTTACCCTAGCCACCAGCATCTCCTTCTAGTAAATCAGATTATTGAACTGGGGGGCAATACTACCTTTCACCCCTGCGTCAGATAGTGTAGCTAGCATGTAAAAATCCAGCTAAGTGAGTAGTTTGAATTTATTTTCCAGTTGCGGTTCCTGCTATAAACTCTCTAACTTCTCCAGTATATTGACGACGGGGATGACCTTGCCCAGGGTGACTGCTATTGAACTCAAGATACTCTATAGCATCCTTAAAGAGCTTTGGAACTTGTATCATCTGCACCATGTGTAACCGATACTGATGGCCCAGGGGGGCAATACTAACCTATTTTGGTTCCCAGACACAAGGGCTGTCTGTGCTCGACTAACAACTATAGTATCAGACAGGTGGAATTCTACCTGGTGCCTACATCTTGAATAAGCCAGTGAAGATGCACTCCATTGTTTCCTGTTTCTCACGAACTACTGCCCACTCTTCAAGCTCCAGTAAAAATACTCCACTATTTTCCTGCGATTCTTAGAATGAGTTTTAGCTTTGGGACATATTCATGCAAATACTGCACCATGTAGAGCTGGGAAGCTGTGATTCAGGCATTCAGCATGGAACCCTGGAAGAACTTTTCCCCAAAACACACCCAATGCCTTTGTATCTATCTTGGGGGGGGGGGGGGGGCGGGGGGAGAGGCATGTTAGTCTAATCATGAATGCTCAGCATGCTTCAATACCAATTTCAGCACTGTGGAGTGGTACTGTAATTGGATCACCCAAAATCCCAGAGCAGCCTGCACTCTATATTTTAAGTCCAGCTTTTGATCACAGAAAGGCATGAAGGAGGCATCTGTCACATTCTTATCTGAAGATTCTGGATAAATCTGTGTCATCAGAGTCATCAACCTCCTGGGAGAGAAACAAGAGTGAGCCACCAAGGAACAACAAGACGTGTTCTTCAATGTAATTGCCACTGCTTCAAATGTTCTCTTAAGGATAGTCTTAATCTTTTTAGCAAGAGCATCCTTCAAGGCTGCTTCTCCTTCCACAGGAATAGTGATCCGCTTGGAGACTGCACACACAAGTGCATGTACACCTTGGGAAAAACATAAAACTTTTTTTTTTTAATTATTTTTTATTTTTATTTTTTATTTGCTTTATGTAAAAGACATTAACTATAATTATCTTGTTCAATGTATAACGCTCCGGCGTACGTTTTTGTTCTCTGTACACTGACGCGATATCTCTGATGAGCGGTGGTATATAAAAAGCAATAAATAAATAAAATAAGCACTCTCTTACCACTGGATCCTAAGGGGTAGATTTTAAAAATGTGCGCGATCGCGTACTTTTGTTCGCGTACCAGGCGCGAACAAAAGTACGCTGGATTTTATAAGATACGCGCGTAGCCACGTGTATCTTATAAAATCCGGGGTCGGCACGCGCAAGGGGGTGCACATTTGTGCAACCTGCGCACACCGAGCCCAGCGCACGCTGCCTGTTCCCTCCGAGGCCGCTCCGATATCGGAGCGGCCTCGAAGGGAACTTTCCTTCGCCCTCCTACCTTCCCCTCCCTTCCCCTACCTAACCCACCCGCCCGGCCCTATCTAAACCCCCCCTTACCTTTGTTGGCAGATTTACGCCTGCTAAAAGCAGACGTAAATCTGCTGGCGCGCCATCACCCGACCCGGGGGCTGGTCCGGAGGCCTCGACCACGCCCAGGGCCGTGCCACGCCCCCGGGTCCGCCCCCAAAACGCTGCGTCGTTTCCGGCCGGATTTACGTGCGCAGGGCATTTAAAATCCGCCCCTAAGTGTACAGGCCTTCCAAAATCTGACCTCCTTTGAAATTAGTCTCTGGGGCACCCCACTCAAGATCAATTAATTCTTGAATGGTCTCCATCAAGGGGAAAAAACAAGAAGAAACTAAAATGGGATTTCTCTTTCGGTCAGACACTGAATCTGCTCCAGGATCACCAAGCAATTTTCAAAGGTCTGGGAAATCAGAGCTGGCAGTTTATCCCTATGAAACAACCGCAACATAGTTCCATACGCTTCTAATTCAGGGGAATTTCACCATCAAGAGAGGCAGGATCGGCATCAGCCACACCGTCCAGATTTCCATCCAGCGGACCACTGCCACTCTAGGAGTATTCCGGCACCCAACAAAAAATCCAGGCAAGATTTTCTCCCTGCACCTCTGCTCTAGGAGCATAGGACAGGGCCGAGGACTGTGCCTGAAGAAAGGACTGCAACCCCTTGAAAAATTCTACCCATGAAAAAGTAGAAGCATCCAGACCGGGAGGGACACAAGATGTATTTACTGAGCTACCTTCTCCTGCTGAGGAACCATTTAGAGGAGTTCTAAAATCAGGCGCCCCACCTGAATTGTCTTTACCCAGACCCACATCCGGAAGGTAAGAACCAGGCTTAGTGAAATCAGAGAAAGACAGTTCACCCTGAACCTCCAAACAGCACCGGCACAAATCAGCGAGCACGCCTGTCTGAGATGCCCGAATATAATAAGCAGCACAAAGAGAAAGACGCTTAGGCTTCTTAGGCACAGGCACCATAATGGCAGACAACGTCCTGAACGGCGGCTGGAGGCATGCGTCTAGCTATTTTTTTTTTTTTTAGATAGGCACTCAACTAGGTGCCTAGGAATTATGCGTCCAACAATTAGGCGCGCTTACCTAGGCGGCCAAAAATTAAGCGTACAATACCACTTGTATGCACAGGTAAGTACGCGGCCACTACGTATCACTTAACATGGGCACACAGACTACAAGGCTCCACTGTGTGCCCAAAAAACTGGGTGAACAACCTGGATGTACATGTCAAACCAACAATCCTGTAGAGGGCAGCCTTAGAAAGCATATGAAAAGCCACTGTGGCCTACCACACGGTGTGCAGTGAAAAGCCTCGGAGTGGTGCCTAGTCTAAGGAGGCTGTTCATGTCTCTCGACCTCCCACAGAGTAGTATGAACGTTGGACTAGTGCGCTGAACATGGAGACCCGGGGAGGAAACCCTGTACAACAAAACACCTCCTTCTAAGTCTCTGTATCTCTCTCTTTTTTTTTTTTAAACTTACCAGAGCTCAGCCGTACCTGGCTGAGCACAGAGATGGTCTCCGGCTGCGGGGGGGAGAAGGCATGTGCTGTTACCACTACGCTTGGCTTCTTGCACCCACTGTTTTCAGCTGCTGAAGCAACTAAGTCCATGCTGGCAAAACAGCTACCGGACCAAGGCACACATCTGATAGACCACGGAAATCACCTCAGGAATTCTCAAATGGGGGTGGGACCATTTGGTATCACCACAGGAGAGTGGGGCGAATTTTATCCTTAATTCTCCTTTATTTTAAAATGAAGCAATCCCCTATGGGGAGATGCACGTCCACCATCTGCTGGAGAAGGAGAATACTGGCAGGCTTATGTAACTGCAGAGGTGTATATACTGTGATGTCAGTTTACTCCATCTTCATCTGCTGGTAGGAATGCATAACCTGAATTCATCTGCCTGGAAGCTAAGAAACCAATAATTAAAGCTCAAAGGTTTGAACAAAAGCACAACTTTAGGGGAATTGTTCTGCACAATGATGCAATTGGAAGCATATACAGGTTAAGAGAACCTCAGCTAAAGAATAATTAGTAAAGAAGCAGCAATAATAATAAAACCAAAGTATATTTGGGTTCACAGAACAGCCAATATTTAATCCTCATAATTCTAGAAAAGCTTCAGAACATTTTAGTAGATGCTCACATCACTGGAAATGGTGACTCAGCATCATGACTGCATACTATCTTTAAAGCAGTGCTTCTCAACCTTTTTTTATTTCATGGCACACTTTCAACTTTATTCAATCCTCATGGCACACCACATCAAATTTTGTACAATTCTCACTTTCCCACTCCTTCCACCAAAAGAAGGAAAACAGCACTTTTTACTTGTGTGCACCTCATTTTGCCTGCTTCAATATGACATCTGAACTTGCGGAACCTGTGGGTACTGTGAGATTACAGGACTCTGAGCATTTGAACATCAGATTGAAGCTGGCAAAGGAGGCGTACCCAGATAGAAAGAGTTGCCAGTGGGAAGGAGGGAAAAATTGCCAGAGTTTTGGTAGGTGAATCTGTGACATTTGCCTTTAGCATTAGCAGTGAATGAACAGTTCATTTTGGTGCCTGGGGTAAGTTCATGGACTGTACTCAGAGAAAATTGTACTAATTTACTCTCAAAATATACCTAAAAGCATTCTTTAAGTTTTGTTAACAGAATATTTTTCAGCCCAACACAAAAGCCTCCATGCTGTGGATCTGTCCTGCATACAAGAGAAATATACACCAGAAAAAGTCAGAATTAGCCAACAAAATCCAACTATTCCCAACATGTAAATTCTAACTGGGAGACATGTCCAGATCAGAGACCGATGAGTTATTAATATTCTCTGTCAGGAAATAAGTCTCCCATCTTTGGTGTCTTTGGCTTGCTTTTCTGGATCAATTTTTTTTTTTAATCATTCAGTGGTCTTCTCTGTTCTTTTTCTGGTGTCCTCTTTCCTTGTTCTCTTTTTCCTTCAAAGGATATTTTAATATTTTCTCTTCAGTCTTTCTGCTCTTTCCTTGATGTTGTCCTTTCCTCAAATCTTTCTCCTCCTTTCATTCCCTTATTCCTTCATTGTCTTTCAGGATTCCCCTAATCCCAAATTCAAGGTCTTCTCTCTCTCTCAGCCCCATCCCCGGTTCTCTCCCTGCCCATCCATCTAATACCTGGTCCTCTCTCCCTCTCCCCTCCATTCTGGGTCCCCCTCCAATGTTCTTTCTCCTCCCTGGCCCCCATCCCTCCCTATTCCTTTCTCCATCTCCAACTTCCCAGTACCTGTTCCTCTCTCTATCCTGGGTCCTCTTTCCCTCTCCATCGCGCAGCTTCTTATCCAGGGTCCTTTCTCCCTTCTTCCTCTCCCTCCATCCTATCCTCTCTCTCTCTTCTCCTGCACCCTCCTGATTTTTTTCCCTTTTACCTCAGATCTGATCCTCTGTCTTTTCCCCTTATCCCATTTCCCGATAAGCCTCAGCTTATCCTTCCAATCCTTTCCTTGCCCCCAGCAGGCAGCAGCAATGCATAATTCTGTGTCAGCATCCAGTGCTTCCTCCCTCAAGTATTCACATCTCCTCCTCACCTCCTCTAATATTCACCACCTTTTTTGCACTCCCCATCCCCAGCATTCACCCCTTCCCTTAAATCATTCTCGCCTGACTGGAACTCTGGATGGCACCCTCCTCTGCTGTTAGCTGAGTCCCAGGTCCTTGCAGCACAGATATCTAAGGCCTGGAGCAGAGACTCTCCAAGCAAAACAGAGCACAGCAGAGAAGAGTCCTGTATTCTAGACAGCGGGTGGGTGTGGGGAGTGGAGAGAGGATGAACAGGGAGCAGCAGCTCTTCTCCACTATTTACTGCTGCTGTGCTGGCTCCCTGCTCCTGTTTCTTCCCTCATCTTTCTCAGTGGTGTCTGGTTGCCATGCGGACAGGAGGGAGTTGCTAGAGTAATAATAAAGAGATCTGAGATACTGTCAGAGAATGAGCCCAGGGAGGAGGATTTTGCTGTGGTTGGCCGGACTGGGGAACAGGAAAATTTTTCCCGAGGCACATTGTACTCCTGGGGGAATTCTGTGCACAAAACTTAAAATTCTGCATACTATATATGGGTCAAAATAACACAATTTATATGACAGTCTAAGTAATTACATTTTAAATGAATACAGAAAAAAGTTATTACTTAAAGATGCAGAATTTTGAATATTTTGAGCAGAATTTCCCTAGAAATTCACTGTAAGAGTGTCTCTTCCACTCTCTCTCTTTACTCCCCTGGCCACTGTGCCCTCTCAGGCCCCAACTCCTCCACCTGCCAGTATCTTTTCCCTCCACCTCTAGGCTGAACCCCTTCCACTCTACTGCCAGTCCCAGAGTTTGACCCCGTTCTCAGTATTGCCCCTCACACAGGCTCCCTCTGTTCCTCTCTCTGACACACTTGCTCCCTCTCTCGTGCACATACACACACCCTCAAACAGGCTCCCTCACTCTCTCGCACACACACACATCCCCTCATACAGGGTCCCTCTCTTGCATACACACCCATACAAGCTCCCATTCTCTCTCACACATACACCCTTACACAGGCTACCTATGTCTCTCTTACACAACCTCAAACAGGCTACTTATGTCTCTCTCACAAAATCCTTTCAAACAGGCTAGCACCTTCACATACACACCAGCTCCTAATCTCTCTCTCACACACACACAAACTCCTTCACAATCTCCTCATATAGGCTCCCTCCCGCTCTCTGGCACCCACACTCAAGCACCCCCCGCTCTCTCTCACACACCCCCCTCCCCTTCTCCTCTTACACCACACTCCCCCTCCTCTCTCACACACGCACCTCTCTACACACACTCTCACCAGGGCCTTCATCTTCGCCGCAAATGGTGCACTCTCCGATCACGGCATGCCAGGGTCTCCTCTGCCATTGTCAGTGCAGAATTTGGCAATTCTGCAGCGTGGGGGGGGGGGGGGGGGGGATTCTGAGCAAATTCTGTGCTCCACAGTAGCGCAGAATTCCCCCAGAACTAACATTAGTTGAGAAGCATAGCTTTAAAGGACAATTTTAAATAGCCATTTTCCAGGGTAAATACTGATTTGTTTCTCAACATGCCTACTTTTACCTACATAGAGAGGAGGCATTCCTGAAGATGTGTTTAGGTCAGGGGAGGAAAATAATGCACATAGGCTGTATTTTTCAGATTTGCATGTGAGATTTTCTATAGAAAAAATACCTGCAGAAAAAGCAGGTGAAAGCGTCTGCGGGTACTTCTTCCCTTGGGCATTTTTCAAAGGGTCAATATGTGCATTTCCTTTTAAGAATTGGTGCAAAACCCATGTTTAAAAAGTACCCATGAGCTTTGCATCAATACAGACAGTGTTAATACTGCCCCCTTAAATTCTTCACTGATTAAATAAACACAAGTGTAAGCATCATTCAACAAATGTGGGAAATAAAATTATCACTACATTTTAAATTAATTGTAATTAATTTCAACCAAATATTCTGAAAGTTAATTTGTAGAAATTATTATTGCAGATAGTTTTGAGATGATCATTCTGAAAGTCAAAGCCCGAGCAAATAGAACTTAATATATACATTTGAGAGGAATTTATGTAACCTGTTCTATGTAGAACAGGGAATAGTGGAAGCATAATTAGAACCTGGATCTCCAGAGGTCAGAGCTGTATACTCTGAACACATAAACTACTGTGCAGTTTAGTTAACAGCTCATAAAACGAGTTTGCATATCATAAATTTGTGCTCTCCGTAGGCAGCAGAATGAATCAGACATGACGTGGATTACATCATCTGACGCCATCGAATGGATCCTTCTCTTTTAGTTCTTAGTGCTTTTGCTCTACTGACCATGTGTGGGGGTTTCCCATGCGAGCATTGCCTCATGAGCCCCTCAGTCAATTTTAGAGCTTAAATTTAACTAGGTAGTCAACTTTCCAGGGAAACTTGCAGGTATTTAGCATGGTTAATTCATCCTGCTGACTATGGATAATACCATTTATGGTAGGCTGATTTGCTTTTTCCATCAACAAGTAGAGCTGAATTAGCCATGACAAAAGGGGAGTCCCAAAATGAGGGATGCAGCAGAGCACTTACTGAAAAAACAACCCATACCACCATGGAAAGTAGATTACTGGGTGGACAGGCTAGTCAAAACTGCTTGTCTAAACTTACTTTCACTTCTTGATAGACGGTCCAGACAGTAATAGGATCCAAAGATGTGTATGGATGACCAAGTTGCAGCTTTACAGATGTCTTCGATGGGCATGGCTCACATATGAGCCACTGATGTAGCCATGGATCTCATTTAATAAACTTTAACCAAATCTATAATCTGGAGGCCAGTGAGCACTTTGCAGTGTGTGATACGTTCTGCAAGCCAATTGGACAATGTACATTCAACAACAGCTATGCCTAGTCAGTTAGGATCATAAGAGATAAATAGCTGCAAGCCCCGATGATATGAATGAGCTCTTTCAGTATTAAGCCAAGCCTTTTTTTTTTTTTTTAGAGACCAAAGAATTAAGGGCTCTCTCTCACCTTTATGTGCATGTGGCCTTAGAAAGAACAGGGTAACACAATGGCTTGATTTATATAAAAGGGTGATACCATTTTTGGTAGGAACTTTGGATGGGTGCAAAGCACTACTCGACTGTGGAAGAACTGCATTAAGGAGAGTAATGAACCAATGCTTGAAGCTCACTGACTGTTCTGGCTGAAGTGATTACAGCAAGGAATAATACTTTCCATGTGAGAAACTTCAAAGAAGCCTTCTCTAATGGCTCAAAGGATGGCATCATAAGCTGTGCCAGAATGATATGATCCCTTGGAACAGATTACAGAAGGTCGTATACCATAAAGCTGCACCCTAAAGGATGAGTGGAAATCAGTTTACTCTCTACCTGAATATGGTAAGCCGCTATGGCACCAAGATGTATCTTGACCGACGAGGTACTCAGTACTGAGTTCAGAGATGGAAATACAGAACAAGTGCTGAACCAGCTCTCATGGTTCACATACGAATGAGTCCATGGAACTTCGATGGCACCAAGATGAAAAGTTTCTTTTTTTTTTTTTGTAATTAACATTTTTTATTGTGAAAATTTGTTTACATTCCAATGTGCAAACAGTACACATACAGGCCATACCAATAATTGGGTTCCAGCAACTTCTCATGAAAAAACAGATTGCAAGACCCAAGGCAGTAACAATAACAATATTTCACATTTTATCCCCCTTTTTCCCCCACCCCCACCCCTCCCTCTCCTTCCCCTTCCCCCCCTTCTTAAAAATCCCTCGGTGGACTCATTCCTCAACTGTAGGTACAGTGATAATCCTGTTTCGTATGTGTTAGTACCCCTATTAAGCACTAAATCTATCGGCCAAGCCAGTCATCCATAGAGGACCAGATTAGTTTGCATTGTGAAATTTTCTCTCTACGGACAGCAGTCAGTTTTTCCAGATAAGCCATTCTCTGTAATTTAGTTATCAACTGGCTACTAGTGGGGATTTTGTCACTTTTCCAATGCACCACAATTAGCAACCTGGCAGAAGCTCCTTAACAGACATTGCTGACCCTGGGGTAGGTCCGGATTTGGGAGTCTTAACAACCACTCCTCTAGCCATAGGGACACTGTAGTGTTCAAAGTTCACATGCCAGGCGTTGACACTTCCCAAAGGGTCTAATTTTCGGACAGCCCCACCACATATGTATGAATGTGCCCTCCATATTACAGTTCCTTCAGTAGGTGGGCTGTGTTGCCTGGGACCATTTAGCCACTCTACTTGGGGTGAGGTACCATCTATACAGAAGCTTATAATTATTTTCTGACTTAGCTGCCGAGAGAAGAATTTGCTCAAGTATCTAAAGCATTCTTCCCACTTCTCTTTTTGCCAAGGCTTGCCCGAGTCTGTCTCCCATGCTACCATATGCTTTGTCTTAAAGGGGGTCTCCTTATTCAAGAGCGGATATACTTTGGAAATCACTTTCCGCAACTTATCCACTGCAGCGCAATATCCTTCAAACAATGATCTCCCTCTCTTCAAGTCTCTCTGGTCCTCCTCTGATAACATAAAATGTCGGAGCTGGGCATATGCTAAGAAGACCCTGTCCTCTAAACCATATTTCCTCTTTAAACCATTAACCTATACCTGCCCTAAAAAGCTCAAACCTTTCTCATCCCACGTGGAGAAAGTGAGATGTTTTGCCCCATTGGTAGCTTCACCCCAAAGTGGATTGGGGTTAGCCCTGAATATACAGTCGGGCCAACTAATCCCTTTACCAAATATTCAACGTGTTTTTAAGGCAGAGTGATAACTGTTCCCATTCCGCAGCATTCAGTTGCTTCAGCCAAAACAGTACATGCACGGGAACCATCTGTAGTGGGGCTTGTTCGATCTGGGTCCATTGTTTACCGGGGCAGAGTAAGTGGCTATCTATCACACTTTTAATTTGTGAGGCAGCATAGTATTTCAATATATTTGGTACTCCTAAACCCCCCTCGAGCCTCAAACGGTAAAGAACTCCCCTGGCCACCCTGGGAGGCCTCCTGCACCAAATGAAGGAGAATATTCTTTTCAGGAAATGATGCAATGTCTTCACAGGGACGCCACATGGGAGAGCCTGAAATAAGTAACCTAGTCTCGGGAGAATGTTCATTTTCACAGCTGAGATTCTGCCTAGCCATGACAAGTTCAAGCGTTCCCAGTGACTTAAATCGGTTTGTAGTGACTGCAATAGAGGAGTATAATTAATGCGATATAGATCTTTAAATTCTGGGCTGATGTTAACCCCTAAATACTTGATAGGCCCAGCTGTCCACCTGAATGGATGCCTTGCCTTCAGATGTTTTTCCTCTTCCTGACCCAAATTTATGGGGAGAATGTCAGACTTATCCATATTGACCCGGAACCCTGACACAGAACCAAAATACTCCATTTCTTTCGTGACCAGTGGCAATGACCCCTCTGGTTGACTCAGGGTAAAGATGTCGTCTGCATATAAAGAAATTTTATATTGATCTTTCCCAACCCTGATGCCCATGATATCCTGCGTGCTGCCTATTATCGCAGCAAGGAGTTCTACACTCACTGCAAACAGGAGAGGGGAAAGAGGGCACCACTGCCGAGTGCCCCTCTGAATGGGAAAATTCTTGGTATATCCATCATTGACCTTTAGACAGGTTGCAGGCCCCCCGATACTGCTCCTTTACCCAGGACAAAAAGGCTCCCCCCAGCCCCATCTTCTCCATAGTCACGAATAGAAAGGGCCAGTGTACCCGGTCAAAGGCCTTCTCCACATCTATAGTCAATAAGATTGCCGAGTCCCCTTGCAACCGGGCACAGTGTATCAGGTCTAAAATTGTCCTGATATTTTCAGCTGTGGCTCGCCCTGGCAGAAAGCCCATCTGGTCAGGGTGAACTAAAGTCCCTATGACTCCTCTCAAACGAAAAGCCAAAATTTTTGCCAATACTTTCAGATCGATGAAAACAGTTTCTATTTAAAACTGTAAGCTCTTCTAGATGAGGGCTTCCTGGTAGATTCAATAAGTCTTCAACTGCCTTGGGTAAGGAAAGTGATGCCATTAGTGAGCGCTCAACTGCAAGGCTGGCAAATCGAAATACAGGAGTTTTGGATGATACAGTCGACCTTCTTCTTGAGTTCACAGTGACAGATTTGCCCCTAAAGGGATTGGGGGACTGATAGACAATCATACTAGGTACAAGAACCACAACTATCTGGGCCCTGATGATGCAATAAGTATCAGGTGAGCTCAGTCTTTGAGCACTTTTTATATTGTCTTGATTATCGGCAGATTTGTTGGAAAAATGTACTTGAGATCTACATTCCAGGTTGGCATAACAGCATCCTGAGTGGACCTGAGTTTGTTTGAAAGAATGGAACAAAATTTTTCCATTTTCCTCCAAAGCAAAGTGGTCACTTGAGGGATATCCCCAGAGGTCAAAACAGCTATTGACTGATGTAGGGATCATCTGTGAGGACAAAACATCCTGCTTAGGTAATCTGCCTTCTTGTTGGAAATCCCCAGAAGGTAAGTTCCTTGCAGAACAGGTTGATGGTTGCACGCCCATTCCCTTTATCATTATTGTCTCTTGGCAAAGTCCATGACCTTGTGTCTGCTTGCTTGCTGACATAAAATATGGCTACTTGGTTGTCAATTTGTATGAGAATTCTTTTTCCTCCGAGTTGATGCAAGAAGGTTCTACAGGCATATCTGATTAATCAAAGTTCCACTGGCAACCAAGTTCCCTGAGTTTGGAAGGGACCTGTAAGTGGTTTCCATCTCATGGTGGACATGTCTATTGCTAATGTTACCTGATAGGAAAGTAGACGGGAGAGGGGGCTTCCTGGATTTCTCTTCATTTCCTGCAAGACTTTCACCAGAGTTGTCAAAAATTGAGTTAACTGGTCCTATTGGGAGCAGAGGCCCCCTTGTAGGACATGCATATGGAGGCAAATTAGAATAACCGCATGAACTGCCAACACCATGTACCCTAGAACTCGCACTTCCCTGGCTGTTGTCTGATCCGTGTTTATCAATCGATGAGCTAGGGACCTGAGGACATCAATTTGATCTGCTGGAAGAAACATTCTGTCCTGTAGAGAATCTATCTATGCCCTGATGAATCTGACTTTCTGAGAAAGGGCCAGGGTTGATATTTTGAAATGTATTAGAAACCCTAGGGACTGCAGGAGTTGAATTTTCTTCTGCATGGAGGTCAACACGCCTTCCTGTGAAGCCGCTGTAACTAGCCCATCATCCAAATAAGGGAAAAATCAGATGCCCTAATGATGGAAAAACACTATTATAGCTAGGCATTTGGTAAAAACCCTTGGTGTCAATGAAAGACTGAAAGGGAGCACCCAGTACCTGGTAGGGGGAGGATTCCACTACAAAGCATAGATAGTGCCAGTGGGAGGGATGGATGGGTATGTGGATTATGCATCTTCCAATTCCGGGCACACATCCACTCCCTTGGCTGGATTAAGGGCAGAATAATATGGTGGGAGTTCATCTTGAATTTCTCTCATAATTCTTTTTCAGACTTCATAAATCCAGGATGGGTCTCAATTCCTCTGATTTCTTGGGGATAAGGAAATAGTGGTAGTAGAATCTCTGGCCATGATGGTTGGATGAGACAGATTTTATTGCTTGCTGTTTGAGAAGTGACTCCACTTCCATGTGGAGCTGCACTGACTTAGATGGATCTGGATTGAAGCCTGAGCAATGGGGAAGCACTGGAAGAAGCTAGAAAAAACATAAGTGATAACCAAATTCCACACTCTTAAGTACACAGAAATCTTTGGTGATTTTGCACCACTCCTCCAGGTAGAGACAAATTCTCTCCCCTACTGCAGGGCTGAGAATTGAATTTGGAGATTAGTCAAAAACTTGGTCAAGGTTGTAATTGGACCTCCTGTGCTGCTTTTGGTTGGTACTTCTTTCTTTGCTGGCTTCAAACCAGAAGTTGTTGCAGAAGCAGAGAGGAGCACAATACTGCTGCAATTGCCATCAGGGTCGTCTCTGAAAGTATGAATGCTTGAAAGCAAAATAGGGCCCCCTTGAAATCAAGTTGCTCCAAAGTGATCGAGAGCAACTGAATTGTCTCCTGTTGATCTTTGATCTGAACAACTGTTTCTATGAGTTTATCTCCAAAGAGATGATATCCTAGGCAAGGAATATCTGCTAGCTTATGATAACTGTTGGCCCTTAACCAAGTCATTTGGCAAGCTCCAATAGAGGCAGGCCATGAGTGGGCTGTTGTGTCAAATGCCTTGTATACTAACTTCCCCCAAATAGTGGGAGAATCATCTAGAATGACTCTCAGGAAATATCTTATTGAAATTTTGCATATGTCTGAGGAGAATATTCCGGCATTTACTAGAGTTTATTTTTTTTCATCTAATTCCCAAAGGCGGGAGTCTCCAATTTCCCTAGATTTGACTAATCTGACCAATTTTCTTGAAAATTCCACAACAGAAAGTCTCTAAGCATTTAACTCTTCTTGTTTCCTTTTCTTCTGAGTCAGATTTAAGTGTTGACATGAAGCTGTATTTCTGCAATATAAATGTTAACTTTCTAGGGCAGTGTTAGAATTTTTCCTGACTTAGCTAGAACTACCCAGGAAATGAGGAAAAAACTTCCAATCTCATATTTATTTATTTTATTTATTTATAGACTTTTCTTTGCCGACATTCGTGAGGCACATCATACCAGCTTACATTGAACTGAAAGGAGGAAAATACAATGAACAGAATAACATGTCATAGTTAAACGCAAATGGTGTAAGATATAAGCATCGTAAAAACATTCTGAGATTATATATAATAACATAAAAGAACTAAATAGCTATGGAGGAAAAAGGTAGAAAGAAAGAAAGAGAAACTTTGTACAAACTAAGAAAACTTTATCTTTAACAATGAGAAAGTGGTATAGGGGTTAAGAAGTGCAGCAAAGTTCCAGGGGGGGAGGGTAGGGGCACAGATGGAAAAGGAGAAGAGCAAGGGGGGGGGGAGGGCAGGTAGTGGAGATTCTTAGAAAGGTCCATTTAGGAGAAGTCTACATATCATAGTTAGAAACTATGGTTTTAGGTGCCTCTCTCTTATTAAGGTACCCATGCAAGTGTCTTATCAAATATAATTGTGATTACTGTCTCTTTTTTACTCCAGAGAAGTTACGTTCCTTTTTCAGTACCAGTTTGACTAATATGTCTCAGAATGAGCTTCTATAGTACATTATGGAAGGTTTAAGTCATGTAATTGCAATTTCTTAGTTTATTTAGGGTCTCTCTTTATTCTCCCTATACTCTGGTGTCCTTCCTTGATTTATTTACTTTGATGTGATGAGGATTGTTTGTTTAATTTCTTTATACTGGATTTATGATTGTGATTTTTTTTAATGTTTTCTGTCTCCTCTCATAATGTTTCTAGAGTTTGTTTTTTTACTAACTTTCTTTGTGAGACTGTAAAATCAAATAATTAAAAAAAAAACAAAAAACAATACTCAAGTCTGAGATTTGTATCTGTTTTATCTGATTTTAAGTGTATATTATGTAGGTTGACTGCACTGATCTTTTGGAGGCAGCAGAATATAAATGTCTTCATAAAGAAAAAATAAAGAAAAAACAGAGAGGGCACACGTCCATGCTGATGCTCAGATGAAGAAAGACTGAGGGGGCTGATGAGGCAACACCCGCACAGGAACTTCCACACATGCTGCTGGCTGATTACAAGATTAAGCCCTGGGAACGCATAAAACCAGTTTTAAAATCTCTTCACTAGTTACCCATAGCCCAGAGAAAAAATTTCAAAACTGTATGCTTAGTTTTTCGAATTATGTAATTTACATTATTTATCAATTATAATGAGCTTTGAACTCTTTGCAGCAAATGTTGTTACAGCTCCCCTTCATTCAAATTGGTAGAAATCAAATATAGCACTTTCTTCTGTATTAGCATAATTAAGCTTTGGAATTTGTTGCCAGAGGATGTGGTGAAAGCTATTAGTGTAGCTGAGTTTAAAAATGGTTTGGAAAAGTCCACAAACCATTATTAAGGTTAACTTGTAGATATCCATTGCTTATTCTTGGGATAAGCAGTTTGAAATCTAATCTATCCCCTTGGGATCCTGCCGTACTGGTGACCTGGATTGCCACTGTGTGAAACAGGATATTGGGTTTGATGGACCCTTGTCTGACTCAGTATGGCAGGTCTTATGTTTTTAGCCCTTTGCTCTAGAACACTGCCTTTGTCCTTTAGATGTACTGATTTTTTTTAACCTTTAGAAAGATGTGCAAGGCTTGACTTTTTGTTAAAAGCATTGAATAATTACTTCTGCTCCAACATATGTATGTAATTTTTATTTTGTTTATTAATCTATTTACATTTTATGTTTATTTACATTTCTGTATTGCATGATTGATATAATTTGGATTGTTTTACTTATGTACTCAGTGATTTTTGTTTATATTGTATTTATGTTTATGTTGTACAATGCTTTGTAGCCTAATGGGAGAAATGGTTAAATTTGGAAAACAAATGAATACATAAAATGCTCAGTAGAGCAAAAGCTGTATGAGCTAAGAAAGAAATGTCCATTGAATGCTATCGACAGAGAAAGTTAGTAGCATGAAGGAAATGTGGAATTTGGGAGACACTGCCCCATACTTTCATGGCTTATTTTAGAAAGAACCTTAACTTAAACTGTGGCTTTATCAGCTAGTAATAGACCTCTCCCCAGTGAAGGTGAACTCCGGTCCTCGAGTGCCAAAAACAGGCCAGGTTTTCAGGATATCCACAATGTTTGTGGCACTCGAGGACTGGAATTCACCATCACTGCTTTACACATAAGTATTTTGGGGAAGTCATGGGAAGGGGCAAGATAAAGTGATATTTACATACATTACGGCCCCCTGCCTTTAAATTGATTATGAAAGATACAATAAGAAAAAGCCTCAAGGTCCTTCTCTGCAATTTTAAAATCCCTGGCCAGTTTCAAGCTCCCAGTAAAACTATCATTAACATTAAATATGAGTCTCATTCAACCAATTCTTCTGTATGGATATAAGTGTGAAGTCTTGAGTTTATACAGGAAGGGCCAGAATCTCAATATAAGTGCTGCACCTCCATTTCTGTGACAATATATATTCAGAGAAATTCTCCAAACAATGGACCTAGGACATTGACCTTTATAAGTCACCATACAAAAGAAACATTTAAATTGTGTTCTCACCTCTGTAGCAGCAGCACAAACACCATCCACTAACAGACACTTTGTGAAGCAGCACAAAAAACTGTGCAAAACAGATACTCAGAACCTACAGCAAACCATCATATTGTACAGCACTAGCTCCAAGGACCCTTTGAAAAGGTAGCGCTGCGAATGATACACCAAGCTCAAGAATACCAATACAACTCCAACTGGGGAAAGAAACCAAAGCAGATTGCTACAGATCCCTACACAGTCACTATGTGCTAGCAGAATACCTTGCCTCAGTCACATAAGCAGAACATGGAGAGACCCTGCCCTAATACATAAGGAATCACAAATCTCTAAACAGAAATATGCAGACAAAAACAAATAAACGCCAAATCCAGGGCAAACTGGAGAAAGAAACACAAATGTATTTTGTCCTGTACTTTGTAAAATACAAAATTAGAAGAGATGCACATTTCCCAAAGCTGCATATTCCAATCTCTAAAAATTGAAAAACATTTTTGCCTTTTCTACCTTTGTTGTCCGGGCATTGTTTTTCTAATTGGATTGGTCTGGTCTCCTAAGTTCATTTCTTTTCCAGGATTTCTTATCCAGTTTCTATGTTTTTGTCGTCTCTCTTCTTCCTTTCCTTCTACCCATCTAATATTGATCTTTTCTTTTATCTTTTTTTCCACCTCTATCCTTCATAGATACATTTTACCCTGCATTCTCATCTCTCACTCTCCAATCTCTACAGTTGCCCTCTTTTTACCTCTCACCTCCCAGCTTTCCATCTCCTAGTCTCCTATTGCCCCCTCTAGTTCATTTCCACCCTTTTTACTCACCCCCTTCCCCAGCCCTTTTCTACCACCTCCTTTCATTTCCTCACCAGCCCCATCTCTTTCATACCAGTTCTCTCCTGGCATCCAGCCCCTTTTGTCTTTCACATACTCCCTACCCAGCTTCCATTCCCCCACATTAACTTCCTTCCCCAGCCCTATTTCCACATACATTCACCCCCTTCATGGACCTGTTCCTTTACTCTGTCTCTCACCCTCCAACCTCTTCCTTCAGATCTTTCACATCTTTCCATCCCTCCCTCCAGACCCTCTTTCCCCTTCTCACCTATTCCCTCCAAATGTTCTTCTCTTCTTTATTTTCTCCCTCTCGTCAAAGGCCCTACTTCACCCCTACTTCTCCCCTCGCTCTCCCTCCAGAGGCTCTCTCCTTATATCTCCCAAAGGCTCTTCTTTCCCCCCATTAATTTTCACTCCATCATCTCTCAACTCCCTCTCTTTTCATCTCCCACAGTTCCCCCAGAGACTTCTCTGTTCCCCTTCCCAACTCCAGCCCCCAGCAATTTTTTTCTTTTCCTCTGCCTTGACCAGTTTCTCTATTTCTCCCCCCTCCCCACAGGATTCCCCTTCCTGCCGCTGCTTGTGCCCTGCCACTTATCTTGTGGACCCTGCCAGCTGGCACAGACTGCTCTTCACAGTCTGTGCCAGCTGGCTAGATATGCATGTTCAAAACTCGCAGGTGGCATTTCCTGTCGGATAATCTGATTTGTCACACGATCAGCCTACACAAGGTGCCGGCCAGTGAATTTAGAATATGCTGGACTGGCCAACCAGCTCAGAGGACCACCAGAACACCAGCGCAGGCTCCCATTGCTCCTCTCGTTGGGTCTGGGTCATGTGGTGTTCGTAGTCGCACATTCGCTCAGGAACAGTGACCAGCAGCATTTAAGCAGGGCCGATCTAAAAGCTCCGATCACAAGACCGGTTCCACGACAGCAGGAGATAACATACATCACTTAAACATTGCTTCTACTGTCTGCTCATGGTGGGGATCAACTGATCTGTACCACATCAGATTAGGCAAGGATGGCACAAACCCCATCCAATCCAATGCCTGAAACTGGGTTGGCATGTCATTTCTTGGGGTGGCACTTGCTATCTTGAAGCAGTGCCCATGCTCTAGTGCATGGCCGGGATACATGCACTAGATACACCTGACAGATGGGTTTTTTGGCCGGGATACACCTGACAGATGGTTCTCACATGCATGACACACTGAACATGTGACCGTCACGGGGATAAATGTAAACATGCACTCTGCATCCACAGGTACCCCCTCAACCCCCAGCAATGAGTGCAGAGCAGATCTAGGGCATTACCCTGTACCACTCGCCATACAAAAAAGATATTCTGGTTCTGATGACATCTCAGTAAAAGCAAACCAAACTCCCTTTACTAATAGGCACAATAGCTTTCCTTATGAAAAGATAGTAATTTACCACTAATTGCATATCCTATTGAGAAATCACAACAAATAAGATTGATACAAATGCCTACATGCTAGTAAAATACCTCACCTCGGTCACACACCCCTCACCAAGTACAGAAAAACCACAAATTATAAATATGGAGACAGAAACTGGAATGGAAAATCAAAAAAGCCACTCTGCATGCAGTGCGAACCTGGAGAAATGGAAAGAGAAATATAGCAGCTAACATAGTCCCAGGATCTGCAATAATGCACACAAATTAATCCCCACAAAGTTACATCTGGATTATGGCATTTACTCAAACAGTAAAACCCTATCTATGAAAAGGCAACACCTCAAATATTAAACCAGGGCTTCCAAAACCTGTCCTCGGGACCCCATAGCCAGTCAGGTTTTCAGGATATCCACAATGAATATGCATGAGATACATTTGCATACCATGGAGACTCAGTATTTGCAAATATATCTCATGCATATTCATTGTGGATATCCTGAAAACCCAACTGGCTGTGGGGTCCCCAGGACAGGTTTGGGAAGCCCTGCCCTAAACACCTCCTATTAGGAAAATAGAATAAGCCAAACTGCTATAGATCCCCACACAGAAATAATTGTAAAACTATACTAATAAATATTACAAAACAGCTGATGAACAGAATAATATCCAACAATTAAAAACTCATAAAAATTATTTAAAATTGTCCAAATATCAATAAAATATTTCAAAACAACAGACATTACATAATACCCAATAATTAAATAGCAGTCAATCAAGAAAATTAAACTTAAAAAGCCACCTTTACTTACTCTCCCCAGCAACTCTCCTACTCCTTTCCCTTCCAGGCCAATAGCACTCACCAGAAGCAGCAAGGGCTGCTGAAGTTCTGTCCTCACAGTCCTCTTCCTTAGCGCCCAGTCACTCCCCCCCCCCCCCCCCCCCCCCCCCCCAATTAGACCCCATGACCAGTCTCGTTCTCCCACACACACACATATTAGTCATCTTCCTGACCAGTTTCTCTCTCAATCACACACAAATGTTCTCGCACCCATTCACACCAGCTCTTACCCAGGCAACCACACACACAAGCTCTCACCCAGGCACCCATTCACACCCCCCACACACAGGTTCTCACCCAGGCACCCATTCACACACCCCCACACACACACACAGGTTCTCACCCAGGCACCAATTCATACACCCCCCACACACAAGTTCTCACCCAGGCACCCATTCATACACCCCCCCACACACAAGCTCTCACCCAGGCACCCATTCATACACCCCCCGACACGCACACAAGCTCTCACCCAGGCACCCATTCACACCCCCACACAAGCTCTCACCCAGGCACCCATTCACACCCCCACACACCCCCACAAGCTCTCACCCAGGCACCCATTCACACCCCCCCCCCACACACACACACACAAGCTCTCACCCAGGCACCCATTCACACCCCCACACACACACAAGCTCTCACCCAGGCACCCATTCACACCCTCACACAAGCTCTCACCCAGGCACCCATTCACACACCCCCCACACACACACAAGCACTCACCCAGGCACCCATTCACACACCCCCCACACACACACAAGCTCTCACCCAGGCACCCATTCACACACCCCCCAAACACACACACACACACAAGATCTCACCCAGGCACCCATTCACACCCCCCACACACAAGCTCTCACCCAGGCACCCATTCACACACCCCCACACACACACAGGCTCTCACCCAGGCACCCATTCACACCCCCACACCAAGCTCTCACCAAGGCACCCATTCACACCCCCACACACACAAGCTCTCACCGCCAAACCTTTTCTTCCTTCGCTGCAGGGATGGGCTCCAGTTCCGCTGCAGCTTTACTCCGGCAGGGCTTCTTTTTCACCGCCATGGGGATAGGCTCCCATGGCGGCCTTGCTTGGTCAGGGTCAGGTTTCTAGGGATGTGAATCGTTTTAGGACGATTAAAATTATCGTCCGATAATTTTAATATCGTCTTAAACAGTTATGGAACACAATACAATACAGATTCTAACGATTTATCGTTATAAATCGTTAGAATCGTGAGCCGGCACACTAAAACCCCCTAAAACCCACCCCCGACCCTTTAAATTAAATCCCCCACCCTCCCGAACCCCCCCCAAATAACTTAAATAACCTGCGGGTCCAGCGGCGGTCCGGAACGGCAGCGGTCCGGAACGGGCTCCTGCTCTGAATCTTGTCATCTTCAGCCGGCGCCATTTTCCAAAATGGCGCCGAAAAATGGCGGCGGCCATAGACGAAAAAGATTGGACGGCAGGAGGTCCTTCCGGACCCCCGCTGGACTTTTGGCAAGTCTCGTGGGGGTCAGGAGGCCCCCCACAAGCTGGCCAAAAGTTCCTGGAGGTCCAGCGGGGGTCAGGGAGCGATTTCCCGCCGCGAATCGTTTTCGTACGGAAAATGGCGCCGGCAGGAGATCGACTGCAGGAGGTCGTTCAGCGAGGCGCCGGAACCCTCGCTGAACGACCTCCTGCAGTCGATCTCCTGCCGGCGCCATTTTCCGTACGGAAACGATTCGCGGCGGGAAATCGCTCCCTGACCCCCGCTGGACCTCCAGGAACTTTTGGCCAGCTTGTGGGGGGCCTCCTGACCCCCACGAGACTTGCCAAAAGTCCAGCGGGGGTCCGGAAGGACCTCCTGCCGTCCAATCTTTTTCGTCTATGGCCGCCGCCATTTTTCGGCGCCATTTTGGAAAATGGCGCCGGCTGAAGACGACAAGATTCAGAGCAGGAGCCCGTTCCGGACCGCTGCCGTTCCGGACCGCCGCTGGACCCGCAGGTTATTTAAGTTATTTGGGGGGGGGTTCGGGAGGGTGGGGGATTTAATTTAAAGGGTCGGGGGTGGGTTTTAGGGGGTTTTAATGTGCCGGTTTTTCGATTTTTCGATTTTTAACGATTTTTCACGATATTTTACCCCCCCAAACGGCAACAATACGATTCCCTCCCCCTCCCAGCCGAAATCGATCGTTAAGACGATCGAGGACACGATTCACATCCCTACAGGTTTCCTCTTCGCCACCACGAGGATGAGCTCCTGTGGCGGCCTTGCTTCATTGGGATTGAGCTTCTTCACTGCTATGGGGATGAACTCCCATGGCAGCCTTGCTTCATCGGGGTTCGACACTGCCATTCATCCCACCCCACCCCCAGGCTTTGCGATGCCCCTTCTTCCTGCCTCACCAGCCAATTAGAGGCTTCCTCCCTTCTTTCTACTCCCACTGGCAGATAGAAGGGAGGAGGCTTCCGATTGGCCTGCGCGAGGGCAGGAAAAATGATGGAGGCTTCCCATTTGGCAGTGGGGGCAGGAAGAAAGGAGGCTTCCCATTGGCCCGCGGGGACTGGAAAAAGGGAGAAGGGAAGTGCAACCAGGACAGCCACGACACATCTGCCGGTGCTGTCATGACACACCAGTTGAGAATCGCTGCTCTAGTTGGTCACTTATTGAAACAAAAAGTGTAGCTGTAGAACTGAATCAATGAAATGTGAGCTAGTATACATCAACAAGTAGCCAAGACTATTAAGCAGGGTTTCTTTCTCTCTCCTTTGTCAGAACACCTAAAGTGAAAAGCACAGTTACATTTACTTAAATAAAACATTTCTATGTGCAGCTCTGAGAGCAGACAGTCAAAATGAGATAAGCGCCAACGATGGGAAGGCCACGGCATAAACAGAGGTAGGGAAGGGAAGCCTGCTTCACTTTTTTGCAGTAAAGTATTTTATAAAAACTCTTTAGCTAGGTCCTCATCACTGGAGACAAGAAGAATGCTGCCTTTCATGTGGCCGTTTGCTCAGATGCCCTGACCACCTGGGAGCGAGCAGCTGAGCAAGACTGGGAATCCTAAGAGGAGACCAGGCCAGGCCCCAATAAGCCTGACTCTCCCTAGCAGCTCCAGCCCCCAGCACTCCTGCACATCCAAAAAACTAGCCAGGAGAGTAGGAAGAGCCCAGCTGTGACTTCCCAGCCCAAGCAATATACCAGGAGCCCCAGTAGGGGCAGGAAAGCAAGAACTCGCCCCCACTGCATGGTTCTAGTTCATCTCTTGATCAACACCATCATTGCCAGGTGTCAGCTAAATGTATAGTCCAAAGTCACTTCAAAATTAGCCAACTTTATAAAAAGGAAAACATATTTTTCTAAAAAACAGTATATTGCTTCACATTTGTCAATGAATGCTATGGGCACTAGTCCTTACTCTGACAAACAGATAAAAATTGGCAGCTCAAGACAACTTTTTTGATTACAAACTTGCAAAATAACTTGAAGCTGCATGTTTGAAGTGCCTAAAAGTCAGAATTTGCTTGAAACTAAGGTGGAGGTTGTGACATCACAGCCGAAAAAAGGTACAGAAGGGTATAAGGTAGAGTTTGCATCTTTATGCTGTGATATCCTGGGCTGCATTAGGAGTGATGATGCCTCAGAAACAAAACGGGTAAATCAAGGGCCCAGCTAGCTGCAGGTTAATGGCCTAGCTAAAGCCTCCAAGGGTTGCAGGACTCATTTTCATTCCAGATAAAGCCAGCAGAAGTTCAGACACAATGGACCCAGTAGAGGTTCAAGGAAAAGAAGTACTGTTTAAAGGTTTAACAATGACAGCAGAAAAAGACCAGAATGGTCCCTCCAGTCTGCCCAGGAAGATGTTTAGGGTTGTAACTGCTACTCCATGCAGGTTACCTCCATGCAGAAATGTTACTCCAAAGGTTACCACAGATTACCCCAGTTCTTCATTTCCATCCTCTTACCTCTAGGGATTCCTCTGAGTTTGTCCCACTCCTTCTGAACTGTTACCATTCTTGTTATCTCCACCTGTTTTGGGAGGGCATCCAAGCATCCACAAACCCGGGATTTGAGGAGGGGAAAGGTTGTTAATCAGAATTCACAAAACTTCTCAAACCACCACAGAGATAAATGTAATTTTTTTTTCTAATTGACAGACGATTTCAGCGTTATGGTTACTTTCTGTATCCTTTGCATTTTTACTCAAGTCATGTGAGGTTTGCTTCTTTGCCTTTTCTTGAAGACTTGGAAAGTAGACATTGGAATGAAGTAGATTCACACTACACAGAGGAGACTCAGACTACAAACACACAAATGGGAACTGTTTAACTCTACTGTCTGTGCTCAAATGGCAGGGGTAACAGCCTCCAAATCAGCTCTTTTTCTCAAATTCACATATTCACTGTAGAGAAGATGGATTTCTGTTCAGATACCCCAGACTTCTGCAGCGTGTCCAGCAATTGCTCTTTTCATGCTTACTTCCAATGTAAGTTCTGGTCATTGCACACAATTTGGGCTCCACAAAGCACTTCAGAATATAGATCTAAAAATGAAACAGGGCAGGGTTGGAATACTCCAGTAATAAAAAAAATAAATAAAATAAGCCTAATGGTTAGTGCTCTGAACTATAAATAAGAAACTCAAAATAGTTTCCGGTATTAAGCTCCTTGGGTGCACTCACAGCCCTTGTGCAAAGGAAAGCCAGCTATTTCTGTAACGATAATGCTTGTTGGTCATACACAGGGCCGGTGCAAGGGGATTCAGCACCCTAGGCACCTTCAGCCTTGCACCGCCCCCCGGTCGTGTTGCCACCAGCCCGCCCCGGGTCGCAGCCCCAACTCTAGGGGCAGGGACCACATCCCGCCACTCCCCACCCAAAAAAAAACCTCACAAAACACCTGGTCCAGCGGGGAGCCCGGGAGCAATCTGCCATTCCCGGGTCGTCGGCTGCCACTAACCAAAATGGCGCCGGTGGCCTTCAGCCCCTACCATGTGCGAGGGGCTACTGGTGCCATTGGTTGGCCCCATCACATGGTAGGGGCTGAAGGCCACCGGTGCCATTTTGGTTAGTGGCAGCCGACGACCCGGGAGCGGCAGATTGCTCCCGGGCCCTCCGCTGGACCACCAGGGGGGCGTCGGGAGGATGGCACGATGGGGGGGGGGGGGGAGGGGAGAGCAGGGTGAGGCAGGACCTGAGCAGAATTTTGAAGGGGCATTTTTGCCCTTTCAAAATTCTGCTGCCTGAAGTGGCCGCGAGCTGCGGCGGCGCCCCCCTAAGTCTCAGCACCCTAGGCTCAGGCCTAGGTCGCCTAGTAGTTCCTCTGGCCTTGGTCATACATGGAGCTAACTAATGTACTGTAGCTTGATGGGAAGCAGCAGTTTGTTCTTCAGCCTAGAAGAAGTTGCAATAATATTCAACCTGCACGTGAAAACTGAGTATTGAAGAAACTAGAAAAATTGTCAGAAGCCATGCATTATAGCCTCCTGAAGCTCCCCACAAAGAAAGTCTGACCTGCTTTTCAAGTTAATCAGTTCTCAGTGCAAGAAACCCACTATTTTGCCAGAGGACAATTTCAAACTTTTCCTGCGAGTAAACAGCAGGTAAAAAGCTGTTTACCCTCAGGAAAAGCCCCAATAATAATAGCCCTCCCCCCTCACTGTGGATAAAATTATCTGCACTAGTGGATACTTTTATCCAACTCAGGAAGGGGTTGGGGTAAGGTAGGGGGCCAATGTGCTTAGAGTGCAGCCCCATTATCCGATGGCCTGCATTTTCAAAGCATTGGAAATGCTTTGAAAATGCATTTCCAATGCATTTTCCCTGTAATTTTTCCCTTTGAAAATGTGTTTTTGAGCCTGCAAGCACTGCCGGCTGTTTAAAAATTGCCCCATAAAATCTTTTCATTCAAAATGAGGGTTAATTGTTAATATTGGAAGTTGTGGGGCAAAGTGTCTCCAATGCCATGTGCTTAAAATGTACAGAAAAAAGGTAAGAGACAACATAGAGACTGGAGAGAATTATCAAAGGCCCCAGTAGTTACAGTACAGAGTATGAGACAATCTGTTACTTGTGCAACCAAAGGAAAACTGCATCCAGTGTGTACTGTCAAGCACATCAATACATCACGTTCACATGGTGCACTCGTGAGTGGGCTGCACTGCCTCAATGATTGTATATCTTGTTAACTGTTAAATCCTTCCAGAAACTCTAATTCTGGAACCTCTTTAGCACAGTTATGCTCTGAGTATGGCTGCTACCTACTACTCTGGAAAATTGCAGGGGAACTGTTTATAGAAATTTAAATTTTTCAGAGAAATACTTCAAGCATGCAAACCCAGGCAAAAATGCATTTCAGCTGCTTCCCAGGAAGAGACTCTAGTTGTAGGCATCCAGGTGTGGATCTCTGCAGGTCGGATGCACGCTCAATAAGATGTGTGCGCAGCTGTGCGCACAAGTGATTTGTGCATCCGGCTCGGCGGTCAGGGTAGCGGTCAAGGGAAAATGGCATCGGTGACCACCTCGGCGAGTCTCCACGTGGGAGGACCCTCCTATCGGACCGGGGTCTAGCCCGGACAGGGCTGATCAACCCGGTAGCATTGACGCCGGCTGGCGATCTGTGTGGCTATTCGAGCCTCGGAGACCGGAGCCTTTTAGGAAGTTTTCTACCTTACCTTGTCTCAGCGTTTCCCGGTCTCATTCCGGGTGGTCTCCAGCTGCGGAGGGAAGAGGGAAAGGTACCTTCACCGCCGCGCTCGAAGTTGCACCCATTGCCAGGGGCTAAGTCCCCGCCAGGAACCGGCTGCCGGACCAAGGCCTTCCTCTGCGGGATCGCGGAAATCACCTCAGGAATTCTCAACTGGGGGAGAGACCCGTAGGTATCACCACAGGAGAGCGGGGCTCATCTGTAGAAGTAAGATTTCCTCTTTGTTTTGGATTTCTTTGGTTAGAATACTCTAACACTGTGCAAGTGAGTATAGAGCCCCGAACTGCTATGGTGTCGGAGAAATACTGAAGAGCAGAGCTTCCTGCAGGGGTATATGTACTAGGGCTGACTCAGATTGAAATGTGACTCCGTCTCCAACTGCTATCAGGAGCACACTATACTATACCCATTGGTCCTGAGTCCATCTGCTACAAGCTAGGAAAAAGGCAGTTTGCTCATAATTGATTGGAAATGTTGGAAAATTCTGTGGAATCAAAAAACTTGCACTGTTTGAATTTTCCAATTACAAGATTGTTGTCACCTTTTGAAATACTTAAGAAATATCTTATTCAGGCTTTGTCTATATCAGAAAACAAAATGCACATTGTTTCTATAATTGACTGTCTACAGCCTCTGGACAAAAAGTAGCGAGTATAAAGGATAGACCACCAGACGCCTCTTTGCCGATGGAGTTCTGGCCTGTTGACTTTTCTTGAGCCTGCAGTAGATCATTGAATCCACACCTGAACTTTGTTTCCTTTAGCCTTGAAAAGGATAGGGATCTTGTTTCCAAAAGTATTTTAAGAATAAAGATTTTTCCATAAAAACATGGACATAAAAGTACAGGTGTTCCCAGATGTTTCTCATCTGACTCAAATCTAGGAGAAAATTTATTTTATTGAAGCAAAAGGTGCTGGCTATAGGAGACACTTTTTTTTCTAAAATTTCCATGCAAGTAGTTGATTTCTTCTCAATTTTATGATCCACTACATTTGGAAACCTTTATTTCTAATATGAGCTGGGAACTTGATAAGAGGTTGAAGCTATGAACATTGGGAGTGTTGGTTTAAAGTAAGATTTAACTCTGTTTCATTTTCTTTTCATTGTACTTAAATGTACCCCCCGCCCCTCCCTTAAATGTGGATAATTTCGACGATTTTGTTTGCTGGTGATGTATTGCTAGAAACATACCATTACTTTTCCTTTTGTTCTATATTCTTGTGACTAGTTATTCAGAGCATATTATTCTACATTATAAAAATAAAGCGTTTTTACGATCTTTCATATAAATTGCGATGGAGGAGGAAAGACAGAATCAGGAAGAAGGGTCAGGGATGAGGAAAGAATAAACAGTGAGGTGCCGCGATTGAGGTGAACGATTGATAATACTCTCTCACCTCCACTTCCTTCCTGTCTCCCACTTCTCATCTCCTCCTCCTTTCTTTCTTTCTTCCAAACCAACCCCCCTCCCCTTGACTGCCACCTTTTCCCAACTTTAGCTGAGATTTCTTCCTCTCGGCTCTTTCCCCGCAGCCCAGCGAGAACGGGCGTTATGGGTCCCTCCCCCTCCCGCTTCCTTTCTACTCGAAAAGCCCTGGGGCCAGGAGGAAGAGTGGTGCTCGCTAACCCCGGCCGCCCGAGCTGGGAGAGGGGAAACGGGGGCCACGGCGTTGGGGCGATCTCTTCAGCAGCGGTAAATAGGGGCTGCAGCAGCTCCGTGACCGTCTCCTCGCTCCCACCAGCGCAGCTCGTCCAATGGCGCTGGTAGGCGGTGCTACCTCTATGACCCTTACACCGCGTCGCAGCGACTGCGGCCGCCTTCCGACAGTCAGCGCTGGAGCCGGCAGCAGGTGAGAGGGGATTGTTTGGTTGGCAGGGGTGTGAGCGGGAGCGAGCGTGTGTCGTGTGATGGGGATAGTGGGTGGGACTAGGAGCATCATAGCTGGGCCAGGGAACTGAATTTAGGATGGGGGTAGAGGGAGAATTGAATTTGGGCTTGAGGTTAGAAGACAGATTGAGTTTGCAATCTGACTTGGGATCGGGGCTTGAAGGGATTTGTGACAGCAGGCTGGGTGGAGGGGGAATGTTCATTGCAGTTCTAAGGGGTTGAAAACTTGGGGGGGGGTCATAGATATTGACTTTCCCCGAGGTTACTTGCTGAAATGCCAGCCTTCCAGGGATGGTATGCTAGCAGATAACTGCAGCCCAGTACTTGCAGTTAAATTTTGCAAGCTAAGAGGGTGCTTGAAATGTAACTTCTAATAGTATGGGTTTTGTAAATAGCATGGTAGTCAATAATGAGATTAACTAGCTATTTGTTTAGCATATGTATTTGGGCTGAGTTTTCACACACCCACATACCCACTTTTAAATAGTCCTAGTTTTGGGGTAATGTCTCCAGATGGTTCTTTCATGACGAGAATGAACCTCTCATAAGCCAAGGTATATTGGATATGATGGCAATCTCTCATTTATGGCTAGTGCTTCTGCTATATTAGGCCCTTGGTACACTGGGGCTTTTTACTAACTTCTGGTAATGCATGTTAAATGCTAAATTCAGCACATTTAAAAATGTTATTGGTAATGCAACTTTAAATTGGACCCAATGTGTGCAAAATATTAAAGAGCTCTCTCATACACAAACACTTGTAAAGCAGCTTATTAATATGCAAATTGTTTAATGTGACTCAGGTTAAATACTGTGATTGGCATTAAGCCATGGGTTGACTGCACCTCAAGAGGTGTAGATAAAACCACAACCAAGAATATTGGCAGGCCAATGCGCCTTTCCCTCAGTGAAGGCTAAAGAGACTTAAAGCCTCCTGTTGACCCATAAAAACCTATAAAATGCCATGCTGGGTCAGACCAAGGTCCATTGAGCCCAGTATCCTGTCTCTGACAATGACCAGTCTGGATGGCAAGTACCCATCAAATTCCCAATAGCGGATCTATTTCTTGTATCTCACGTCCAGGGATAAGTGCTGGTTTTCCCAGTCTACCTGGGTACTTATTTATGGATTTTTCCTTCAGAAAATTGTCTAGTCCTCTTTTGAACTCCACTATGTTGATTGCCTTGACCATATCTTCTGGCAATAAATATCATAACTTTTATAGTGCACTGAGTGAAAAAAAACTTCCTATAATTTGTTTTAAATGTGCCGGTTGATAACATTAGGCTTACAATGTACTCCATGAAGTTATTTGAAAGGGTAAATTACTGTTGCTAGGTACCTGTTTCATCTCATTCATTCTATTATAAATTTCAATCATATCCCTTAAGAACATAAGAACATGCCATACTGGGTCAGACCAAGGGTCCATCAAGCCCAGCATCCTGTTTCCAACAGTGGCCAATCCAGGCCATCAGAACCTGGCAAGTACCCCAAAACTAAGTCTATTTCATGTTACTGTTGCTAGTAATAGCAGTGGCTATTTTCTAAGTCAACTTAATTAATACCAGGCAATGGACTTCTCCTCCAAGAACTTATCCAATCCTTTTTTAAACACAGGTATACTAACTGCACTAACCACATCCTCTGGCAACAAATTCCAGAGTTTAATTGTGCGTTGAGTAAAAAAGAACTTTCTCAGATTAGTTTTAAATGTGCCACATGCTAACTTCATGGAGTGCCCCCTAGTCTTTCTATTATCCGAAAGAGTAAATAACCGATTCAATCTACCTGTTCTAGACCTCATAATTTTAAACACCTCTATCATATCCCCCCTCAGCCGTCTCTTCTCCAAGCTGAAAAGTCCTAACCTCTTTAGTCTTTCCTCATAGGGGAGCTGTTCCATTCCCCTTATCATTTTGGTAGCCCTTCTCTGTACCTTCTCCATCGCAATTATATCCTTTTTGAGATGTGGCAACCGGAATTGTACACAGTATTCAAGGTGCGGTGTCACCATGGAGCGATATAGAGCATTATGACATTTTCCGTTCTATTAACCATTCCCTTCCTAATAATTCCTAACATTCTATTTGCTTTTTTGACTGCTGCAGTACACTGAGCTGACGATTTTAAAGTATTATCCACTATGATGCCTAGATCTTTTTCCTGGGTGGTAGGTCCTAATATGGAACCTAACATTGTGTAACTACAGCAACGGTTATTTTTCCCTATATGCAACACCTTGCACTTGTCCACATTAAATTTCATCTGCCATTTGGATGCCCAATCTTCAAGTCTTGCAAGGTCCTCCTGCAATGTATCACAGTCTGCTTGTGATTTAACTACTCTGAATAATTTTGTATCATCTGCAAATTTGATAACCTCACTCGTCGTATTCCTTTCCAGATCATTTATATATATATATTGAAAAGCACCAGTCCAAGTACAGATCCCTGAGGCACTCCACTGTTTACCCTTTTCCACTGAGAAAATTGACCATTTAATCCTACTCTCTGTTTCCTGTCTTTTAACCAGCTTGTAATCCACGAAAGGACATCGCCTCTTATCCCATGACTTTTTAATATTCGTAGAAGCCTCTCATGAGGGACTTTGTCAAACGCCTTCTGAAAATCCAAATACACTACATCTACCGGTTCCCCTTTATCCACATGTTTATTAACCCCTTCAAAAAAAATGAAGCAGATTTGTTAGGCAAGACTTCCCTTGGGTAAATCCATGTTGACTATGTTCCATTAAATCATGTCTTTCTATATGCTTTACAATTTTGTTCTTGAGAATAGTTTCCACTATTTTTCCCGGCACTGAAGGCAGGCTCACTGGTCTATAGTTACCTGGATCGCCCCTGGAGCCTTTTTTAAATATTGGGGTTACATTGGCCACCCTCCAGTCTTCAGGTACAATGGATGATTTTAATGATAGGTTACAAATTTTAACTAATAGATCAGAAATTTCATTTTTGAGTTCCTTCAGAACCCTAGGATGCATACCATCCGGTCCAGGTGATTTGCTACTCTTTAGTTTGTCAATCTGGCCTACTACATCTACAGTGATTTCGTTCAGTTCGTCTGACTCATCACCCCTGAAAACCATCTCCGGAACTGGTATCTCCCCAACATCCTCATTTGTAAACACAGAGGCAAATAATTCATTTAGTCTTTCTGCAATGGCCTTATCTTCCCTAAGAGCCCCTTTAACCCCTCTGTCATCTAATGGTCCAACCAACTCCCTCACAGGTTTCTTGCTTTGGATATATTTAAAAAAGTTTTTATTATGAGTTTTTGCCTCTATGGCCAATTTCATTTCAAATTCTCTCTTCGCCTGTCTTATCAATGTTTTACACTTAGCTTGACAATGCTTATGTTTTATCCTATTTTCTTCAGATGGATCCTTCTTCCAGTTTTTGAAGGATTATTTTGGCTAAAATAGCCTCTTTCACCTCACCTTTTAACCATGACGGTAATCGTTTTTCCTTCCTTCCACCTTTCTTAATGCGCGGAATACATATGGACTGCGCCTCTAGGATTGTATTTTTAAACAATGTCCATGCCTGTTGAACACTTTTAACCTTTACAGCTGCACCTTTCAGTTTTTTTCTAACTATTTTTCTCATTTTATCAAAGTTTCCCTTTTTAAAATTTAGTGTTAGAGCTGCAGATTTACTTATTGTCCCCCTTCCAGTTACTAGTTTAAATTTGATCATGTTATGATCACTGTTGCCAAGTGGCCCCACCACCGTTACTTCTCTCACCAAATCTTGCGTTCCACTAAGAATTAAATCTAAAATAGCTCCCTCTCTTGTTGGTTCCTGAACCAATTGCTCCATGAAGCAGTCATTTATTACATCCAGGAACTTTATGTCTCTAGCAAGTCCTGATGTTACATTTACCCAGTCAATATTGGGGTAATTGAAATCTCCCATTATTATTGCCCTGCCAAATTGGTTTGATTCCCTGATTTCTCTTAGCATTTCATCATCAGCTCTGTGGCCATTTTGTCTAGGTGGACGGTAGTATACTCCTATCACTATACTCTTACCCAACGCACATGGGATTTCTACCCATATAGATTCTACTGAGCATTTAGTCTCTTGTATGATCTTTATCCTGTTGGACTCTATACCCTCCCAGACATAAAGTGCCACACCCCCACCAAGTTGATCCTCCCTATCATTGCGATATAATTTGTACCCTGATATAGCACTGTCCCATTGGTTATCCTCCTTCCACCAAGTCTCTGTGATGCCAATTATGTCAATCTCATCATTTGCTGCTATACACTCTAATTCTCCCATCTTACTACTTAGACTTCTGGCATTGGCATACAGACATTTCAAAGTGTGTTTTTTGCTTGTTTTAACAACCTACTTTTCAGTTGTTTGGGATAATTCGGAAATCATTAGCTTTGGTGATTTTTTACATATAGGTATATGAACTATGTTTGCATTTAATGGAACCTCTCTGCTGGGATGCCCTAACTCTCCTGTTTCATTAGTATCCTTCAAGGATACATTTCTCCGAACCATGCACTGCTGAGTGACTGTCGGCTTTCCCCCTTGTTCTAGTTTAAAAGCTGCTCTATCTCCTTTTTGAAAGTTAGTGCCAGCAGCTTGGTTCCACTCTGGTTAAGGTGGAGCCCATCCTTTCGGAAAAGTCTCCCCTTTCCCCAAAAGTTTCCCCAGTTCCTTACAAAACTGAATCCCTCTTCTCTGCACCATCGTCTCATCCACGCATTGAAACTCTGGAGCTCTGCCTGCCTCTGGGGACCTCCACGTGGAACAGGAAGCATTTCAGAGAATGCCACCCTGGAGGTTCTGGATTTCAACTTCCTACCTAAAATCCTAAATTTGGCTTCCAGAATCTCTCTCCCACGTTTTCCTATGTAATTGGTGCCCACATGTATCTAGGTGACGCGTGAGGTCTGCCACCTTCGCACCAGGCAGGCAAGTTACCAGGCGGTCTTCACGTCCACCAGCCACCCTGCTATCTACATTTCTAATAATCGAATCACCAACTATGATGGCCGGCCTAACCCTTCCCTCCTGGGCAGTAGCCCTGGGAGATTTGTCCTCAGTGCGAGAGGACAATACATCACCTGGAGAGCAGGTCCTTGCTACAGGATCACTTCCTGCTACCCCAGGGTGGTGATTTCCTATTGGGAGACCTTTCTGATCCAAGGCAGCACTGGGGCTGCCAGAATGGATTTGGGACTTGGCTACTATGTCCCTGAAGGTCTCGTCAATGTACCTTTCTGTCTCCCTCAGCTCCTCCAAGTCTGCTACTCTAGCCTCCAGAGATCGGACTTGTTCCCTGAGAGCCAGGAGCTTTTTGCACCGAGTGCACACATACAATCTCTCACCGGTGGGTAAAAAATCATACATGTGGCACTCAGTGCAAAAGACTGGAAAGCCCCCTCTTGCTGCTGGACTGCTGCCTTCAACTTAGTTTTATTGAGTTCCTAGTTAAGTTTAGGATACTAAGGGAGTTGGAATGAGAGTACTTTAATTACTAAATTCACCTGTAAATTTAATCAGCTAGTGTCCTACAAGGGGATGATTAAACTTTCAATAAGGGCTGGTACAGTATTATGTTTTAGATAAGATCCTGGTTGATTTTTAATGAGAAAGTGTCTTGTGCCTAAAAATCAAGGGTTGAGTGGGTGGGAAAGACAGACACTAGAATTAACTATCTCTGGCTTGCTTTTTACCTCAGACACACACAAACTCTAAAGAATATATCCCTTAATTTCACCTTTCACCAAACTTTTATAAGCCCAAAAATTTCTGAAAACTATACTTACCAATCCTCTTAAACCACGGTTAAATTAATCTTCACTCAGTTAATGGAAGGATTCGAGATTCGCGCAGTATGCAGATGAGCCTTCCGGTCCTCCTCTACTGCAAACCTTGCGGGGCCTCTGGAAGCTGGGCTGTGGAAGTCAATCCCTGGATCGCTCGCGGTGACCTCTGGACTCCTCTCCCGGGGGATGCTGGGAGCAGTATGCAGATGAGCCTTCGGGTCCTCCTCTACTGCAAACCTTGTGGGGCCCCTGGAAGCTGGGCTGTGGAAGTCAATCCCTGGATCGCTCGCTTGACTGGTTCATCAGAATAAAAACCGCCCAGAAGAACTGGTGAGCTTCAGCCACAGTATTCTAACTTCTAGAAAGGCTGGGCTGGGTGGTGAACTCTGTGAAGAGCAACTTAGAACTCTAGGGACTGTAAGGGTTCCTAGGTGCTTTCTTCAACATGAGGGAAGGACATGTGACCCTGCCACCCAAGAGAATTATCAAAATAGCAGAGCAAATGAGTGCTTTGCAGCCTGAATTTTCCCAGGGTATTGGACCATCTCCAGTTACCAGGGCTAATGACAGCCATTATAAATTTAGTCCCTTGGGCCAGGGCACATATGTGCCTGTTGCAACAGTTACTGTTAGCCCACTGGTTTCCAGCCTCCCACAACGACAACAGTCACCTATTGGGTCTCCCAGGCAGCGGTCGAGAGCCTGGGCTGGTGGCTAGATCTCCTCAACCTCACAAAGGGGATAGGCCTAGAACTACCTGACTGGTAGTCAGGAGTTCTAAATTTCATCTTTAGGCCTTTTCCGTCCATGATGATGATTATTGCAGACTTTACCTGTATTAGGTTTTGTATTCGTTTGTTTTATACTTAGTTATGAATATTGTTTGCAAGTTGCCTTGAAATGGCTCCCTGAAAGAGCAACTGATAAATTTTAAATAAACTTGAAACTTGACTTGTGCTGACACCAGCATGGTTGGGTGGGGAGCGCATTGCCAGGTTCATCTGGCCCAAGGGAGTTGGTCAGAAGATGAAGCTTTGTGGCCAATAAAACATTGAAGATAAGGGCCATTAGATTGGTATTTCAGGTCTTCCTGCCAGGGATAAAGGGGAATGCAGTCAATAATCATCTCAGTCAGCACCAAACAAGGGAACACTTGCAGCCCAGGCTTGCAGAGGAAGTGAGTGGGCTACTCAGCTTGGCAGAGAAGAATCTACCCCAGCTATCAGCATCTCACATTGCAGAAAAGGAAAATGTGCAAGCAGACTCTCAGCAACAACAGGCTGGACCCAGGAGAATGGGAACCCAGCCAAGAGACATGGGGTATTGTGGACCTAATGGCGACCTGAGCAAATGCCATGGCAAGATGGTTCTTAAGTCAGTGAAAAGAGGCAGGATTCAATGGGATAGATGCTTAGATTTGGTCTTGGCTTAAGGGCAGGCTTCTGTATGTATTCCCGCCTTAGCTTTTGATAGGCAAAGTGATGAAGAAGATAGAGGATCACCACTCAGAAATAATAATGGTAGCTCCAAAATGGCCAAGGAGACCATGGTATACAGACCTAATAAGACTTCTATTGGGGAACCTCCTGTAGCTCCTCAAAAATCAGGGGTTGCTCTGGCAGGGACCAGTAGAAGACCCAATTCCATTTTGTCTAACGGTGTTGCAGGTGTCTGATTCAGAGAGCCCTATTTAGTACTCTCTCCTCTCTGTCACTTCTAAACTGGTACTCTCATTCCTTATGAAGGTGGTATCTCCCTTCCACCAGAATCAGTGGTGTTTCTGCCAGCTTTCAGGAGTAAGGAATGTAGTGGGAAGGAGGGCAGCCTTCTTCTGCACTACTATCCAAATTTTAGATACCTGCTTCAGCGATAAAATGTCATTTATTATTGATATTGATGTGCTCAATTCAAATATGACAATTAAACCAGCCGATTGACTACCATTTCCAGGATATTAAAGTTTTTACATTTTACACCTGTTTATTGTGTAGATAGTGCATAGATAATAAATCATAGATTGTAAACTTAGGTATTTTCATGTATTTATATTTACCTAGTATTTTACCTGACCTGTTTAAAATTAAATCAGCAAAAGGTTTATAGAAAAAGTTTGACTGAAATAAGGCCAAAAACTATTGGGGTAGATTTTCAAAGGATTACGAGTGCGCGTAAGCCTCGAAAACCTACCCCTGCACGGGCCAAGCCTATTTTGCATAGGCTCGGTGGCACGCGCAAGCCCCGGGAAGCACGTATGTCCCAGGGCTTTCAAAAATGGGCGGTTCATGGGTGTGTGGAGGCAGGCAGGGGGCGGGGCCAGGTGGCATTCCCAAGTCCTCCGGCACAGTGGCTGTGCGGGAAGTTCGCACACCGGCAGTATGCCGGCGCGGGCAACTTACACCTGCCAGAGCCAGTCATAACTCCATCAAATAAGGAGGGGGAGGGATTTAGGTAGGGCCGGGGGGTGGTGGGTTAGATAGGGGAAGGGAGGGAAAGGTAGGGGGATCCAAAAAAAAGTTCCCTCCAAGGCCGCTCCGAATTCGGAGCGGCCTTGGAGGGAATAGGGAAAGCCATTGGATTTCCCTATTCCCTATTGATCCTGGATTTTTTAACATGCACGCAGCAGCACGCGCATGTTATAAAATCGGTTGTACATTTCTGCGCGCTGCATAGCGTGCAGAAATGTACCCCGCGCACGTAAAATTTAAAATTGGCCCCATTATGTATATATGTGTACATAGTTTATTCCTTATTCAGTGGCTACTCAGCTCTTCTTGGCTCGTCTCTTATATTCATTAAATGGAACATCTCTTGTCACTGTCCAGCAATAGTCTGCAAACATTGTTGGGCTCCATTTGCCCTGATACCATTTTCTGTTGCTGCAATGTCCTGGTGAAATTGCTCGGCATGCTCATCACTCACCGCTCCGCAATTTGGTGGAAAAAAATCTAGATCAGAGCACAAAAGAAATGTATCTTTCGTGACATGTTGCAGCCAAGGCTTTTATATACCCTGAAGACATTTTCCATCAACTCCTTGCAGTTTCCAAGAAAATGTGTTTCCACAAACTGGAAGGCTTTCCACACTGTCTCTTCCTTATCACACAATGCACGGTTAAATGTATCATCTTGAAGTTCACAAATCTGAGAGCCAACAAAGGCACCTTTCTTTATCTTAGCTTTACTTGACCATGGTAATTTACCACCGATGGTACTTGAAGGCTGCTTTAGTTTTTTTCATGGCCTTGCAAGGTTCTTCATTAGACCCAGCTTGATGTGTAAGGGTGGTAACAAAGTCTATCTTGATTCAACAAGTGCTGCTTGCTGAGCATTTTTCCTCCATGACATATAGGAATAACATAACGCAATTCATATAATGTATAATACAATATGGGCCGGATTTTAAAAGGTTTACGCGGATAAGATATGCGCGTAACCCTCTTAAAAGGCCCCTGCGCGTGCCAAGCCTATTTTGCATAGGCTCGGCGGCGCGCGCAAGCCCCTGGACGTGCGTAAGTCCCGGGGCTTGCAAAGGGGGCGTGTCGGGTAGGCGGCGCAAATTTAGGGGCGGGGCTGGAGGCGTGTCGGGGTCGTGACATCAGCCCGGGGGCGTGGTTGAGGCCTCCCGACCAGCCCCGGGTTGGGCGATGGCGCGCCAGCAGCCCGCTGGCACATGCAGATTTACGCCTGCTTCCGGCAGGCGTAAATCTGCACGTGGAAAGGGACAAAGGGAAGAATAGATGCTCCTTGCCCTCTCTATTTCTTTAGCCTTTGACCCATAATGGAAGGTCAGGCATCAGAGGGAATCTGTTGTGTCCGGACTACTGCTGCTGTTTTCTATCTATCCCACCTCTGCTTTGCCTTTGGGCCCATCCCCCTCCTGGGAAGACCAAAGCTTTGCCGCCTTTCAGCTCTGTCAAATTCCACCTCCCAAACTACCAGTGGGTCCACAACAGTGACGGATTTAGGGTTTTGCTGCTCCTAGGCATTGTTGCTATCGCCCTCTCCAGATAAGGTTGAATAACAGGGAGTAGGTCTAAGGCGCAGTCCCACCGTTTCCTGCAGCAGATCAGGAGTAGATTCTGTGGCAAAAATATGAAAATTTTGACAATACATTCACAAATATTTGCATATTTTATATTAGATTATAAACCTTGCTTGTGTCTGTATAATTTGTTTTCCCTTTTACTGAGTAAGGAAAAAAGATCTCAAGTATCAGTTCAGAGAGAAGATCTCAGGGTTGGGAAGAGAAGAAGGAAATGGGGAGAGGAAGGGGAAGACTAGGAATGGGGTGAAGAGAAGGTGAGAGGACTGATGATGGGGGAAGGAGAGAGGCTCAAAGATGGGAAAATTTGGGGGGGGGGGGGGTGGTGGAGATCAGATTTCTGGGATGGGAGATGTAGGAAGGACAGGAGGTTCCTGGATTTGGGGGAGAGAATCCAAGATCAAAGAAGGCAGGATGTGAAACGCGGTGGAGGTTCAGAGGATGAGGAGGCAGGTGTCCCTACCATGCTTTGGTCCTGCTCTCCCTTGCATCCCCTCTCTAACTTGTCACCCAATCTGCTATACACACACATACAGCAACAGCCCCTATTCTCTCACACACAAAAAAAACTCTGCTTCCCTCCCCCATTCTTCCCTCTCTCACAGAAACATGGCTCCTAGCTAATCCTCTCTCATCCCTCAGAGATCCTGTACTGAATCCCTTTGCTCTGTTTTCTTCAGGCTTACCCTCTCCTCTCCTATTCCCTACATGCTGCCTGGAAGGGGAGGGCCTGGATCAAGTAGCAGTGGGCTTTTCTCTGCTCAGTGAGGTTCAGCACAGCAGGAAAGCAGCAAATCTTTAGCCAGCATTCTGCCTCCCAGATTTTTTGCCGCCCTAGGCACAAGCCTAGTGTGCCTATTGACAAATCCAGATCCTATAGCTTGCAACCCTATTTGGATGTAAACTGCAGGGAGTATTCAATTTAGTGTGCTGTCACTGCCTGTATTTCTGGGAAGGGGGTCTGGGATTATCTGTTTTTATCATTATGTATATTAATAATATATATTGATAATGTGATTTGTATTTGAATTTAGTTATACTGTATTGGTTAATTTGGATTTAAATTTAGGATTTAGATGTAGTTATTCTGTATTATATTGTTTTGTGTTGTATTGTAATCCAGTTTGTACTAAATGATGGAAAAGCGGGAAATCAAGTACAAATAAATAAAATGTCTGCAATAGAAGAGCAGTTTGACTTTTCCACTGCAGGCGGTGGAGGAATATTCTGTTACAGCACTTTTTTTCAAAATAGTCTGCATTAGAAAGAATTTACCAATATGACATGTTATCTGTTAAGAGAATAGATAAGGCTGCTGATGCGTCTTGCTATATGACCATCACTGCACATCTTGCTGTGCTCATTTGTGTCCTCATAGTCAAAAGTTCCACATGGGAAAAGTAAAACAGTCCTGCAACCGCACTTATCAATTTATATTACAGGCCAATTCTGCAGAAATCCCACATGTTGCTATGTATATAATTTTGAATACAATATATTTGTTCAATATTATGGAAAGAACTTGGACTAGCAGATGCATACAGATTGCCTCAGCCAACATGATTGCCACAGAATCCCAGAACTCTGGGAGCCTTAACATTCAGCAAGCCATAGGCATGTCAAATTTTGGCAATTTCTGTAATGAGAACTGCATGTTCCCTGCTCACCCACAAGATGGAGTCCTATGATCATCTTGGCTAAAGAGATGTGCTCTTACTGCCTTATTTATTTAAAAAAATGTGTATTCCACCTCATGTAACTTCAGTCCTTATAGGCGGATTACACGTAAAACGTAAACATCAGGCATATATTAATAATATAGATAAGACAAACAAGCTGCAGAACATGGCTTCATTATAAGCATGAGGAGAACTAATAAATACTTCAGGAAAGAAGGAGCCAGCTGCAATCACAGACAAAGGAAAGTGATTGACATGGATATGAACTTAGTTTAAATATTATGAATCTGTCTCCAAATGTCATTTTGATTATGTTAAAGGAGCTAATGCCAAACACAAATGCCAATAAGAATTTCTTACATACATATATTGAGAGAATATGCCTTCTTCAGCAATTATTGTATGGGGGGAACAAAGCAGGTTAATTCATTGCATATTGCTGACTTCTGCTGCAAATTATAATACTTTTAATTAAAATATTTCTTGTGATATGGCTTTGCTATGGTATATTGCACATGTAAGACCTTTCATTTTCAGCTTGTTTATAAGTGGATAAACATTATTCTTGTGTGTATGTGTAAATGCAGTATATCTATCTGTCTATCTATAAATATATACACACCCACACAATTTGACACTTTTAAAATATTTCTGGATTAATCATTTATTAGTGAGTGTATTAGACAGGGACCAACAATGTGAAAAATCTAAGTGATATGGGGTCAGTTAGGCCCCTGAAGAATTGAACCACTAACTGAGCTGTATGAATTGTGAATATATATATTTAGGATTTTTTTAAGCCTTTTGGCTTCTCTTTTCTGTTAAACTCTTTCTTTTTTTGGAAATCTAAACCACAGATGCAAATGATGAGTCTCAGAGGCCCTCAGGAAATCTGCATTATTGAGCTACCTATAGGTCACATTCCTCTGACCTTTTTGAGCCAACATCTGGCAGGGCTCCTCTGCCTTAGGGCTGGAATGAATGGGAAAGGAAAGGGTACACAGCATGATTTATGACGGAGTACTGGCAGGAAAAATCAGACAAAGAATGCAATATTCTATATAAACTACCTCAGAAGACCAGTGCCTTAGTATTGGCAGAAATGGAAGATATTCAATGACATGCCATACCCAGTGCACTGAGTCCTAGGAATTACGGATTGTTCTACTGCCGAGATTCATGGGACGATCTCAGGGAAGTGAGCAGATTTAGTTTTTTATTATAAATACTTTGTGTGTACATTCTCTGGTTTTGATTTACTTGTTATATCATATTCTTGCATTTTATCTTCTATTCCATTTGCATTTTCCCTCGTTTACATTATAACTTATTCTTATGTGCATTGCAATTTTTATTAGTCCTAGATTATTATATATTCTCAATTTACTGGGACAATAAATGTGAAAATCAGCTAAGGTCAGTGTGAAGATATTTTCTGTTTGTCATTGTAAATTAACAAAGAGCCACTTAGTGACTGTAACCACTCCCCAGCCATTACAGTGAGCTAATTTCAACATTCACCAAATTAAAAATTCAAACCAAGAAAATGTGAGTTTTCGCAGAGCTTTTCAGTTGTCTACAGTAGTGGAAATTAATAACCCAGAAGATGCCCACTATTGTAAGCAAATGGGAATCTCTATGGTAGCTTATGAGTTTACATTTCTAAGCTGCTAAAAACAACTCATTTAACCATTCTGTTATACTTTTTAAAAATAAAGGGGTAGATTTTCAAACCCCGGCGCGTGTAAATCCCAGGGTTTACGCGCGTGACCGGGCCAATTTTCAAACGGCCTGGCCATACGCGTAAACCCCGGGATGCATGTAAGTCCTGGGGCTTGAAAAAGGGGCAGTCCGGGGGGGCAGGGCTAGAGGTGCCTGGCACTGTGGCCATTTGCCGCTGTGCTGGGGGATCATGCGCCAGCAACTTGCTCCTGCTCCTTGGCAGGAGCAAAAGGTAAAATAGAAAAATTAAGATTAGTTAGGATAGGGATGGGGGAGGGCAGGATAGGGGAAGGGGAATGGAGGTTAGGCTAGTGGGTTGGGAAGTTCCTTCCCAGTCCGCTCTTTAATTGGAGCAGACTGGGAGGGAACTGGGAAAGCCCCGATGTGTCGCCATGCATAATTGCAAAAGTAGACCTCCCCCTTGTGCATTCCGACATGGCATTTTATAATATGTGCGCATGAGAGGACCCTTGGCTTTGACTTAGCCTTTCTAATCTTTTCTTTCCTGCCCCAAGCTGATTAATGTTGCTTAAATGCCACCTTATTGCAGATTATTGTATAGAACTGGACCGGTAGCTACTGCCAGTTATAAGAGGCGGATCTGTTGTGTCCAGACTTCTGCTACTGTCTTCTCTATTTCACCTCTGCTTTGCCTTTGGGCCTGGGCTCACGCTTCTCATTGCTGGGGCGGGCGGTGGGGGATCAAAGCTCTGCCTCTTTTTGGCTGTACAGAAGTTTGCTTCTCAATCTGCGGCTGGCTCTGCGCCCTTGTGCGAGACTGAACTCCATCTTCCAATCATCTGCTTGGGGGAACAAACTCTACTTTTCAGTCAACCATTGGGATTCACATCCTCTTTAGGGACAAAACTCTACCGCCTATTCAGTTGGTGGATCTGCTCCTTGGACTGAACTTCCATTGCTGCATGGCCAATCTTCTGAGGTTTTCTGCCCCAGTAGAAGGGGTTTCCATTACTAGGATTTATAGCATGCCCATTGATTACTGATTCTAGATCAGCTAATCCATGGCTTTATAATCAGTTTTTGCCCAGTTTAGAGGGACCCTCCCCTATCACAGGCATAAGGCCAAAATGCAGGCAAGACCTGAGAAAAGAAAGCGTGCAAACTCTCCCATCCTGCCTAGCCTTTTTCTTTGGTGTCTGTAATAGGGCCCAGTAAATCCAGGGTCACGTGACTTTAAATTTGCCACATACAAGCTGAATTTTACTCCTAGCTGATTTTTGTAAATCTTATTAAAATTTGTTCGGGTTTGGAATTAGATGAGGTGAGTTTAGATCTACTTTGTGTATAATTGTATACTAGGGAATCTTCTATAGTTTAAAAAATGCTCTTAAAATTGGGATCTTTATATATATATATATATATATATATATATATATACAGCTCCACATAGAATTCAAGCGTTAACTGATGCTCTTTTGTTAATGACTGCGGAAATATCACTTGAGTATCCAAATCTGATTGTGATGGTAAATTTAATGTTCAAGTGGATTTGGATATGCAGGAGTTAGCAAGATCTTTTCTTGATGTAATGTCCTCCCTAATGCATATTAGGAGAATGAATGAACCTAGTCATACTGTTGGACATGAGCTGGACCTAATTATTAACTCAGGAAGCACAGTAATCTCAATTGTAGGTTTGGTGAGAGGTTTAACTATGCCATAGATGGATCATTTTTTGCTAAAATTTGCCCTGAAATTTGAGACAGTCTCTCGTGTTAATAGTTAAGTGACATATATTCCCAGTGGCAAGTGAATTGGCAGAACTGCTAAGTCCAGTACCTATAGAGTTTTAAGAGGCAGAGATAGTGAAGATTTCAAGATCCATATTCAGTCATTGTCGGATAGCAAAGTTACTGCCCGATTCACTAAGGCTTTTCTCCAGTTCTTTGTCTGTGGGAAAATGCCTTGATGAATCAGGCCCTTAGCTGGATTAACTTATCTGGCTAACCTTTAGAAGTATATTCAATAGTACAGCTGAACTACTGAATATAGCCGGTTATCTTACAATTAACTTTATCTGGCTTACTTTAGGACAGCTCTTTGGTGCAACCAGACTATCTGGTGTTATGATAGCAAGGTGTTTGGATTCTCAGGGGCAGCAGTGATGGGAGGCTGATGCACAAGGCTAGACTCAATAGCACAAACACAGAGAGAGTTTTTTTTTTTTATTGTACAGCTAGGATGACCTGCACGCGCATGTTATAAAATTGGGCGTACATTTGTGCGCGCCGGATTGCGCGCACAAATGTAAGCCTGCGCGTACTTCTTAAAATCCGGCCCACATTGAGAAAGTGGTTTTAATCCAAATTATGGATATTTTAGAGGAGATTGGTTTTCTGGAAGGAAATCGGGCTGATCGCTGTAATTATTGTAGTACAGTCTTAGTCTTATTATTGGATGACTTTTATCAGATATTGACAGTGGAGGTAGTGACGTGAATTATTAAGATCTGTCTGCTGCCTTTGACATGCATGATCATGTTTTGTAGGGATCGACTAAGGGCAGCGGGCATAAGAGGGATAGTACTGCAGTGGTTTGCTTCCCTCCTTAAAGAGAGACTGCAGGTCATCTCAGGGAGTCAGTTTTGTTCTTAGTTCCGGACTTTTATGTTGTGCCTCAGGGGTCTGTTTTGTTGCCCTGTATTTTATGTAATCATTGTGCAAGCTTATAGATAAACTGGGGATATGCTACCATTTATTTTCTGACAATGTACAAATAGGGGTAGATTTAAAAAAAAATAATAATAATACTCGCATGCATCCATGTGACAAGTACAACCTCTTATTTACATATGATTAAATAAATCAGGCTTTATGTTACATCTAAAGATCTGGCAACAGTTGTGCAGGTGTTGGGTTATTATTAGGTTGGATTATTGTGTGCTATTTTTCAGGGTACCAAAGAAGCGTGGTTTTTTTTTTTTTTTTTACTTTTGATTAACCACTTTTGGGGGCGGATTTACGCGAGCAGGGCCTTGCGCGCCGGCACGCCTATTTTCCATAGGCCTGCCGGCGTGTGCAGAGCCCTGGGACTCACGTAAGTCCCGGGGTTTTTTGTCGGGGGCGGGGCCGATCGCGGCGTTTTGGGGGCGGGATGCGGCGTTTCGGGGGCGGGCACGGGGGCGTGGTTTCGGCCCGGGGCGGTCCGGGGGCGTGGCCACGCCCTCCGGAACCGCCCCCGGGTCGCGTCTCGGCCCACCAGCTGCCCGCTGGCGCGCGTGGATTTACGTCTCCCTCCGGGAGGCGTAAATCCGTGCGCGCCGGCTGCCCAAAATCGGCAGCCTTGCGCGCGCCGAACCTGGATTTTAGCAGATACGCGCGTATCTACTAAAATCCAGCGTACTTTTGTTTGCGACTGGTGTGCCAATAAAAGTACGCGAACGCGCATTTTTTAAAAATCTACCCCTTATTGTTTTACATTTAAACAGGTATAAACACTGCAACGTACAGGTATCCTTATGCACCACGCAGATAAATATTGTCAACGTTAACAATATAGCCACATAGCTAATCCATTTATCTTCCCCGGTTACTCCCCCCACCGATCGCCCTCTTCCAAATTTCTCCCTTCCCTCTTTCTTCCCCCCCCCCCCCTCCAATCTAGAAGACAGAGACGAAGACCCCTACACCACACAGTTGCGTCAGTGTACACTCGAGTGCTTTGAGAAAAGTCCTAGTACAGGCTCTTAGTTATTCAAAATCAAACTCCTGGATTTATGTGACAGAGACTGAACATAAGGGTACCAGAAATATTCACATAACAGTCCGATTGGTGGGAGGATTAAAAGCCTATTGTTGAAAGAGTTACATTAGTTACCAGTCGATTATCGTGCTATGTTCAGGATGTTTAAATGCTTGAACAGCATGGTTCCCTCCTCTCTTTCTGATAGATTGTCAGAATATGTACTTGGTCCTCACAAGAGTGGGTATAAGAAATGTCCCTGGAACATTCAAGTCGAAAAACATTTTTTTATGGTGGCACCAGATATCTGTAATAGGCTCCCTCTGAAGCTAAGGCAAATGAAGAATTATTTATTATTTTGGAAGAAATCGAAAACATGTTTTTTTTTTTTGTGCTGCATTTACTTGAAGCAGGGACTTGATGATTTGGCCTTCTTGACTGTTTGAAGTTGGGGGATGGAGGAAGTGTGGATTGAAATTGATTGTATTTAATACTGGTTTGTATTTCTTTTTAACTTGATTGCATAATTTTATATTGTACATTGCTCTGAGTCATTTTAGAGTCAATGTGATTCATAAATTGACTTAAGTCTAATTATAATCATTTAATAAATGTGTAACCCCTTTTTCTAAGGGGCGGATTTTAAGAGCCCTGTTCGCCTAAATCCGCCCGGATTTGGGCGGATTTAGGCGAGCAGGGCCCTGCGCGCCGGTGAGCCTATTTTACATAGGCCTACCGGCGCGCGCGGAGCCCCGGGACTCGCGTAAGTCCCGGGGTTTTCTGAGGGGGGCGTGTCGGGGGCGTGTCGGGGGGGGCGGGGCCCGAACCGCGCGGCGTTTTCGGGGGCGTGTCGGGAGTGTTCTGGGGGCGGGCCCGGGGGCATGGCTACGGCCCGGGGCGGCCCGGGGGCGTGGCCGCGCCCTCCGGACCCGCCCCCAGGTCGCGTCCCGGCGCGCTAGCGGCCCGCTGGCGCGCGGGGATTTACGTCTCCCTCTGGGAGGCGTAAATCCCCCGACAAAGGTAAGGGGGGGGGGGTTTAGACAGGGCCGGGCGGGGGGGTTAGGTAGGGGAAGGGAGGGGAAGGTGAGGGGAGGGTAAAAGAAAGTTAGGCTGCGCGGCTCGGCGCGCGCCAGCTATACAGAATTGATAGCCTTGCGCGCGCCGATCCAGGATTTTAGCGGCTACGCGCGTATCTACTAAAATCCCGTGTACTTTTGCTTGCGCTTGATGCGCCAGCAAAAGTACGCCTATTCGCGCGGTCTGAAAATCTACCCCTAAGCAAATAAAGTACTTGCCATTTATGTATTTGTTTATTTAGATTTATTGTAGTGGGGATTAGAACCTGCACAAATATTTTCCCAGTGGTCATCTTGGAATTTTGTAGTTTGGCTTTTTGCAGATCCTGTACCTCCCCAGTTTTTTGGGCCATTCTCTTTTTGGGATGGCTCTTGGGGGTATAAATTGCCACTGAGCACACGCAGTAGTAGTCAGAGGGTTGGTGGCACATGATTAGCAGAGGGAAGGAGATCATCTCAGGATCTCACAACATAGAGGAATGCTTTGTAGGAGAAGAGTTGCGTGGCCCCCATGGCCTAGTTATCTGAAGAGTTATTTGGAATCCAGAGTTTTTGAGAAGTCTTGAGAATATTGGGGAAGTGATTTTTTGGGGAGTTTGGATCAGCCTCTGACTGAGAGGGAGGACCCCCCCCCCCCCCCCCCTGGAAGGAAGGACTAGATCCCTGTTTTTGCAATTTTCACCCACATAACAGCAAGGTGAGAAACAGATTGGAATTTGAGAGTTTAGAGAAGTACTTTGGAGATTCTATCTACTTTTGAAACTGGTGGAACGTTTTTCCAACATCTCTGGTGTATGTTGGACCTGGAGAAGAGCTCACCTACCCTTACTGGGGAAAGGTATTTTGGACTAGGACACAGCTGAGAGAAGGAGGGTCATCAAAAGAAGCACTATGGGCAGAGAAACATATTTCTTTTGATTTTTGAATTTTTCTTATCTCGTTTTTGATTGTGAAAATCATTGCCTGGATATTATTTTTTCAAACTTAAGTAAACCAGTGCATGCAAATCTCCCTCATGCATATTCATTGCAGGTAGCCTGAAAATGTGACTGGCTAGGGGTCCTCAGGGACAGGTTTGGGAAACTCTGCGCTAGGGTTCCTTTTCTGAAACACCAAACAGCGCTACTTGCAATCCAAATCTCTTCTCTAGTCCACAGTCTCTTTTTCTTGCTGTTCTCATGTCTCACTGACTTTACTTCTACCGTATTGTACTTCCCGTTCTCATTTCCTTTTGTTTTACTCGTTTTGGTGCTCAGTCCTGTTTAAACTTTCTTGCCCTTCAGAACATACCGTTTTTCTTCTTCCCTCTTTATTGCTGCATTTCTTCTTCTCAGGCATTCATTTCTCTGCCCACTGCTAATTCTTTTAAAGCACCCATCCAATTCTTTTTCCTGTCTTTTTCCTTTAGTCTCCCATTCTTTGTTTTCACTGTTTTAACTCTTTTTATTTATTAATTTTACAATAACATGAATGAAAAAGGAGGACTGTGCAAACTGTCACATATACCCCACTCTTATAAATGGTTCCCTTCCCAAAACAAAAATAGCAGCATCCTTCCGAATGAAACACAAATATTAGGTATAGAATATTTTAACAATCTTCACATTACAACAAATGCTCAATCATTAATCAAAGCAAAGTGAGATATGTCAACAGATAGCCCAAAATTCTATTTTTAAAGCACTAAAAATAATAAACGGCTAGCTTTAGGAGACAATACCAGAATATACTCATGCCAAATATCCAAAAATCTGTGATACTTTCTAGAAAATGAACCCTTGGCCATCTGTGTTCACAAATTAAGAACCTATGGAGACTTAACTTCCATTATGTAAGCTTAGTTCTCTCTTTAGTTGTTCAACAGGCCAAAATAGTCCTTTTATTGGCCAGTAAAATCACTTTCCTCAAAATTAATTTTTTCTTCTTTTACGATTCCAGGATTTATTTCCTCAAAAATGTCAGAGACACAATCTTAAAGATAAAAAGAAGCTGAACTGAGAGGAGCTGACCCAAACAGCCTAATATTTCAAACCAAAATATGCCCAGTTGGGAGAGCTCCAAAAATTATGTAAATCTGAACCTCTGGACAAAAAACATTTGATGCATGAATCAGAAGGAATCAAATTCGCTTGATAAGCCCAAGTCTGGGGCATGTAAATAGATCATATTCGTTGATGGGTCAATAATGTGAATAAAATATAGTTGTAATTCCTCATATGTTATCTGAACAATTGTGTCTTGCCTCCATTTTTCTAATAAAAATTGGAAAGGCTCCTGCCCTCTAATAGTCTAAAGAGCCCTCTTTCACAGCAGTAGTGAAAATAAATCTCCTCATATAAACGCAAATTGCCATAATCTTTGGTGTTACAATCGGCGGTCCGCGGGCTAGCCCCATGGACCGCTGCTCTCACCTCTACCCCGGTCCAGTGACGGAAGTCACCTTTCCACGTGGCCACACACACTGCTATCTGACGCGACTGAGACTCCATCACCACTTCACAGTGAGGTGTATCCTCCCTAGGCATGCGCGCCGCCCCCTGACTAAATTTAAAGGGTCCATGGTGGGAATAGTTCCTCAGCCCTACTGGATGACTTCATTAGTCTTGGCCTTAAAAGACCTTTCCTCCCTGCAACCAATGCCTCCGCAATAGGTCCACTGCTGTAGTAGAGAAAGTTGCCTCAGCATGTTCCTGGTCTTCATTCCTGTGTTCCTGGTCTTCGTTCTTCAGTTCCCTGGTCTTCGTCTTCATCCTGTGGTCAGTCTTCAGATCTTCGCCAGCTCCTTGTCTTGTGGGCAGTCTTTAATTCTTCAATGTCTTCTGTGTCATCGCCTGCCCGTCTATCCATCCTGCCTTCTCTCGGACGGATCTCTGATTCTGACTTCAGCCTGCTTGATCTTTTGCAGAAAGCTGTCCACATAATGCTGACCCATAAAAGAAGGCATAAAAGTCCTTATTAGTTAGTCTATAGTGCGCTATCAACTTCTGAAAAGATTTTATGGTCACAGTGCCAGTTCGAAAAAAAATGTTGAAGTTGGTATACACTGGATTCTTTCCACCTTTTAAAAATTGGATTATTCATCCCTAGAAGAAATTGAGGATTACCATATATAGAGAGATATGGTGAGATTCTATGAACCTTGTTAAACTTCTTTCATAGTGATTTCCAGGCCTGCTTCCCTGAAATTATTAACTTTTACGTAGTCTGGGAGATGGGCTGCAGTCACATGAATAATATTACTTAAGGTCAAGGAATAGCGCCAATCCTGTAAAAACATTGTAGGAGAATAAACAGCTGACGCATACAGCCAATCTTTGATATGTTTTAGCATGCATGATAAATTATATGACTGCAGATTAGAGCAACCTAAACCTCCCTCATTAACAGATTGCATCAGGACCTTCAAAGAAACTCTTGGTTTATGCTTTCCCCAAAGGAAACAACTAAGCATGCAATGGATTTCCAACAAATTCTCCTGCAACCAAATAGGCAGAATTTGCAGGATGTAAGGGAGGAGGAATAGCCTAGTGGTTAGAGCAGTGGACTATGAACCAGGAGACCAGGGTTCAAGTCCTGCTGTCGCTCCTTGTGACCTTGGGCAAGTCACTTTACTCTCCATTGCCTCAGTTACAAAACTTAGATTGTAAGCCCTCTGGGGATAGGGAAATACCTCCAGTACCTGAATGTAAACCGGTGTGATATCTCAATTGAGATCGAATGTCAGTATATAAAAATAATAAATAAATAAATGTAGAGCCACTTAGGGAGCTCCATCATTTTAAATAAATGTATTTTAGCTGTAAGAGACAGAGGTAAAGTGCTCCATTCTTTCAATTTGACCATCAGCTTATTCATGAGCAGTTTCACATTGTGTTCATAAATTTTTATCCCCGCTACTAGAATAAGGATCCTGAAGTATCTCATTTCCCTCTCTACCCATTCAAACAGAAAGAGCCTTTCTCATGAACTTCAAAACATGCCCAACATAGCTAGAGCCTCAGATTTGTCTAGAATAATTTTAAGTCTTATAAAGATCCCAAATAGTTGTTAGAATACCATACTTTTTTGTAAGGACATCTTAAGGCTTGTTAAAAAGACCAACACATCATCTGCAAAGGCAGCTCTTTTAAATTCACTATTACCCACCCAATACTCAAGAATAACTGGGCACCGTTCTATCTGTCTCAGCAGATAAATACATTATAAAGCAGCGGAGGCAGTGGGCAACCCTGCTTTATACCCAGCTATAAGAAAAACATCCTCTGCTACTTGTCCATTGGCTAGTAAGGCAGACCTCGGGGTCTTATATAATACTGAAATGTATTAAATAAATAGGACCATAATACGCAGTCAAAAGCTTTTCCATGTCAAAGCCTGCTACTAAGAAGTAGTGGATCAAAGCTTACACTGTGTCATAGTGGTCAGTAATCTAGGAATATGGACTCCAGCATACCTCCCATTCACAAAACCTACCTGGCTGGGCTTAATTAAATCTGATAACACCAAGATAAGCCAATTTGCAAGAATCTTAACAGTTTCAAATCAAAATTTAATAAAAATATTGGTCTATAGGACACCAGTAGAGTGGGATCCTTAACTGTTTTAGCCAGGACTGTAATAAACGCTTTCATGGTATTAGCTGAGAAAGAACCTGTCATTACAAAAGACTCAAAGAATTTCCCCAGTGGAGTTGCCATTTGCCATATTGTTTTCTCTTTAGGCTTGAATATACTGTCATGCAAGATAGGTGTGGTCTGTAAGAAGCGGCATGTCCCTCTTTGCTTTGTTATCAAAGGTGGAAGGACTGAGCAATGATTATTTTGTGAAAGGGACAAGTGTTCATTTGTCATCTGCAGTGCTAGAGTTGTTTCTTAAAAGTAAGTACAGCTGTCATTTAAGTAAGGAGAAAGTAGATTTCAAAGATGGATATGGATCTGTTATTGTATTTTCAGACAAGCTCACCTCCTATGATAGCAATTTTTTAATGCTTTATACCATCCTATAATATTGTTGATTTTTTAAAGATAAAGAAGCTGTCAGTGTGTGGATGGCTGCTGTTTTTCTCCCATTGTTTTGTATGACGTGGGGGTACATAAGTGCTTACAGGATATTTAAATTAATTCAAGCAAAGTAGGTAACCAATTTTGGCTTTTGCTCTTAGATGGTGTTGATGCCATACCATGAGCATACTCCCGATGTTTCCTACATCTGATTCCAGATGTTGCTGACATCAGCAGAGCAACTTTATGTGCTGAAAGGAGATAATGAACAACAGACCAGTTAGCCTGACGTCAGTGCCAGGAAAAATAGTGGAAAATGTTCTAAAGATCAAAATCACAGAACATATAGAAAGACATGGTTTAATGGAACAAAGTCAGCATGGCTTTACCCAAGGCAAGTCTTGCCTCACAATCTGCTTCACTTTTTTGAAGGGCTTAATAAATATGTAGATAAAGGTGAACCGGTAGATGTAGTATATTTGGATTTTCAGAAGACATTTGACAAAGTTCCTCATGAGAGGCTTCTAGGGAAAGTAAAAAGTGATGGGATAGGTGGTGATGTCTTTTCGTGGTTAAAAGACAGGAAACAGAGAGTTGGATTAAATGGACAATTTTCTCAGTGGAGTGGGTGGGCAATGGAGTGCCTCAGGGATCTTTTATGAGACCTATGCTTTTCAATATATTTATAAATGATCTGGAAAGGAATACAATGAGTGAGGTAATCAAATTTGCAGATGATACAAAATTATTCAGAGTAGTTAAATCACAAGCGGATTGTGATAAATTGCAGGAGGACCATGTGAGACTAGAAAATTGGGCATCCAAATGGCAGATGAACATTAATGTGCATAAGTGCAAGGGGATGCATATAGGGAAAAAAAACACCCATGCTATAGGCGTCATAGTGGATAATACATTGAAATAGCTCAGTGTGCTGCGCAGTCAAAAAAACAAACAATGTTAGGAATTATTAGGAAGGGAATGGTGAATGAAATGGAAAATGTCATAATGCCTCTGTAACGCTCCATGGTGAGATCGTACCTTGAATACTGTGTACAATTCTGGTTGCTGCATCTCAAAAAAGATATTGTTGCAATGGAGAAGGTACAGAGAAGGGAAACCAAAATGATAAACGGGATGGAGCAGCTACCCTATGAGGAAAGACTAAAGAGGTTAGGACTGTTCAGCTTGGAGAAGAGAGGGCTGAGGGTGTTTAAAATCATGAAAGGTCTAGAATGGGTAAATGTGAATCGGTTATTTACTCTTTTGGATAATAGAAAGATTAGGGGCACTCCATGAAGTTAGCATGGGGCACATTTAAAACTAATCTGAGAGTTCTTTTTTACTCAACGCACGATTAAACTCTGGTATTTGTTGCCAGAGGATGTGGTTAGTGCAGTTAGTGTAGCTGGATTTAAAAAAGGTTTGGATAAGTTCTTGGAGAAGTCCATTACCTGCTATTAATCAAGTTGACTTAGAAAATAGCCACTGCTATTATTGACATCAGTAGAATGGGATAGACTTAGGGCCGGATTTTAAAAAAGCCTATTTTGCTTAGGCTGCCAGTGCGCGCATAGCCCCGGGACGCGTGTAAGTCCCGGGGCTTCGTAAAATGTGCGGGAGGGGGCGTGTCCGGGGTCAGGGGGCAGTTCGGGGTGGGTCCAGGGGCATGACCTCCGGACCAGCCCCCGGGTCGGGTGATGGAGCGCCAGCAGCCCGCTGGCGCGCGTAGATTTACACCTGCCTTGGGTAGGTGTAAATCTGCCGACAAAGGTAGGGGGATGGGGAAGGTGAGGGGAGGCAGAAGGAAAGTTCCCTCCGAGGCCGCTCCGATTTCGGAGCGGCCTCGGAGGGAACAGGCAGCGCGCACCAGGCTCTGCGCACGCAGGTTGCACAAATGTGCACCCCCTTGCGCGCGCTGACCCTGGATTTTATAAGATACGCGCGGCTATGCGCGTATCTTATAAAATCCAGCTTACTTTTGTTCGCGCGCACGCTGTTTTTGAAAATGTACCCCTTAGTGTTTGGGTACTTGCCAGGTTCTTATGGCCTGGATTGGCCACTGTTGGAAGCAGGATGCTGGGCTTGATGGACCCTTGGTCTGACCCAGTATGTCATCTTCTTATGTTCTTGCATATTTTAATGAAGTTCATAATGTGATACAAGTCAGAGAATGGGAGCAAGCCTAGAAACCTGTGTAAAGGGGATTTATTGTGGTTGCTGAGATGTGTGGAGACTCTTGGCAGCTTTTTTTCCAGACTCAGGATTCAATTATTTTTATTCTCCCACATCAGCAAATAACGTTTTGTCAAAAAAACCTTCTAAGACCGAACTGGGGGTGAATTAACCCCATAGACAGAATATATTTTACAGCTTGCTGAAACTCTGTGGGACATGAAAAGTCAATGAACCATGGCAGTTATGCAGAGCAAAACTTAGAAAGAAATTTGCAAGTCATATCATTCCTGTAGTATTAATAGAGTTCTGTAAACCTGTCAAACCACTTTCACAGTTTATGAAAACACACAGTATGCAAGCATTCAATATTTTATGATGTCAAAATTTCACACATTTAAAGTTACAGCTCTGTTTTATGAAAAGTCAGTAATAAAATTAATTCTTAGCCCTTCTAGTATTTGTGTATTATTCTTCCTTCTTGATAGGGATCTATCATATAATATTGAGACACAAACACATTTACACTGGGCACACCAAGTGTATATGCTGATTGCTGAACATATAGAAGATATCATAAAGAACAAAAATTCCTGACATATAGATAGGCATAGTTTAATGGGACAAAGCCAACATGGATTTAGCCACGGAGGAAGTCTTACCTCACCCATCTGCTACATTTTTGTGATGGCATAAAACATGTGGATAAAGGTGAGCCAGTTGATATAGTGTATCTGGATTTTCAGAAAGCATTTGACAAAGTCCCTCAGGAGTGACATTTTAGGAAATTAAACTGTCATGAGATAGGGGACTGTGTCGTATTGTGCATTGGGAATTGGTTAAAAGATGAAAGTAGAGAGTAGGGCTAAATGGTAAATATTCCCAATGGAGAATAGTGGAGTGCCCCAGGGATCTTTTCTGGGACATTGCTTTTTATATATTTATAAATGAGCTGGAAATGGGAATAAGTGAGGTGATCAAATTTGCCGATGACACAAAGTTATTCAAAGTTGTTAAATCACAAGAGGATTGTGAGAAATTGCAAGAGGACCTTGCAAAACTGGGAGACCAGGTATGCAAATGGTTCAACATTAGGAGTCATCATTCAGAAAAAGGATCTAGGCAGTGTGCAGCAGCAGCCAAGAAAGCAAACGGAATGCTAGGAATTATTAAGAAAGGAATGGAGAATAAAACAGAGACTATCATAATGCCTCTGTATCACTCTGTGCTGCGACCTCATCTTGAGTATTGTGTGCAGTTCTGGTCACCACATCTCAAAAACGATATAGCAGAATTAGAAAAGGTACAAAGAAGGGCAATCAGATGATAAAGGGGATGGAACAATTCCCCTATGAAGAAAGAATAAAGAGATTAAGACAGCTGAGGGGAGATATAATAGAGGACTATAAAATAATGAGTGGAGTAGAATGGTTGTTTACCCTTTCAAAAAGTACAAAGACTAGGGGACACCCAATGAAGATACTAAGTGATACATTTAAAAATTAGTAAGAGAATTTTTTTTTTACTCAACACATAATTAAGCTCTGGAATTCATTACCAGATGATGTGGTGAAAGCTATAAGTGTAGCTGCATTTAAAAAAGGTTTGGCCAAGTTCCTGGAGGAAAAGTCCATAAAAAATTAAGGTAAAGTTGCAGAAATCTATTGCTTATCCCAGGAAAAAGCAGCATGGAATGTGTCAACCCCTAGGGATCCTGCCAGGTACTTATGACCTGGATTGGCCACTGCTGGAAACAGAATACTGGGCTTGATGGACCTTTGGGGTGACCCAGTATGGCAAATCTTATGTACCTGTGTACTAAGTGGTTAAATACTTCTGCTATGCTAACCATGCTAATAAATTTGTACTGAGATACCCAAAGTATAAATACCATCTAACAAGCTGCAGTACAGCCTTAATGTAGGATGAACATCTGGCTGCAGGTTAGGAGAATGTCTTATTGTAAATATCTTACAAAAAAAAAAAAGTCTGAAAAAAAGAGAATTTGCTCATTTTCTCTCTGATGAGGATCCTGATTGTCATCTAGCCTGAGTGGGAATTGTCATGTCAAACAAACTGTATGGACAAAGTGGTCCTTTTTGCTGACATCTTCTATATAGGATCTGCACAACATCCAAAAGAAAAGGTGCTTATCTTTTGAATGATTTGAAATATGAAATCATAGAGATGATCTTAGCTTTCTGGGATATTTAATAAATTTTATTTGGCATAAGAGTCTGCAGGCCTCAATTTTCTGCACCAGTTCAGGGTTAAATTCTGCTGCAAAAGCTAGAAATTTCTGCAGTAGTTTCAGTGATTCATCAAAATGCATTAGGGCCCTATTTAGTGTGCAAGTAGGAAGAGCTGATGGAAATGAGGGTCTGGTAGTGTGGAATGCAATGGCATATCGCACACAAACGTGGGATTTAACATCAGAAATAACTTCTTTCTGTATATTATACCCATGTTAGCCTTGCATTACTGGAGAAAGAGAGCTTCTGAATAGAATCAGTGTGATATACGCACACCACTGTGAGAGGGTACACTTTCAACTCGGGTCAGGTTTGGGAGAGATGCTTTTACATACACAGTCAGAGGAATTAACTGCAAACATTGACTTTATACAGAGGCTCTCTCCCTCTCTTTTTCCCTCTCTCTCCCCCTGTGCGTTAACAGCTGCGGGTGTGCATTACGACCTGCGATAATATACCTCGTTTATTAAAAACAAATAATGTGGGACACGATAATGTTCCATGCGTTGCGATATTTATCTATGCAGCGAGGTAACGCTACAATTTTTCTAACCATGCCATTTTTTTTTTTTATCGCAGGTGCTATTTCCACAATATTTATAGCATTTTGATGAATCTAGGAGTTAATGTGTATGGTAAACAATTTGTATAGAAAATATTTGAATTAATAAAGTATAGAGTAGGGTTCTAGTGGCTGTATTGGTCATGGAATAACTGGAACCTTAGCAGATTATGAAACATTTAATAGAATCAATATAAAAAAAAAAAAGCATTTAATGAGTTTGAAACATGTTCACTTGAAACATAAAATGGCTTCAAACGTGTTTGCGTGCTTAGATAACTTTCTTTCTTCATTATTTCTTATCTTTCTGTTGTAACTTTTCTTTCTCTTTTCATTTCTATCTTTCCCCACCTGTCTTTTCCCTTCCCAAGAAAACTGCTTGCTTGTTTTCTTTCCGCTCTGTTTCTTTTTTAAAATCTTTCTTTTCTTCTTCTGCAGTCTCTTCTCCTTCTCTCCCAGTATCACATCCTCTCCTCCCTCCATGCATCCGCCTCTTTGCTTTCCATGTAAGCCAGGCTTATAGCTGCCACTTGTGGTGGGGTGGAGAAGGTTTAGGTATAACAAGGGTAGGTATCTCCCTCCCAGAAGAGAGATGAAATTCTTAAATCTGGATATGTTGTTAGAAAGGGGTACGAGGGATGGAGGAGGTGGTGGGAGGTTTTGGAAGTAATATTTGTCAGAGTTACAGCACCACATGTAATAAGTACTAGCCCAGTGTGGGTACAGTAAGGTGAAAGAGGCTAGGAATGATTTATTTATTAGTTGCCAGGTCAGTCAGGGCAGCAGTTGTATGATTACTGGGGGAAATGCCTGGTCAGTTGTTCAGTCTCTAAGGGCCTGATATAATAAGGTGTGTGCAGTAGAGAGCATAGTTTTACCCGCAGTTATTCACACATTTTCTTATGTGCACACTTTACACCCAATGCAGCAAGGAGTTTCGAGTGCAAAAAAATGTAAATGTAAGACTATACGTATTGGTTGCCACCCTTGCATGAAAACCTGATGCTAATGGAACAGGATATAAATGTTTTACATAAATATTATCCCCCAATGCAGAGAGGTGCAGAGGCTTAACCTGTGCTTTGTTGATGCTCAAAATTTAATTTCTGGTCTGAGGGGCAGTAAAGTTCCTGGGGCCAGTGTTAGTCTGTGGCGCTGAATGTTGGTAGTATGGGGGGGGTCCAACCTATACTTGGAATTTATGCACAGAAAAGATGGTTTGTGAATAAATCATATTTCTGTGCAGAAAATATGATTTATAATTACAAAAATGTTCTGAGCAGAAAGTTTTGTGCACATATATTTTTTGCACAGAAAATAAGACTCATGTATATAAACCATTTTTTCTTCAAAGACAACACTGTTTATGTGCATAAATCATGTCTTATGTGCACTAAGTATTTTTTTACACACATTTTGAAGTATGCATGCTTTTTTTTTTATCTCAGTGTTTCAGCATACAATCAGCTTACTATATCTGGAGTTACAATCTTTTTTAACGCATGAGTTAACAAAATGCACTGAACTTTAGCATGCGGTTTTAACAAAAAGGGGTGGATTTTAATACCTATGCGCGGGCGTACATTTGTGTGCGCAACCTGGTGTGCACAAATGTATGCCTGATTTTATAACATGCGCGTGCAGCCATGCGCATGTTATAAAATCCGGGGTCTGCGCGCACAAGGGAGTGCACCTTGCGCGCGCCGAGCCCTTGGGGAGTCCTGCTGGCTTTCCCCGTTCCCCTCCACCTTCCCCTCCTTCCCCTACCTAACACGCCTCCCGGCCCTACCTAAAAAACCCCTAACCTTTATTTTATAAGTTGTGCCTGCCTCTGCAGGTGTAGGTTGCACACGCCGGCCAATTCCCGGCGCGCGATCCCCCGGCACAGTAGCAAAGGCCGCTGTGCCGGAGGCCTCAACTCTGCCCGCGACCCACCCAGCCCCCTGCCTGCCCATTCAGTAAAGCTCCGGGACTCTCACGCGTGCCGCCGGGCATTTAAAATCTGCCCCAAAATGTATTACTTCGGCCTATAAGTTAGATTGAGCATGTAAGTTAGATTGAAATGTCACAAAATATTGTTTTGTGACATTTCGTGTTGGGGTTGACAAAATTGGTGTTTAGTGTTTTAAGGTTATCTGCTGATGCTAGCTATTAATACTGTTGAATATTAATATAGAAACATAGAAATGACGGCAGAAAAGAACCAAATGGTCTATCCAGTCTGCCCAGCAAGCATATGGTAGCACCAACCACACTATACAGGTCTCCCTCATAATGGCATCAGCCGGAGGTGGCAACTGCTGTGCCATACAAGTTACCCCCATATTTATTTTCTCAAACTGTTAAAGTCAGAGCCCTTGTTGGTTGCTGTCTGAGTCAGTTCCCTGTTATCTCTTGCCATTGAAGCAGAGAATAATGTTGGAGTTACATCACAAGTATAAGGCTTTTGGGTTAAGGCTATGAATAGCTGCATCAGCAAGTTACCCCCCTGCTTATTTATTTTCCCAGACAGTAAAATTCATGCCCTTGTTGGTTGCTGTCCGTAACTACCGTATTTTTTGGCGTATAAGACGACTGGGCATATAAGATGACCCCCAACTATTACAGTTAAAATATAGAGTTTGGGATATACTCACCGTATAAGACTACCCCTCTTCCAATGCATTCCAATATTTACAGCAGGAAGGAGTGACTCGAGGAGTGAGGGCGCGCTGCCCAATTGCCCGGTGCTGGGCAAAAGGGGCTTGTTTTGGCAAGCCCCTTTTGCCCAGCACCGGCCAGTCGGGGAGCGAGGAAGCGCAGAATGAACTTTTTTACTGCATCCGGTGAGGGGAGGGAGTGACTCGAGGAGCGAAGGCGCGCTGCCCGATTGGTCGGTGCTGGGCAAAAGGGGCTTGCTTTTACAGCATCCGGGGAGTGACTCGAGGAGCGAGGGCGCGGGGAATGCACCAGACGCTGTAACTTTGGATTACCGGCGACAACTACGGTATACGCCCTATAAGACGATACCCGGCGTATAAGACGACCCCCGACTTTTGAGAAGATTTTCAGGGGTTAAAAACTCATCTTATACGCCAGAAAATATGGTAATTCCCTTTTTCCTCTTTCCCCCCCCCTGCCATTAAAGCAGAGAGCAATAATGTGTTGCATCAACAGTATGAAAGCTTGTTGGTTAAGAGTAGTAACTGCCATACTAATAAATTATCCCCATGTGCGCTTTTCCTCATTTCCATCCTCTAGCTTTTAGGGATCCACAGTGTTTATCATATGCCCCTTTTAAATCTTCCACCGTTTTTGTTTTCACCACCTCCTCCAGAAGGGCATTTCAGGCATCTACCACCCACTCAGTGAAGAAATATTTCCTGATGTTGGTTCTGAGTTGTCCTCCCTGGAGTTTCATTTTGTGACTCCTAGTTCTATTGCTTTCTTTCCAACGGAAATAGTTTGTTGATTGTGCATCATTGAAACCTTTATGAAACCTGATATGATACAGTGCATCATTGAAACCTTTATGATACAGACCTTCAGATACCTTTCAGGTATCTGAAGGTCTGTATCATATCTCCCCTATACTTCCTCTCCTCCAGGGTATACATATTTAGGTCCTTCCTCATGTCATTTGATGAAGACCCTCCCACCATTTTTGCCACCCTTCTCTGGACCGCCTCCATCCTGACTGTCCTTTTGAGATACTGTCTCCAGAGCTGAACACAATACTCCGAGTGAGGCCTCACCAAGGACCTGTACAAGGGGATTATCACCTCCTTTTTCTTTCTGGTTATTCCTCTCTCTATGTAGCCCAGCATTCTTCTGACTTTAGCTATCGCCTTGTCACATTGCTTTGCCGTCTTCAGATCACTAGACACTATCACACCAAGGTCCCTCTTTTGCTCCGTGCACAACAGCCCTTCGCGCGCCCCCCCCCCCCCCCCCCATATCACATACAGCTCTTTTGGATTACCATACCCCAGATGCATGACTCTGCACTTCTTGGCATTGAATCCCAGCTGCCATATCTTTGATCTTAAATCACGTCTCATTCTCTCTACTCCTTCTGGCATGTCCACTCTGTTGCAGATCTTAATATCATCCACAAAAAGACAAACTTTACCTTCTATCCCTTCCGCAGTATCGCTCACAGAGATGTTGAACAAGTACCCAACACCGATCCTTGCGGCACTCCACTTAACACCGTTCTCTCTTCAGAGTAGGTTCCATTTAAGATCACATGCTGTCTTCTATCCGTCAACCAGTTTGTAATCCACGCCACCACTTTGGCACTCACTCTCTAGATTCTCATTTTATTCACAAGCCTGCTATGCAAGACTGTATCAAAAGCTTTGCTGAAATCCAAGTAGATCACATCAAGCGTTCTTCCTTGATCCAATTCTTTAGTCACCCAATTAAAAAAAATCAATCGGATTTGTCTGACAGGACCTTCCCCTGGTGAATCCATGCTGACTTGAGTCCAGCAATCCTCTTGACTGTAGATAGTTCACTATCCTTTCTTTCAGCAGAGTTTCCATTACTTTTCCCACCACCGAGGTGAGGCAAACCAGTCTGTAGTTTCCAGCCTCCTCCCTGCTCTCACTCTTGTGAAGTGGAACCATCACCACTCTTCTCCTTTCACTCGGCACCTCTCCTGTTTCCAGGGATCTATTGAACAGGTCATGTATCTCTGAGCTGTCTCAGTATCCTGGGATGAACTTCATCAAGCCCCATGGCTTTGTCCACTTTCAGTTTTTCTAGCTCTTCCCATATATTCTAGAGATGTGCATTCGTCGTGGTTCAGGAGACCCGAACCACGAAACGGATTTTCCCCGAACTTTGGGTTAGTGCGGGGAGGGGAGGGGGCACATTTATTAAAAAAAGGAAAAAAAATCCACCCCAACCCTTCAGATTTACTGTATTACAATCCCCCCACCATCCTGATTCCTCCCCAAGACTTACTAAAAGCCCTGGTGGTCAAGCGGGGTCCTGCGAGCGATCTCTCCCTCCGGGCCATCGGGCTGTCGGGCCTGCTACAATCAAAATGGCGCCGATGGCCCTTTGCCCTTACGATGTCACAGGGGCCGACCAATGGCACTGGTAGCCCCTGTGACATAGTAAGGGCAAAGGCTATCGGCGCCATTTTGAATACTGGCAGGCGACGGCATGAGTGCAGATCGCTCCAGGACCCCTGCTGGATCACCAGGGACTTTTGGCAAGTCTTGGGGGGGCTGAGGTCTGCTAGTAGTCAAAATGGCACCGATAGCCTTTGCCCTTACTATGTCACAGGGGCTACTGGTGCCATTGGTTGGCCCCTGTCACATGGTAGGAGCATAAGGGCAAAGGGCCATCGGTGCCATTTTGATTCGTGGCAGGCCCGACGACCCGCAGGGAGAGATTGCTCGCGGGACCCCTCTGGACCACCAGGGCTTTTTAGTAAGTCTTGGGAGGGATTGGGATGGTGGGGGGGGGGTGTTGTAATACAGTAAATTTAAAGGGTTGGGGTGGGTTTTTTTCAGATTCAGATTTTTTTTTTTTATTCATTTTTCCGGGTTCGGGTTTCAGCTTTGTTTTTGCCGAAAAACGATCCATGGGAAACGAGTTTTTCCACGAAGCACCCGAACTGAAACCCGACCCAGAAAAATGAAACTCATCTCTAATACATTCTCTTCTTTAAACAGAGTTTTGTCTACTCCACCCCCTCCAACGTCTTGTTAACTAGTGATGGTTCTTCTCCAGGGTCTTCTTTAATGAACCCCAAACTGAAGTATTTGTTTAATATCTCCACTTTTTCTTTGTCTCTCTCCACACATTGATTTTTTTCTCATTTCAATTTCACTATACCATTTTTTACCTTTCTCCTTTCTCTGATGTATCTGAAAAATGTTTTGCCATCTCTGTTTACCTCTTTGGCAATCCTTTCTTCCACCTGACTTTTTGCTTTCTTGATTACATTCTTCATCTCCCTCAGTTTCACCAGATATTCTTCCTTGTGTTGCTCTTTTTGGGATCTTCTATATTTCTTGAATGCTATTTTTTTGCTTTTATTTTAACAGCCACCTCCTTTGAGAACCAGATTGATTTCTTGTTTCTCTTGCTTTTGTTTACTTTTCTAACGTATAGATTAATTGCCTTTGTAATTGCTCCTTTTAGTTTGGCCCACTGTTGTTCTACCTCTCTCGTTTTCTCCCAGTCTTTTAGTTATACTGCCAGGTACATCCCCATTTCAACAAAGTCCGTATTTTTGAAGTTCAAAACGTGGGTCTTCGTGTGACTTCTCCGTATCCTATTTGCGATATCAAACCATACCGTTTGATGATCACTAGTGCTGAAGTGAGCACCCACCCTGACATTAGAGACATCATCCCCATCTGTGAGCACTAAGTTGAGTATAACTCCCTCCCTTATGGGTTCCATTATCATTTGTTTGAACAGAGCCCCTTGCAGAGCATCCACTATCTCTCTACTTCTGTTAAATTCCACAGAAGGGATTCTCCAGTCTATGTCCAGTAGATTAAAATCTCCAACAACCAAAACTTCTCCTTTCTTTCCCACCTTTTGGATGTCTTCAACCAGATCTCTGTCTAGTTCTTCCGTTTGAGTCGGAGGCCTGTAAACCACTCCAGTTCATGATTTTCCACAAATAAGAAGCAATGACTTGATGTGTTTTATTTAAATGTCCAGGAAGTATACAGAGGTGCATGAATTATGTGGTTGTGTGTGGGAAGGAGGGGAAAACAGTAGTGGCAGAGAAGAATGTGAAAGAACTATTTGTGTCAGTTCCACAATAAAAGATTCCATGGCAAGAAGCAAACTTTGTGACAATTGCTGCAATTGTGGAATCACAACAAACTGGGAGTCCTGCTCATAATGGGCTGCAATTTTGATAAGCTGAGTGCAGTTTTTGTTGTAAATTAAAACTTTGGGAAGATGATCATTATTAGTGTTTCTAATATGCATGACTGTGTCAGAAATCTCTACTTAGAGGTAGATGTTCTTAATGAGAAAAGGAACGTGGTTAACACTGCGGTGCACCTTCCCTCTTTGCAATATTAAAAGATCTTTACTACGTAAGCTGACCAGGCACTTGGTGGCACTCATCAACTCCCATCCCTTACCCTCATTCACTATGCCGGTTAACAGATGATAAACATCACCTGTGTAAGGGGACCCCCAAATCCGCCCCTTATTAGAGTAGTTGCCCCTGGCTAGTGAGGAGTCCGCAGCCTCAACAGTCTGACCCGTGAGCAATGTCGGAATGTAGAGAGGAGTGTTTAGAAAGGTTGGACACTCCCCAGTGGGCGGTGTTTTAGGTTTAACAAAACTCATGTGCGCAAACAAATGCAGGGGATTACAAAGGAGAGACCGGAGGATCAGTCTGAAGGCAGTACCTCTTCAGAGAGTGGTGCCGGTATGTGGTCTTTCCCGCCACAGGGAATGGACCAAGAAAGTGTCTTTCTCAGTAGAAAGGTGCTGTGAAGAAGAAGTGTTCCTGCCCCAGGGAGGTGGGTTAGGCTTACGGTCATCAGGGCCGACGGAACCACTAGGCCTGGGTCATTAGGGGGCGGAAGGCCGATCGGGGCCGGTATCGGGGTGGCATCGTGACAGAGGGGAGCGACCGGGGGGGGGGGGGGAGGGGTGCGGGCGCAAGGTAGAAGGTGCCTAGAGCTCCTAATCCCCTTGCACCGGCTCTGACAGGTCTCCAGAAGTCTTGGGGTCCAAAGAGTGAGTTCCTGAGAGGTTAATGAAAAGTTGTCTTAAAGAAAAGAGAGGCAAGTCCCTACTTCTTCATCTTGGAGAGCTTGTAAAAAAAAAAAAAAAAGAGGAATGGTCTTGGAAATTCAGAAAGAAAACTGCCTGCTGAGGAAGGTTCTGAAGAAAAGAGAATCATCCAGAGGCTCATATGCTGGTAGAATTGGAAGAGAAGTGTGGAAGAAGGAGAGCTGTATCCATAACAGGGATCAGGGGAGAACCCAGAGAGGAGGGTTCCTATTCCAGAGAGCTTACCAGCTAAGGATGTGCAGCATTTTTGCTATTATGAGAGACTAAGATATGTGCTTTGGAATATATTTGCTGAACTATTTTGGTGCATTGGATGTCTGTGAGCTGCCTGGATTTTGTTTTTTCCTGCCATCGAAGACTGGTTAACTACTTTTATTTTTGAACAGCTTTGGTGTCACTGCCGTGATCTGATTGGCTGTGACTGGACTGGTGTGCAGAAGAGCCTCTAAGAAAAGAAAAAAAACAAACCACAAAGGACCTTGAAAAAGTGAATTCTGCTCCACTGCCCCTCCCCCGCCCTGTGGGAAAGACTTGGGGAGCAAGAGTACTGCTCTGGGCCCATGACCCTTCTAATGAGCCCTGTATTTGTGTCCAAATCAGGCAGGGGCCACACCTGCATGAGTTTCTCAGTCATGAACTTGTGTGCTACAAATGTAGAGAGATAGGCAGAAGATGCACTCATTTGATCAAAAGTACTATACAGATCACAAAACTACTCCAAAAGAGTACTTCATTGTTTAATAAGGTGAAAAAAATAAATGACTGGGGTCAATTCACCCATTTCACAGTCAGAAAGGAGACAGATGAATAGCAGTTCGGGCTGGCTGGTGCTTTTTATTTTTAAAAAAATTGCTAATCAAAGCTCAAGTAGGAATTGTTCAGGAAGCCTAATAGGGTGACAGTGAGTGTATAATGAAGCATTTCTAACTGCCTGGCTCAGAGCTACAGAATGCATTAGCTGTCTCGTTTTCCCATGCATAAGCTTTATTCCTTTCCGAACATGCAAAGTCACTTGGGTAATATCAGCCCTCTGTAGAAAAAGGCAGGGAAACCGCACCGAGCTTGCTCAGGCTGTGATGTCAACATGATCTGAGTGCAAAAAGCCATAAGAAAAGAACAACATGCAGGAAAATGTAGGAAAGCAGTGTTGTGTAGTTTGTCACCACAAAGGCTGGGAGTAATTAGGCACCGCTTAAGAGGAGAATTATAAAGATTCCTAGGCAAGTATTTATTTATTTTATTTATTTATTTAAGATTTTTTTTATACCAGCATTCATGATAGCGTTCACATCATGTCGGTTTACATGAAAACAGGGGTGTGATGAATACAACCAAGAACAAAAATAAATGTGATGAAGAGATGCAGTTACAATTAACAAGGGCTGATGAACTGGGGTGGAGGAAATAAAAGAGAGATAGATGAGGTTAATTATATACAAGAGTACAGTATATATACATAGTCCAAAATATACAGCTGCTGTGTAGAGTGGTTATTGGTTAGGAGTTGTGTCATTCTTAACACTGAGATCATAGCACCACTTGCATTTCATGAGACAGCACATTTTAGCAGATCCCTTTATGCTGACTGTATAAAAGAGGAACCTCCGCCTGCCCCACTTATTTTTTTTTTTATGTACTGCATAAAGGGCAGAAGAAAAAGATGCTGCGAACAAAGATCCCACTTCCAGGCAGCCTGAGCAAGAATAGCCCATCGCTGGGAATAGCAGTCTCCGGAGGCGGGTCTCTCCAACTTCGCTTAGTATTTTCTGCAGGGTTATCTATTTATTTATTTGATTTATATGCCACCTCTTCAAAGCAGATTACATTCAGGTATCCTCTGTTCCCAAAGAGCTTTCCTGGGGGCATCGGGATCCTAACGTGTATCCCAATGCCTCTGGGATGCTTCTTAAAGGGCCCGAACCAGCTTCTCTCCCAAAATGTGACACCCTCCGTGGATCTTGATACCCCACTGCCTCGAAAGGCAGCCCACAAGTAAAAAAAACAAAAAGTAGCCAAAAAGAGATTTGAAAGTCGTGCGGTGATGCCCACCTTCTTTCAAAAAAGGTGCCCCCTCCAGTAGTAGGGGATGACTTTAAAATCTCTTTTTGGCTACTTTTTTCCCCATCGATAAGCAGGGCTGAATTAGCCATGATCTGTGGGTGGTGTCATCAGGTGGCACTGAATGGATCTGTCTCTCCAAGCTATTTCGGATGATGCGTCCCTTTAAGAAGATGGTGGCTCTGGGTGAAGGGGGGCCACCACTGCTCAATTTTTTAAACATTTCCTTGCAGTATTTTTTTCTGGTGGGAGAAAATATCACATGGTTTCCAAACTTGTGTTACCTAGTACCAGAACTTTGGAAGCAGCTGTGTTATTTTTTCCCTCTGCAGTAAATATCATGGCCTAGTAAATAACTCCCTAAGACACAGAATGGGAGAAAAGTCTAGTGAATCAGGCAGTAGGTTTGTAGCTGAGACAATGGAGGGTGAAGTGACTTGCCCAAGGTCACAAGGAACAGCAGTGGGATTTAAACTCTGGCTTGCCTGGTTCTAACCATTAGGCTACTGTTCTATGATCTTCTTGGTGCTTCTTGGTTCCACTGCAGGATTCCCTGGCCTTAAAAATCCAGTGCTGCAAGTTCAATCCCCATGGCTCCTAAAACAATGTTCCAATAAAGAGGTAATTGTAAAAGCTGAAAAACTCCCAGATATATATTTAAATACAGAGAACACAGGTAAATAGTGCTCCAAACATCCTGTATCATGTGATAATAAGGAGGATGTGAATACATATCAAAATAGAAATGCAAATGAAACTACTTTAAAATGTTGGGTATGCAAACACCAGAAGTCTGAAAAATAAGACTGGAGAATTATGATATATGGAACTATAGACATAATAGGCATCTCACAGACCTGGTAGAAGGAGGATAACCAATGGGACACTGTGATACCAGAGTACAAATTATATTGACAGGGCAGATAAAATTGGTGGCGGGGTGGCACTATATGTTAAGGATAGGACAGAGTCAAGCAAGATAACAAACTGCACTCTGGAATCCTTATGGATAGAAATTCCAAGGGCAAAAGTGAAGAGTATAGTAGTGGGGATGTTAGCATCTGCCTGAACAAGCTAAGAAAACAGACTGCAAAATTTTAACAGAGATTAGACTGGATAGTAAAATGGGCAACACAATAATAATGGGAAACTTCAATTACCTGAGTATTGATTGGGTAAATGGCACAATAGGTCATACAAGGGAGATAAAGTTCCTAGATGCTATCAATGACTGCTTTGTACAGCAGTTCATAGAACCAATGAGCATGGAAACTACAGAGTGGCCCATGGAAAAGTAGCCTGCCTCCAATGCACGGTATTGGAGGTGGGCTATTTTTCCACGGACCACCCTATATATATTAGATCTAGCCCTCAGTGGAATGCAGGATCTGGTGAAAGATATAAAGGTGGTGGATCAACTTTGCTACAGTACACTTAGAGGTCGATTTTAAAAGGAGCACGCATGTGTCCATGTGCGTGCGGTTCTTGGCACGTGCACATGGCCGCACCAATTTTATAACATGCGCACCTCAGCACATGCATGTTATAACATCTGATGGCTGCGCACCCCCATGCTGGATTTTAAAATTCGCGCTTGTATGTGCAGGCAGCCCATGACTTGCGCATGCGGGGGGGGGGGGGGGGGATTTTACAAAGTAATGTGCAGTGACGCAATCAGGCCTCCCCTAGTTCCCTCCCAGTCCGCGCCAATTAAAGAGCAGACTGGGAGGGAACTTTCCTACACCCAACTCTATCCTTCCTCCCTCTTCCCTTCTCCTCCCCACCCCTTAAACCTACCCTAACTATCCCTAATTTTTTTATTTTAATATTTACTACTCCTCCAGAGCAGAAGTAATCTGCTCGCGCCAGCCAGCTGCCGGCGCACTTCTCTGGGACAACGGCTAATGGTGCTGTCCCGGCCTGTTCCGCCTCATCCCGCCCAGACTATGTCCCCCCAGGCCACCCCTTTTCTCTTAGCCAGCACTTCTGCGTATACTGTGGTTTACGCACATAGCTGGGCCCGTTGTAAAATGCACGCAGCACGCGCAAGGCCCAGCCATGCACATAAACCCCGAAATTTACACACATAACCCTTTTAAAATCCGGCCTATAATGTAATAACATTTGATATAATCACTGGAAGACTTATACTAAGGAAAAGTACTGAAGTAGCACTTAACTATAAAATTAGGAAATTTATTAGAAAAAAACAGGAGCAATGCACAAGGTTCAAAGCTTGCAGAGGCATGTATACTGTTTAAAATTACCATCCTTGAGGCCCAGACAAAATGTGTTCCATGCATTAAAATTGGTCAAAGGAAAATCAAACAGCCAGTATGGTTTAATAGTGAAGTGGAAAAGGAAATTAAAGCCAAAATCATATCATTCAAAAAATGGAAAGCAGACCCTAAGTAGGAAGTCAGGGAAGAGCATAAGCACTGGCAAATTAGATAAAAGAAGTAATTAAACAGTAAGAGGGAATTTGAAAAGAAGCTTGCCATAGAGGTAAAAACAAGTATAAACTTTTTTTAAGTACATCTGAAGCAAACAGTCTGTGAGGGAGTCGGTTGGACTGCTAGATGACCAAGGGGTAAAGGAGAACTCAGGTAAAAGAAGGAAATAGCAGAAAAACTAAAGTAATTCTTTGCCTCTGTCTTTACTGAGGAGGATGTCCAGGGCATAGCCATACCAAAAACATTTTTTGATGGTGATATCTCTGAGCAATTAGATGGAATCACCGTAAAACTGGAGAGCATAATAACTCAGACTGACAGACTAAAGAATAACAAGCCACTGGAACTGGATAGTATTCATCTAAGAGTTCTGAAGGAACTCAAAAATGAAATTGCAGGTGATTTGCAGCTGATCATTCAAAATAGCCACAGTACCAAAGACTATAGGGTGGCCAATGTGACACCAATTTTCTAAAGGGCTCCAGGGGTGGGCCGTGTGCGAGCAAGGCAAATTTTAAGATGCCGTGACGTACGCACGTATATACTTGTGTGTGCATTAAGAATAAGGAGGCCAAGACATATGTGTGTAACCCCTGAATTTTGCAAGTTATGCAGGTAACTTTATTACTGGGCCTAATGAGGTGCAAGTCTGGAGAGAGAGAGAGTGCCTCTTTTAAAGGGTCAATCTGACTCTCTCTTTATATTCCACTATAAGGGGGGCACTTTCAACTCAGGGTGAGGTGGTTTTTTTTTTTTTGGGGGGGTGCAGTGTTACATTGGTCTGCCTAGGGTGCAAGGGCTGTAACCCTTGTAACACTGCCCCCCCTTACAGTGGAATATATAGTGTGATATTGGCCCTTTAAAGAAGCTCACTCTCTCATTCTCTCTCTTTCAGCCAGTCGCTTGTGAGGACACATGTAAGGACCCAAAAACATATGCACAGTAGGGATATTTTAAATAGTACACACATACTTGCATGCACAATATAAAACTAAGCATATTTTTGCATGCGCGTTTATGGGTGCACGAGCGCACCTTTTCAAATTTACTTGAAAATTAGTGACCACATAAATACACATGATTTAATGGGAGAGATTCAACGTGGTTTTTGCAAAGGGAGCTCTTGCCTCCCCAATTTACTAGATTTTTGGGGGGTGTAAATAAACATGCAGACAAAGGTGAATCGGTTGATACAGTGTATTTGGATTTTCAGAAGGCATTCGACAAAGTGCCTCATGGGAGGTCACTCAATAAATTGGGAGGTCATGGGATCAGTGATAATGTCCTATTGTGGATTGATGACTCGATAAAAGAGAGGAAACCAAAGTTTTATTATTTATTTACCAACATTCATCTGAGATATCACATCAGTTTACATTCAGGTACTGTAAGTATTTGCCTATCCCCAGAGGGCTTACAATCTAAGTTTTGTACCTGAGGCAATGGAGGGTAAAGTGACCTGCCCAAGGTCACAAGAGTGACAGCAGGACTTGAACCCTGGTCTCCTGGTTCTTAGCCCACTGCTCTAACCACTAAGCTATTCCTCCTAAATGATCAGTTTTCCAAATTGAGAAAGGTCATTAGTGGAATGCCCTAGAGGTTTGTATTGGAACCTGTGTTATGAATATGCTAAAAGGAGAAAGAATGATGACTGAGGTGACAAAATTTGCAGATGACACAAAATTGGTTTTAGTCATTAAAACAGCAGGGATTATGAAACACTGAAGAAGGACCTTGTTCTCAGAGGCAGCAGGATGTCAGTCCTCTCAAGACCCACCCACCTCCCAGTGGAGTTGGATCTCTACTTCATGGTTTATTCTTTTGCTAAATTATTAGACTGAAGGGACCCCGCATGGATATGTGGTATAATGCATGCATGAGCATGCTCAGTGAGGATCAGTCAAAGTTCTAGAAGATGTTTTCCATTCTGGGCTCCATCAGATGAGGTCAATCCCATGCCTGAGGACTGCCATTCTGTTTTGTCTTCGGAGAAATATGTTTTCAGCACTTTTTAAAAAGAACTACTGCAATCAATTGCATGAATCTGCTCAGGTAACAAGTTCCAGAATACCCATGCTCCAAGTCTGCATCCGAAAAAGCTCTCTCTCTCTCATAATGTCCAAATGTACCAGTTTTATAGATGGAACTTTAAGTAAATGTTTCTCTGACAATCTTAGCAAGCGAGCTGGTTTATAAAAACATAAAAGTGTATTAATCCAATAGTTGGAGTCTTCATATATTATTTTATGCATCAGGCTTGCTAACTTGAATTGAGATCTCCGTTTTATAGGTAAAGAGTGTAATGATATTAACCAGGAGTTATGTGCTCACAAATTTGGGTTCCTGTCAAAATGTGCGCCACCAAGTTCTGTACTAATTGCAATGGATGCAGTACATTGGCTGGAAGCCCAGTATATAACACATTACCATAGTCTAATCCAGCCAAAATCAAAGGTTTAAGGCCAGTACAAAAATCTTGTTGCTCAAGGAAAAACTTCAATCTCCTAATCCTGTACAGCTTGAAACATGAGGATCTGACAACAGCTTTAATATGTGGTACCAAATATAAAATGGGGTGGGTAACTGGAATGCTGTGATTATCATCTTGAAAAGAAGTTGGAAAATTACTTTGCTGGAAATTAACTGAGAATAATTATTTCAGTTTTTGCAATGTTTGACATTAATTTATTATTGAATAGCCAAGAATTAACATAATGAAGGCATAAAAATACCAGCGTGAAGATACCAGCTCAAGAATGAGAATATGAAACATAAACTGGATGTCATTGGCGTAAGCTCTATAGTTTTATGCTGAAGCAGGCAAAGATCTTACAAATAGGGGCGAGGTAAATGCTGAAGAGCATCACTGTCATGGCGGAGTCCTGCGGAACTCCACTTGTCGCAGCTTTCCTTTTTGAGCCAACATCCCCAAGCCTAACCTGTTGAGGTCTGTTTAGACAAAAAAAAAAAAAGAAAAGCAATTAAAAACAGCACCAGAAATCCCTAGACTTCAAACGAGCTAAAAAGGTTTTTTTATCATCAAGGGGTATCGAAAGTGGCGGAGATGTCGAAAAGAACTAACACATAATCGTCGCCGCTCTCGAAGCTCCTGATAATGGAGGCAAAACAAGGCTAATACAAAGAGGCAGGAGGAAATGACACAAGGATGCCAAGATCTCAAGTTCATTCATTTTGTGCATTCTCAGTTTATGAATCCCATCCAGGATGCACAACGAGTTGTTCTTCTCGTCTAGGTAACCAGCAGAAGAAACATAGACAAGAAAAATGAATATTTCCATAGTGGTGACTCTGTCCTATCCAGTCTGTGTATATTATTTATGCAAAAGTCAAGAAAACCTTTAATGTGTTATTTTTATTGATATTCTGCTGTGAGCAGCTTGGAAAGCTGGATAATGCGGCATGCAAGTGTTTTAATAAATAAATAAAAACTCATCTTGGATGTAACTTCAAACTTAAATTTCACAAAGTATTCAAAGCAGTCCTTAAAATCACAGACAGGATCTCTCAATTAAGCTCCTACTACTGAGACATCTGTTGAGGTTGCCAAATGTGAATGTGATCTGTCTGTCCAGCCTGTGATTTTTATGTTTACATTTTAAAGAAATTGTGATTATTAATATGTGGAGCCATGTCCCTTCTGTATGCAGTGGATTATTTGTCTCCGTTGCTCTTCCAGTAAAGACTATCAGAGTACTACTGTACAGGTTTTGTACTGGAATCAGTTGAATCAAGGATCTTCAAATTTTGACCTGAAATTTACTAGGAGAATAAAGCCAATTTTATCTGGTTTGTACGTGAAAGAGGTAAACAGTTTCTAAGAGGACAATTAATAGTTAAGCAGTACTCAAATCAATCTAATAGTGGGCCATGTATCATTTATTAGAGAATTTTTCTCTTCCTACTGTTTGAATAACAGGTGACAATAGGAATACTGTTCATTATAAAATACACTGCAGTTAGCAGTGTTCATAATGACTGCAATAAATGACACCGCACAGCTGGGTAGGTAACTCTGCAGCACTTTCACAGAATGAGGTCATAAAGTGCTGCCATAGCTTATGCAGCAGGAAATACATTTGTCAGAAACATAAGGGAGCTAAAATGTTTTGTTACATAATACTCAGGGATTAAATTGCAGACTCAGGCTAATAGGTTTCTTATAACTGAGTGAGCGTAAAATTAAATATGATGTATTTGGGTCCTATAATAGACGTGTGGAAAACTGCTGAATAGAATCTGGTAGTTTCATACAGTAGGAGGTAATCTATTAATATATGAAAATGATTTCATAAGAATGCATTTGAGTACTATAAGTCTGTTCCACATACTATTAGCTATAAAGGTCTAATCAACATCTTTTTATGATGTTGACAATTTATTTCCATTATACCATTCATAATTTTCAGTTTTTTCCACTTTACATACAGTATTGAGTTTGCAACAGTGCACACAGAAAACTGACCATCTTCTATATAATTTTAAAAAATAGCTCTATATATATATATATATATATATATATATATATATATACAGTACAGTCTCCTAGTGACTAACTTCAATAGGTATTTTGTACTGAACAGGATTACATTCTCTGTATCAACTATTTCATGTAAACCCTAATGGGTAAACACGTTGCATGATTCTGAAAGTGAAATGGGTGTTGCTGGGATGAAAGACTCCTGCACATGAGTCTCAGACAATTCTGATATAACTCTGGTCTTGTTTCACTCAAACTATTTTTTATCGCTGGAGGGTGAATACGGAAAAGAAAATCCAAATTATAACTGCTGTCTGCAGTTCCTCCAGCAGAATGGACTAGATGTCTTAAGAAATGTTATAAAACACCTGGACTAAGTATCTAAATGTTCAATGAAACCGTCTAATGAATAACTCTGTTTTCTTGCAAGAAGCATAGATTCTATGAGACTGATTCACTAAGGTGCACATTAAATTTTTAACGTGGAAAACCCGTTATTATTCAATAGTCATAATGCTACTATTTAAGAAACCACCAACTTAATTGACAAAAGATATTATCACAAAAGAATCACTTAGACAATGTGTCGGTGAATGTAGAGCAATAGACACTTGAAGAAGATTATAAATCAAAACATGGCCTGTTTCAGGTATTTCAGCATTGTGGACTTTGCATTACAGGCAACAGAAGGGCTGTGATGATGATAATATGGCACCGTTGGTTGTCAAGTATGCAGTAGCTGGTTATGAGTAAATTCCCCATTTGCGTAATATTATTTTGATTGTCATATTTAAACTTCCAATAGATGACTGTCCTAAGTAATTCTTTTTTGTGATTACTGAAGAGCCCCCATTGAATAAAATGGGCTGGATGGGAAATAACATGATGTTTTCACAAGCATTTCTAAGAGTACACTAGTGCTTTACCCCTTGAAATGGCTCGTTATCAAATTGTCCACCTCAATATGTGGGTAAACTTACAAGCGTTATGTCCTGTATATGCATCAATTTTCCTGGACTGAGTGGAGGCGATCCCAAGGGCATTTGCATTTACGCACATACTTTTGGATTTTCAAAAGCATGTACAGAAAATTCCTCAAAAATTTCCTGCAGACAAATTAGCAGGTACAATTCTGTGGGGATAGTTTTTGTGGGATAATTTTCAAGGAAAACATGCTAGTTGGCTTGGACACTGGTATCAATTAAGCACGTTTATTGACTTTCTTATGTGGCCTCAAACCATTTCTATTTAGTGATTACTCCTGTGAATCATATTTATTTATTTATTTTAAAGTATCTGTATCCCGCACCCTCCAAGGTTCGGGGCGAGTCACAACAAAACATTCATAATATTTGGATAAACAAAATTAAAATAACTTAAAACAACGGATAAAGCTAAAAAATTAAAATAAAAGGTAAAAGAAGATAACCACAAAATAACATTATAAAAACTTAAAATATCATGGTGGTGAAATGACAAACTGATATTATCAAAATGATGTGAGAATGTGAAGAAGGATAAGGAGAGAAGCTGTCAGTTGGAAATTGAGTGATCACAAAGATCTGGAAAGGCTAAAGTAAAAAGGTAATGTTTTAGTGCCTTTTAAATTCTTTAGAGTTGGAGATTAGTCTCAGACATTGCGGTAAAGTTTTCCATAGGATAGGACCTGCGACGGAGTAGGCATGTTCTTGAGTTATAGTTAGTCTTGTAGTTTTTGGAGATGGAATTTGTAGCAGTAATTGTTTTTTTGATCTTAAATTTCTGTAAGGGTTGCCAACTGGCTGCAGATTTTCGGGACAGGTTGATCCATTACTGGTTTTACCCCACTGCATGCTGGGACTTATTCTGATTTCCCTCTTGCATTCCCTAAGAAAATCCAGACTATAAGTACCTGCATGCATGGGAGTAAAACCAAGAATGGATCAACCTGACCTGAAAATCTGGAGCCAGTTGGCAACCCTAGTGCATCAGTGCCCAGAAAGGAACTTTTGTGCTCATCAGAAAGAGAATACATTTATTAGTAACTCATTTCAAAGTTCCCAGCTCATTTCTTATAAAAAGTAGAAAAGTTATTCTTGCATATATGGCTGATGTGTCAATGGTGCAGCAACTGTACTTCACTGAAATGTTCAGGCCAGGTGATTGCCCAGGAGTAGTAGAATGTAGCTCTTTAATGTAACCTTTTTTTTTTTTTTTAATTAACAGTTTTTATTGTCATCAGCAATAGATATACAGAATAAATATAGCCATAAGCATAAAAATGAATGACAAAATTAGTAATGATACATTGCAGTACATTACATTACAATACATTCCCTCCCCCCCCCCCCTTTCATGAGATGCATCAAGAGTCAATAAGAATGGTATCGTCTATTTCGTTGTCTTCATGGGTGGAATGATGGTGACACTTGTCATCAAAAATTGACGTCACTGAGAGGAAGTCATCTCCAAATCCAATAGGGTTCGCATATGGTGTTATAATGTTGAAGTTTGTGGTGGTGGAGAGCTGTTAGCTTGTACAATGTGCAAATCCGATCCAGACAACCTAGTATCTTTGCAAGAGTGGGTGGTGCAGGATCCTTCCATGACCTGGCAATCTCCATTTTTGTGGCTGATAAATGAGGGTTTGTACTGGCGAGGAAAAGGTGTCGTTTGGTAAGTTGAGGAGCGCCATTGTAATTGTCAGTGTGCATGGCTCTCGTAAAACTTTCTGGAGTGTAGCAGCAATGACTTGCCAGACAGGTTGGATGAGAGGACAATCCCACTACATGTGAAGATAGGATCCTGGTTGTGAACAGTTCCACCAGCATTGGGGGCTGAAGGAGGCACAAAATTTATGTAGTCTGAGTGGTGTGAGGTGCCATTTGAATACCATAATCCATGTAGATATCGAGCCATGTGATAGTCTGGTGAAGATCCGCGACCAATGATCTTCCGAAAGACAGCAGTCAAGATCCTGCTTCCATGTCTGTAAGTAATAAGGTTTATTGGATAGTCTAGAGTTCAGGATCTTATATATTTTAGAGATGAGGCCTTTAGGAGGTCGTGTGGAGGAGCAGTAACCTTCAAAAAGAGATCTCTCAGTTGCCAAGGAGCCTTTTCTTTTCGCTTGTGAAATAAAGTGACTGATTTGCAAATAAGAGAGAAATTCAACGTTAGGAAAATTATACTTAGCGCATAATGCTGGAAACGATAAGGGTGAACCCTGGGAAAAAAGATGTGAAATCTGAGTGACGCGGAACTTTTCCAGTGTGGGAAGACTGACAGAGAAAGGCCAGGTGGAAATGTAATGTTATGGAACAATGCTGTCTGTGTGAAATAGGATACTTTACCCACTAGTTTATCCTTCCATAGTGATCCTACATTCAAAGTATGTCTGGTGCTGGTGCCATGTCCGGGCATGGTCGCCATGTTGCTCTGGGCTGCCAAGGTATCACGTGCAGGGGCATGTCTGAGATCCAAACTTGTTCCGTCTGAGCCCATTGTTTAATATCTGATACCCTGTGGCAATCAATTAGGGGCTTAAGCTGAGCAGCTGTATAGTACCACCCTAAATGGGGCATGCCTATTCCCCCGTGTTCTTTAGCTTGGAAAAGAACTATTCGAGCTACCCTGGGTGGGCGGTGTCTCCATAGGAATCAGAGGAGTTTCCGCTGCCAAATTTTGAGTGTGGAGTTGGAAATGGCTATGGGCAAAGTCTGAAATAGAGAAATCTGGGTAGAATATTCATTTTGAGAGTGGACAGCCGACCTAGCCATGAGAACGGAAGTCGTTCCCATTTACTGAGATCGCGATCGATATTTTGAAGTAAGGAGGTGTAATTAAGTTGGTAGAGATCTTTTAATTGTTTGCCTATGTGGACTCCCAGATATTTAAGTTTAGTGGTGGCCCATTTGAAAGGGTGACGAAGCTTCAGAGCGCTCTCCATCTGGGGAGGGCAAGAAATATTAAGGATTTCAGATTTGTCCCAGTTAATCTTGAAACCAAAGACCACATTGAACTGGGCAAGCTCAGATTCAATCTCCGGTAAGGATGAAGCAGGGTATCCGACAGTGAGCATAATGTCGTCGGCAAACATTGACATTTTATATGTGTGTTGTCCTAAGATGTAGCCTTGAATAGCAATATTATTCCTTATCCGGATAGCTAAAGGTTCCAGAAAGATAGCGAAGAGTAGGGGGGAGAGGGGACAGCCTTGTCTGGTGCCTCTCTGTTCAATGAAGGGATCAGAGTAGCCTCCATTGATTTTTAAACAGGCCTAGGCGAGGTTTATAGAGTGCATAACCCCTGAAGAAAGGGTCCTCCACAGTTCATGGCCTCCAGAGTCTGGAATAAGAATGGCCAGTGGACCATATCTAAGGCCTTTTCAACATCCATGGCCAACAACAAAGTGGATAAGGGTTATTTAGTAGTGCCCCATAAAATATTGATAATTTTACGGACATTGTCACTCGCCATGCATCCTGGAATAAATCCAGCCTGGTCTGAATGTATAATTTGTGCAATAAAGCAGTTGAGGCGGTCCGCTAGTATTTTGGCTAAGATTTTTAAGTCCAAATTTATCAGGGAGATGTGTCAGTAGGATGCGCATAAAGCAGGGTCCCGACCAGGTTTGGCTATGATTGTAATACTGGCCATGTTGGAAGAAGGGAGAAGTGAGCCTCCATCATGTAGGTAATTAAAGTGTTGTTGCAGATATGGAACAATATAGAGCCCAAGGGATTTTATAAAATTTGGCAGTAAGGCCATCAGGGCCAGGGGCTCCGCCGATTTTTAATTATTTTATGACCCAATATTTCGGGTGTAGATATAGGTGCATTTAAGATAGTCCTCATGTCGTGAGATAGGCCAGGAAGGGGTATGGACTTTAAATACATCTCGATAGCTGTCTGAGAAATATGCATCTCAGCTGCATATACATTTTTGATAAAATTTAAGGAATTTCTGAGTAATAGCAGTGTTAGAGGACTCAATCTGGCCCTGATCGTTTTTGATTTTAAGAATATGATTCTGAAGCGAGGTTTTCTTTAGTTGGTGGGCTAAGAGTTTACCGGCCTTATTTTCCCCCTCGAAATGAAGTTGGCACGTCAGCGTTAGGAAGTGTGCGATTTGATTCAGTTCTAATTTGTGGAGGGCCTCTCTGGCCCTGGTGAGAGCAGTGAGTATTTTAGGTGTTGATCCGTGCATATGTTGGTGTGAGAGTGAAGCAATTTGGGCTCTTAACTGGGAACCCTCAGCCTCCCTCCTCTTTTTCAGGTAGGAGGAACAGGAAATGAAGTGACCTCTGATGAAAGCTTTAAAACATTCCCACACTACGATTGGAGATTGAATGGACTCTATGTTCGTATGAAAAAAATCAGAGACAATAGTGGTCAGGGCCGTATTGAACTGAAGATCATGTAGCAGTGAGTTGTTAAATCTCCAGAATTGGCGGCCCTGATCTTGGGAAGAAAGGCCAACGTCTATAAAAACGGGAGCATGGTCAGACCATGTTATACCTATTTCGGCTTTTTGTATTAGGTGATATAGAGATTTATCTACCATTAAATAATCGATTCTGGAGTATGAGTCATGGGCTGCAGAGTAAAAGGAATAAGAACGAGATCGTGGAAATTTGGTTCGCCAGGTATCTATTAAATGGAAATCCGCCATGAGAGCCTTAAGTGCTCGAGTATGAGGGAAGGCGGTGGAGGTGTGACCCTTAGAGGTGTCTAGGGATGGAGAAAGTACCACATTAAGGTCACCACCCAAAATAAGCGCACCTGAAGTATGCTGGAGGAGCAATTGGCGGATGTCTGTAAAAAATTCAATTTGATCCCTGTTAGGGGCATAAAGATTAAGCAGAGTATATTCAGTCTCTTTGATCCTGGCGCGAAGGAGTAAATATCTACCCTTAGTGTCTGATTTATAGAAAGTACATTCTACTATTAGGATGGCGGCAAACAGGATTCCCACACCGGTGAATTTAGTCAGCTTGGTGTTAGCCGAATAATATTGAGGGGTATATTTAGGAGACTTCATCAAGGTTTCATATTTACGTGATAGGTGGGTTGCCTGAAGGAAAACAATCTCAGGAGAAAGTATATTGAGTTCACGAAAGAGCAAGGACCTCTTCTGAAGAGAATTCAGCCCCTTAGTGTTGATGGAGACTATTCTCAGTTTAGCCATTCATATGAGTGAATGAGAGTTGTGAGAAGGAATGGTCGAAATTTAGCGTGCCACTAGCCACAATCACAAAAGGCAAGAATATTATAAGACATTACCTTCCATAGGTTATAGTAATATTTAGCAGCTATAGGTAACAAAAATCTAGGTGCATGGTACCCTGGTTCTTGGATTGGAGTACACCAAGTGTAAGTGACCCGACATAGAAATAGTAGCATATCATGAAACCTCAGAGAACAATTATTGTCCTCGTGTGAAGAAAATAGGCCTGCAATTCACTCCATGCAGGCGAGCGCCTTCCCTTAATTGGGGGTTGAAGTAACAGCGAGTAGAGATGGCTCCTCTGATCCCAACCCCCGCCCCCAATGATAAATGATAAGGTCTGAAATAGACCGTTAGATAGTATCCAAGAAAATAGGTGATATATTGGAATACACCAAATTAAACATAATAACATTTAAACTGAGAAAGAGAAACACTGATACATGTTAATAAAGCGCTGAGGCATGTGCCAAATTAGAGATTGTTCAGGTAGATCCATGGCTGTGCGAAGAGCCTCCTGATTGTCTGCGTCGTCTGTCTGGTTGTTTGCCTGCCCTTTGCCAAGCAGGTTGCAGGGTTGGTGCGAGAGGCAGCTGGCATTCTTTGGGTGGTGGTTGATCGCTAACATATCCGCGAGGTGCGAGAGCAATGGAGGCTTCAGCTGGATTCAAAATTTTGTGTGTAATCCCTTCTAGGATGACTGAGAGGCCGAATGGATGGAGCCAGCGGTATTTAGTATTATTGTTTCTGAGAAAAGTGGTGGCTGCCTGTTTTGAAGCATTGCAGAGGACAGGTCTGGGTACACTGATAATTTCCTGCCCGTTCCATGTCCATCTAGAACGCGATCTGGCTGCTTGTGCCACTTGTTCTTGTATAGGATAGAGAAGCAGACGATGATGCCGCGACTGCGGTTGGGCTGGGGAGAGCGGAGTGCTCTGTGTGCCCTGTCAAATTTAATAGGGGGAATGTGATAATTTATTTATTTTATTTATTATTTAGTGATTTTTGTATGCTGGCATTCATGTTGATACATATCACATCGGTTTACAGCATAAATCAAATGTTAGTTACTATATTTGCGTATAAAAGAAGGGTAACTTTTTTAAAACGGTTCATCTAAAATATAAAATCTGTCTCAACATAAGCTAAAATACAATAACAATAGATCCAAGTACATCTTAAAAATACAAATAAAACTATAAATCAAAACATATCTTAAAATACAAAATGTAACATTAAAAGTATATCACTAAAAATTATCAATAAAATAAATCAATCCTTGTTAAAGGCTTGGTTAAAAAGCCAGGTTTTGACTCCTTTTTTAAAAAGTCTGATATCTGTTTCCATCCTCAGCTGTGGTGGGTTAGGGCTCTGGGTTAGTCTCCGTGAGCAGATATGTACAGAACCCGCGAATCAGCTCGTGGCAGTCTTTGGGTGACTGTGACTCAGGGAAACCGCGGAAGCGCAGGTTACCTCAGCGGGCCCTGTTTTCTAAATCGGCGATTTTGGCTGTTAGCTGCTGTGTGTCCGCTTGTAGAGAGGAACAAGCTGACCTGTTTTCGGAAGTCAACGCGACCTGGCCCTCCACGCAAGTATCCAGATCATCTACCTGGTGCCCCAGGGATCCGATCTCTTCTTTAAGCTCTTCAACGTGAGCCATGAGCTCCTGGCGGTATGTTTTAATGTCCGCCCTAAGGATCGCGAACCATTCGCGAAATTCTCCACGGGTAGGGAGGTCGTACATTTCCGGGATTATTTCGCCGTGTATCGCCAGGTTTTTAACGGGACTCAGAGTCTGTGAGCGGGTGCCAGGCCTTCGAGCGCACGGTGTCCCTCTTTACTGAAGGAGAAGCACGGGAGGTCAGACTGCTTCTTTTTTGTCGCCATTGTATTACTCACAGTGAGCTGCTAATATTTTGTGGCGTTGAGCAAATTGGAAACGCTCGGATTCGGTCAGATGATTAGGGCTGGAGCAGGAGCTTGTGGGTTAAGCAGCGATCTCTAGCTGTGACGTCACGGCCCCCAAGTCTCCTTTCTATTTATGAATCCAGCATTGTGTTACTAAATGTTCAATGGTCACACATTCCGGTGAAAATTTTCATTTGTACGTGAGGTATCCACATCTAGCATGGCCTGTATGGATATTGTTTACAGATGTTAATAGCCCACATGGAAGATCAAAATCAGAGACCTTCGGTGCCAGATTTTCCATAAAATGTTTATTTATAATTTCCTGTAATCTCCATTCAGCTGTCAATGTGACATCAATGTTAAAATTATTAGCTTGTGGTTGAAACATGCATCCAGCATGGATAAAGTGACTGTAAACAGTGACAAGGGAGATTTTTATCAGCCATACTGGGAGTTGCAACATGCTGCAATAGGGCTCTAATGCTCGTTAAACAGTATATATCATGCAATGTATACTGTTACTGCACACTAGAGCACTACAGTGGTATTTTGAATGGCCATTGCTAGGCAATTCTATGTTAATAATTTATTACAGCTGACCAAGAAAGTGGTCAGTCATGAGAAATGTAATGTAGAAGCCCCGGAACCATAATACGGGTTCTGTGGCTCCCGCATTACATTTAAAGGGCCATGCAAAAAGAGAGTTGAGCCAGGGTCAAGGCTTGTCCCTGTCTCAACCCAGGGCCACCACTCAAGGTGGCCCAGATACCCACAAATATCAAAAAAATAATTTTCATGTGAGGCAACGTATGCCCCCCGAATCCTGTAATTAATGAGTGGCACCCCCAACCCTGTTCTCAATAAAGAGTACCCCAGTCTCCCCTTTCCAAAGACATGAAGTTTGAGACTGCCCCCACCACAATAATTATCCAAAATCATTGGGGATGTAGTGTCCCCTTCCCCCAAAGATCTGGGGAAAAAAAACCCCATTTGCATTCATGGGAGGCCCCCCCCCTCTCACCCTGCACCCCCAAACCTTCAAAAACTTGTTGCAGATCTCTCAATGGGACCTGGGGTACCCTCTAGCCCCATGCAGCACCATTTTTAAAAATGGCACCAACCTGACCTTGCCCTCGACACGCGATAGGGGCAAGGTCCAGTGATTGGACCTAGGCACGTGGTCTAGGTACGATCTCTGGATCTTGCGCCAGTCATGTGACTGGGGCAAGGTCAACTTCGTGCCATTTTGAAAAATAGCACCAACCAGGCCTGGGGCTAGAGGGTACCCCGGGCCTCTTCGCAGGATCCGCAGCAGGTTTTTGAAGGTTTGTGGGTACGGGGGGGGGGGCCCTCCCATGAGCTTCAAATGTTTTTTTGGGGTTTTTTTTAGATCTTTGGGGGAAAGGGGAGGGGATGAGGGAAGGGGTGCACTATATCCCCAATGATTTTGGATAACTATTGGGGTGGGAGGGAGGGCAGTCTTACCCTGGGTTGGAATACCCTTTATTAAGGGCAGGGTTCAGGGGGCCATTATTGATTACAGGGTTTTGGGGGGGGGGGGGGGAAATCTGTCTTTGCATATGAACTTCATTCTTTTTTCTCACTTTGGGTTGCTGAGGCCGCCTTGTGTAGCAGCCCCAACCTTGACCCCTCTTTTTTGGGGGGCATTTTTCTGCAGTCGTCCCTTTAAGGCGATGGCGGTCCCTTGAGATTGGAGCTGCCATCACACCTAAAGGGCCACTAGCCACGTTGTTTTGTCCTGCAGTGTTTGGCTGCAAGACAAAATAATGCGCCATATAGCCATATAGGGAGGGGCCCTCTATCGTGGAAACAAGCCCCACAGTAGTGGGATGCTTCCTGCGAAAAAACATCCTGGCTTAGTTTGCTGGTATTCTCCGAGGAGAAATGTTCATCATCACTGACAGCCTTGATACCGGAGTAGGAGATAACTGTAATTTAATTAAGAAACATTAGTACCAAAGATAGTAAATTAATGCAGAAATACAGACATACAGGCATTGATGGTGCTGGAATATTAGAAGAAGGTTTTGAAAGGGCAGCCCCATTAAACTAGAAGTTCTACACAGAACTAATAAACCCTACTTTCCAGAATTCATGCCTACACAGATCCAGAAAGAGTTACCTGTGTCCAACTCCTCTTGGGCCCCCTGAAAATTCCTGACAATATGTGGACAATATTCCAAAATACCCCTTTCGTGATTCTTGTAGAGCTCTTGAAATGTCCTGAAAATTTGGTGTGGATTAGATGAAAAATCCCAAGAGGTTAACATTCAAAAGACGTTTAGATGGATAATTGAAAAGTTATCCATCTAAATGTCTACCTGGCTATATTCAAAACTGTATGCGGGCAGGAAGTGTTTCCAGGCAGAGCAGAATTAGGCACATATTTGGAGTTAGCCGCTTAACTTATGCAGATAACTCTGGTCGTGCCCTAGTGCTGTTCTAAAATTCACCGGATATACTTATCCAGCTAACTTTTAAGATAGCTGGGGATATTCAGCGGTGTACTGAATATCCTCATTAAGTTAGCCAAATAGCTATATCCGACTAACTTATCTAGCCGCTCCGTGGCTGAATATCGGCCCCCATATTTATTGAGAGGCACAATTACAAAAACGTTATTTGGTGGCATAATCGTGCATGAGAATTTGTGGAATACATGAATCCCTCAAACATTTCCCCTTCATGATCTTCATGGATCCCCTGACATGTCCAGAAAATCTAGTGTGGATCAGACGCAATATGAAAACATTATTAGGTGGCATAATTTCAAGCGCATATTCATGGCATATGTAAATCCAAACACAATTCCCGAGTCTGACTCTTCTTGGCCCCCTGCCTCCCTCCCCGGCATTCTCTGAAAATTTAGTGTGGATAGGACACTGAAGGGAAAAATTCATTAGTGGGACACACACACTCGCACATAATGATGGCATAAAGCTTCCTCCCATCAGGAAGTAGGCTAACAAATATGTAAGAACAGAGAAAAATGACTAAACCTGCAAACAGAATAAAAAAGACTGCTGACTTTGCAACAGCATCTGCACTTACAAACTGACTACACTGAGCAGTGTGAAAAGGAAATGAAAGGAGTCAGGAGTTGGCTACATTCACAAAGTCTATTTTTAGTTTAAAAAAAAACAAAGATTTTTTAAATCACTGCTAAGTCTAGCATTTGATATGTTTAAAGGGAGGCAATTTGAAAACCTAGATGCCATTTACATTGCTTTACATAAACCATCTTCCATGGTATTTATTTAAAATGTGTTCTGCTTACTTTTAACTTTAATAAACAAGTAGTTAATTGTTGAGTATAGTGAGCAGCATCCTGATAGTATAAAAAAAAATATCTCCTTGCAGCCAGGAGAAAAATCTCCTTGGAACTCCTTGGAATTCATCCCAGTAGTGAAAAGTTACAGGATTATGAGTAGGGCCTCAGATTTTAGGTTTTAATTGATAAATATCCCTTATGGGGAAAAAAAAAAGATTTTTATTGGATAAACCCTAGAAAAACATCAGTTCCTCTAATACTCCCTCACCCCTCCCTTGCCTGCTTTGGATCCTCCACTCTTTGTTCTTTTTCTATACTGATTCCTGAGCGGCACAAAGTAATTCAGTCAAAAAAAGCACCCAGCAATAATTTCTGTGCAGCAAAAATCCTGATAAAGACTGGGTTGTTTTTTTTTTACTCTCAAAGAATCTCTAATCAGTTGGAAAACAAACATCTAAATTTACAATGTATAAACACTTACGAGCAGAATGCCTAACAATATGAGGTTAAAAGATTATAACCTGAAAAACAGTGAAATTATAGCCTACATAGGGGGTGGGGTGGTCTATGCACTGAAGCTTAGACTGTTGGCTGTATAGCATGCATGGTAAATAGCATGCTATGCACTAAGGCCCTATTGTGCATGCAAAATAGGTCCCTGGTAACATCAGTGATACATATTAAAATTAGAGCAAACCACATGTAAATAAAAGCATTGGCTGCTTGTTGGGGTGGATGGAGAGGCCAGGACCTCGCCAGTGTTGCTTCCTCCTCTTGCTCTGCCTCCTCCTGCTCCTTGTCCTCCTCCTGCTGTTGTACCTTCTGCTCTCCCAACAATGGCAAGGAGCTATCTGTGAAGAGAACAGCAAATGTGGAGAATAGGTATGCATATATCCTACAGGGTGCAATGTGCAATAGCATAGAGGCAGGTAAAAGGCGTTCCTTTTCTGGGAGAGGTGCAGGCAAAGGTAAATGCTCCTAGCTTCAGGATATCTCACAAGCGAGGTGCCTTGCTTGTGATATGGGCTCAGAGTTGGACTCAGTGTGAAGGTTTGAAACATTGGGTTGGGGTCTACTTAGCAAGGCATCGAGGGCCATGAGGCAATACATTGTTTGGGACAGGGGCTATATACAATTAGTAGGAATAAATGTAGGAGTGGGAGCTACACCCTGAAAGGTTTGCAGCTAGACCTAAGGGTGCCGTATAAGTAGCATTTCATGACAGTGCTGGCTTGGAGCTAGATAATTGCCAAGGTGGAGGCTTTGTTAAAGCTCATGGCAGAGACATTGTCATGATGAGCAATCAGCCTATAGTGTGGCTGGTGATGGAAACAGGACATAGGCCTTGTGAAAATGTCCCTGTTGGCCATATCATTAACTTACTTCCAACCTCATCCCACCTTGCTCACAACTGGACCAACAATCTCTGTCTCTTGTGGTGCTTCTCCCGGGCTTTCATCTTCAGGTCCTCTATCTATAGAGTACTAAGATGAGAAAGTTGAGTGTGCAATGTAGCTGATAATAATAACCTCCAAACTTCAATGTTACAATGTATTCTAATGGAATCAGAAGGGCCTAACATGGCGTTTTGTACTCCTTAATGCACCTAGAAGTGCTGTGCTGCCACTAAGCCCCAAATTATTCCTGAACAGGAACACTCCATGAACCACAATGGTACCCCTTGTCATGAGGGAGCAAGCTGGGCAGGTCTTTCACTACATAATACTATCTTATTTTTTTTGCAACACTTATGTTACTAAGTTTATGAATTCTGATCCATAAATATTTAAAAAAAAAAAAAATCTGGGATGAGTTCCAAGGAGATTTTTCTCCTGGCTGCAAGGAGAGATTTTTTTTATACTATCAGGATGCTGCTCACTATACTCAACAATTAACTACTTGTTTATTAAAGTTAAAAGTAAGCAGAACACGTTTTAAATAAATACCATGGAAGATGGTTTATGTAAAGCAATGTAAATGGCATTTAGGTTTTCAAATTGCCTCCCTTTAAACATATCAAATGCTAGACTTAGCAGTGATTTAAAAAATCTTTGGTTTTTTTTAAACTAAAAATAGACTTTGTGAATGTAGCCAACTCCTGACTCCTTTCATTTCCTTTTCACACTGCTCAGTGTAGTCGGTTTGTAAGTGCAGATGCTGTTGCAAAGTCAGCAGTCTTTTTTATTCTGTTTGCAGGTTTAGAGCACATAGCTTTGGGAAATGATAGGAACCTTGTGAATGGGCCACATCTCTCCCTACCGATAGTAGGCCATACATTACCTCAGCTATAGGAGCAACCATAAAATGTCTGATATATCTGATAGGAAAATTAATCTTGTAATGACACCTTTACTGTACTTGTGACTATTGATTTTAGTCTTCCCTTCTCATCCTTGCAAACTATTTAACTCTTTCCTTAGATTACACTGTCAACACATGTACATATATCATGCTATTAATGGAATGCACGTATGTTATTGTATCCTATCATACCTATTACCTCTAGACCTATTTGTTGCCCACACCGAGATCCTCCCTAATGACTTTCCCATGTACACATTTACCTGCCCTCTCCCCCATTACCCACATTATACTTATCCCTCATGGTCACGATGCCCTGTGATTAAATCGGTGTCTAGCCAGGCACCAGACCAATTTGTTGTGGCGCAGGTTGTGCTGTACCTTTTGGATAGGGAAGAGTTCCCTCTCAAACTCCACCATCAGGAATGCGAGGTGGGTTGTCAAATTTGGCGGTCTTGCAGGTGGCGGCATGGTTAAATGACAATACCCCTGTGGAACCAGAAGTTCCGGTCGTGGAAGCATCCATATGCATCTTGCACATATATTTGGGTTTAGAAAATAAACTTACACAAATGTATGCAAATCTCCATGTGCAACTATTGCAATCAATTTAAACATATTTTACATAGTGTATACGTAATTACGTTCATGTTCTAAAATTCAAATGCATTGCAGTGTGAGTCCTTGTGTGCATGTATATGGGCACATACACATACATTTTAAAGTTATCATTCACAAACAGAACTGTATTATTCTAATTAGAATAGCAATAATCTCACATGTCCAGGGCATTTATTATCAATTAATGTCATGTTTGACTTAAAATCTACTCTGCTAATAAAGAAAGTATAGACTCCAGTGAATTTTAAATTTGTTTAAAAATAAACATAATTAGGGAAAAGGATTGAAGGTCATTTGAAATATGGTAAGGGTTCATCATGTGGAGTAGAATAACATAATCCACAATTTTGGTAGACTTCGAAGGGGTATACAGGAGAAAACCCCCAAATACTTTAAAGGACCAGATTGAGAGTTCTGGCCCAGTCCACCTTAAGCCTAAGACAGCAGGGAATCCTGGTCCAAGCAGAGGTCCCTGGGAAGGTATATAACTATCCAGGCCCATGGAGGGAACAGGAAGCCTAGAGAAAGAAAATGCTACTGAACTGTAAATTGTAATACTACCTTTGTGTTGTTGAACTGCAGAGAATAGCAGAGCTTCTTTTGTTTGTTTTCTTGCCACTAATAAAGATGTTTATGCAAGATTTCTCGAATACTATCAATCTAAGGCTTCCAAATCCTCTTCATGTAAATCTACAAACCCAACAACCCCAATAGCAGAGGAATAATATTTAAAGAACACTCTTAAGAACTCATATGGGAAATTGTATCAGAAAAAATGTGCTCTCACAGTCGCCTGGCTCTTGCCCACATAGGGCTGCAACCAGTATCGTGTATATGCAAGATTTCTGCCAGAATATGCCCTGAATCTGTTCTCTAGTTATTCACGGTGCCACATATGGTGTCAGTTTGGTGATTTCTGCACACACAGAGAAACCACACCAAAAGAAGAAGAGGAAAAAAAAGAGGGATTTTTTTTCTCCTTTTGTTACTTTTTCCTGTACTAGATCTCACCCAGACTAAAAAGGATAGCCTTGTCTGGAGTGAGGGACTTACATTTATAGTGAGTCAGTGCTTAACAGGCAGGTTTTGTTTTAATTTTCCTGCAAGAAAAAAAGGAACTTTTGTTTTAGTGTTCCAGAACAGGGCAGAGCCCTTCAGCAAACTTTGTTGGTACCAGAGGCAGTGGCTTGAAGCGAACCATGCAGGTCCTTGTTTAGGAGCAGCAGAAAACCTGGGGGGCAGACCACACCTTGACTGAACAAGTGGCCCAACAGCTGGCATTGGTGAGCAACCAGCAACAGTATTGACCCAGTTGGCACAGGCACGCCCTCCACCTCCTGTTCAGTTTAAGAAGAAGGCGGGGAAAAACCTGGATGTGTTCTCAAAGAATTTTGAAAGAACCTCCCACTTGATGGGTTGGCAGAGGCAAGTTGGACCACATACCTAGCAAACATATTCACCGGCAGGAGCCAAGCAGCTTTCCCAAGTGGTCAAATCCAATGGGAGAGCCAACTATTCTATGGTCAAAAATGCCATCCTGAAAAGATCAGGTTACATTTCAGAGACCTACCAGCAGTTCCAAGGGAGTTCTCTACAGCCAGGGGAAACCCCAAGAAGATTTTCCATCAGCTAAAAGATGTCAGATGGAAGTGGTTACAGTCGGAGGTGAAGAGATGCCTTGAGGTAGCCAATAAGGTTCTTTTGGATTAGTTCCTAGATAGGCTGCACAGATCAATGTGGAATTAGGTATGTCAACTCCCAGGGCTTACCCTGGAGAAAGCTTTGGAAGTGGCAGATGCCTTTCATCAGACTCAGCTGATGCCAGACATACTGCAGTGATTGGAGAAACAACCTTCACAGGCTCCCTATCTTGGCGGTGAGAACAAGGGACACCAGCAACAATCCTCAGAGCAGGATGACTATGCCTCCATATTTAAAGCACTGCCATCAGACTGCTCTGCTTGTTTCAACTGTTGAAAGTGAAAACATTTGGCCAGAGACTGCTGATAAGAAGGAACTGAGGTCATGGATGTCAACTTGATAACTCAACCAACACCAGAGGCGAATACAGGCACTGACAAGAGAGGACCTTTAAAAGAAGGATAACTGGAGAGTAAGAGAAAAAGGGGAATCTTAGCAGTATCCATCCTTCTGATTAGTGTGGGTCCGAACACTTTTTCCTATTGTTCACTTTGTGCTGGGAATGGACACGAGGAAAAGAGTTGCAGTTATGACAAAGAAGAAAATGAGGAACCCTTGGAAGGAAGGAGTAAACATAAAACTAAACTAGTGTCATGGCCATGTTCCTTCTGTAAGACAGATAACCATGCTAACGAGGATTGCCTATGGCCGGAGGACATAGAATGGGAGTACAAGTTAGTGAAGCAATGCAAGAGAGATCACAGCCACCCAAAGGATGGGAGTGCTGAACCTTTTCTAGGCACTGTCAATCATAGCAGAACAAGTCCCACAGGCATACACCCATTGTGGAGCAAGAGCACATTAAGAACTGTCCTCAATGGGAGGATGAGGAGTGAGAAGAATGTGCAAAAACATTTGCGAAAATACAAAGCTGTAATTTGGTAGATTGGCCTCGTGGGGAACTTTCAGTCTTGGTAATTTCAGTAGAGCTGAATGAGGTGCCCACCCAGGTGCTAGTGGATTCTAAATCTGGAAAGACCACTATCTGCAAAAATTTAGCCCAGAGATGATGAATTAATTTCAAGAGGAAGGCAACACTTACCTGTGTACATGGTGACCAGCAGCGGTACCCAACTAGTTGGGTTCTGTTGATGACTCCTGCAGGCAGTGGCATACTAAAGGGGAGGTGCAGTCTACCCCGGGTGACAGCATGGAGGTCGGTGTGTTACGCAAGCCGTCCACGGCAGATCTGCGGCACGGCCCTCTCATCTCTCTGCAGTAACTCCAGCTCCTGGTTCCTCATTTCTGGCGGTGGTGGGCCGCCAGCTTCATCCTCAAGCCTCCTCTGGTGCCTCTGGCTCAGCTACAGTACCTGGCGTTCCTGGTCAAACCACCACTTCCATTGTTCCCCGTCAGGCCTCTCTGCATGGCCCGCGGAGAGCTGCTGCTGCTCGGCACCACGCCCCTCCCTAGGCGTGCGCAACACTAATGCTTAAGTAGGGACCGTGCTGTGAACAGAGTCGCAGCCCCGGATGATGACGTCAGTGGAGCACCGGTACTTAAGCCCGGGCTCTGCTCCCTAGCTTTGCCTTTGCAACAGGTCTCCTCGCTGGTCGAGTACTCATTGCTTCTTGAGAGATTTGTCTCACTCCTGTGTTCCTGTTCCTCGTTGTTCCTGGTTCCTGACTCCTTGCTCCTACGTTCCTGCTCTTCTCCTTTGCTCGGATTGCCTACATGGATTTTGACTTTGCTTTGCCTGACCACGCCATCGACTCTCTCCAAGCCCGGGCCTCTGCTTCACCTGACCATGCTGTTGACTCTCCAGACCCAGACCTCTGCATTGCCTGACTATGCCATTGCCTCTCTCCAGACCCAGACCTCTGCATTGCCTGACTACGTTGCCTCTCTCCAGACCCAGACCTCACCATCGTTTGACTAAGCTTGACCATCTCCGTGATCAGACCTCAGCCTTGCTTGCCACTACTTCCAGATTGCCGCCAGCCCTGACTCAAGCCTGTTCCTCGATGCCTCTTCAGCCTACTTCCTGGACTTGGTTTATTCAGGCTTCGGCCTGCTCTTGCTTGGGTGCCCCTTGTCTGCCTACATTCCTTTGGCGCCAGAGTCTCCAGGACACTACCTTGTCCAGTGAAAGACTGTACTATCTCCCTTCTGCTGTCTCTGGGCTGATCACGATCTCCTCATCAACCATATACAGAGGCCCACCTAAGTCCAGCCAGCCCCGGCACCCAAAGGCTCAACCCGCGGTGAACGAGGGCTGGTATTGGTGAAGCTCCAGCTGGCCTCTGTTAATCAGCCCACTCCGCCTGCCGACAGTGGGGACCCGTAGGTCCCTACTTACGGGTTGCGTCAACCCCACCTCGGCCCAAGGTTCCACCTCCGATGCAACACTGTGGCCACGAGCGGAGCCTATCTTGCTCATTCTAGAAGAAGAGAGAGACCTCCGGGCTGCAAGCGGTGGGAGAACTGGGTAGCTGCCTAGAGCTCCACGGGTCTGGAGCCGGCAACTACATAGCCTTTTCTTCTTCCCACCCCCCGCAGCCCGGAAAAGGAAGTGTTGGGTCCGCACAGATGGGAAGAAGGAAAGGCCATGCAGTTATGGCCTGAAGCAGGAGGAAGATCAACAGCGCTGCCCCCACCCTCCCCACTGCAGATGCAGGAAGTAGAGCCATACCAGCCCCCATGCCTCCTCAAGAAAAACGAATAGTTCCCATCTGTCATGGGAGCTGAAGGTGGAAACTGCTGCTGTGCTTCTGATGGGGAGTTAGGGTAAGAAGTGAGAGAGAGTGTGTTTGTGTCTCTGTGTGTGTATGGGAGTGAGGGTGCATCTTTGTAAGAGAGGGAGCTGTGTGAAGGGGTATGATTGTATGAGAGAGAGAAATGGAGGGAACCTGTGTGCAGGGGTGTGTGAAAGTGTGTTCGAGAGAGAGAGCCTGTGTGAGAGAGAGGGGAACCGGAGATCACTGGGCGGGGGGGAGGGGAGGAGGGACAGAGAAGTGAATCTTGGGGGGGGGTGCCAAAAGAACTATCCACCCCGGGTGCCAAATACTTTAGGTAAGCCACTGCCAGCAGGGCAAAGCTGAGCTCCCATATCCAGTGATTTTAGGGTGCAATTGTTCCCAGTTTAAAAATCTGTGGGGTCTGCTTATGGGAAACTGAGCCAAGCCAGATGGCTTGTCACCAAGAATCCGGCAGCACTGTTGCTAAGGGGAACTGGGATATTCCAGATACCCAGTGTAACCCCATCCCCGGTGTATGCTAGACTTGATTTGGGGCCATTATTTGTCAGTGGGGAGAAAGGAAATGAACCATTCAAAGCCCAGATGTGACTGGGGTGCCCTGCTTGTGCTTTCTTGTCCCTGGGAGAGGTGCACTCTTTCACCAATGTTCGGGATACTGTTCGTGCCAGTAACAATCTGTAAGATTCTGAGTGAGTGTCCAAATTCAAATCTTTATTGAAAGTGTTCTTTAATTGATAAGTGGCACAATAACAATTTAACTCTTTTTCCAAAGTGTCTGTTTCAGAGTCTTTCTCTTTCTCTCTGTCTGTGCAAGGGTCTCTTTACTGTGGTCCAAGGGAATGGGAAAAAAAAACTCTACAGCTGATCAACAATCTACTACACAGTCTGTGTACAATTTACGAACCATGGACTCAGCCGATTCTTGTTAAAACCTAAATAAGATAATATGGGATGTAAGTTAACTATCTTATTTTATTTTTATTTATTTATTTATTTGTTTGTTTATTTAAGGCTTTTCTATACCGGCATTCATGATTTTCTCTTCTCTTCTTTTTTTTTTTTTTTTTTAATTTTTCTTACCATTTTATTCTTTCTTTAATTTTTTTTTTAAGATCAAGCTGGGCCCTTCGCAAGTGCCCCAATTGCCCTATGAATAAAATAGTCCCACCATTTCTCTGCTTCCTTGGAAGGTAACAGCTTCCTTATCCTAGGTCCCCAGGGAGAGGATTCCCCATTCCCTCACCCTAAACACCACCCAGGAGTCTCACAGTCTTCCTTCAAAGCAAAACTTTCAAAACCCGAAAAACAACTTAAGAACAAACTCAGCCAGCCAGTAAGGGGTCTGAAAGGGATGTTCCCTGACCTTGCCTAGGAACTACAGGCAGATGGTCTCTGAGTCAAAGAGTAGCCCCAAAATCCAAACAAGAACTAAGCTCCTACACTTCCTCCTAACTCCAACTCAAAGCTGCACTACCCTACAGCTCACTGCTATAAGCTGCTTTTGTGTTGTTTTTTAAACATCTGCTTATTAGAGAAAACAAGAAAAAACAAGATACCCATCTCATTTCCATGAAACCACCAAAATTTGTTGGTATACGCAGTACAAAATCATGACAATGAAATCTTTAATAACACTTTTCCTGTGCTCTTTCCTTTTATTTATGACCATCTTTCATATTCCTCCCACATCTGCACTGCATTCGCAACTATCATTCACACCACAAATAAACCAAGCTAGACTCCAGAATAGGCTGAACCCAGTGTTACACGAGCAACTCAACATCCTCTTCAGTTGACTATACTGAACCACTTCACACTGTTTTCCATAACCGATATTAGCACAATTGAGAATGCATAGACTTGACAGATTGGAAATTCCTTTTCCTTATTATTTTCATTTGCACAGTTTGCTGCATGAAGCAACAGAAAGTCGGCAGCTCATCACTATTCCAATGCTGAAGAATTGCCTTTTGGGCCAGCATTGATGTAACAGCAATAAATTTCCTCCCCGCCTGCGGCAACCGCAAATCATTACCAAATATGTTCAGATAAAGTACTAAACCAGACCTAGGAATCTGACATAAGATACAATATACATTATACATCAAGGCTTCCATCCACAGGTGAATTCAGTCATAGGTAAATCAACACATACCTGTGTGTGTACAGTTTTATCAAATTTTATTTTAACAATCTTTGTAATAAATCATTTTTAAAAATTGCATATATCATCACAATACAATACAATATAAAATGTTAATCACCATTCACTCTCCACACACATACTCAATACAAATACATTAAATAGTTTTCACATTATTATATCTTTTTAAATACAATTATCAAAAAAACATCATTATTTAAACACTCCCATAAATACCAAATCTTACTTCAAATAATTATTAAATCTCCCACAGCTAGTCCTTTGCGTATACTTATCGACTAATATAAATCATGTATTATTTATTCTAAATGATGTAATCCATATATTTCAAACTCCTCCTCCATGTAGTTTTTCATAAAGATCTTTTTCTTCCTGACTAGAGGCTCCTGTTTCACTCGAGGTTTCATCAGGGGATTCACAAACAATTCTTTAAATGGATTACCATTAAATCAAGTGGGAGACATATTATTCAGATATCATCTTCTCCAAACTCTTTTGTAAAAAAAAGAACAAGATCCTAAGATACAAGCCAGAAAGGCGCACCCTTGTCTCCAGTATGACTGTAGTGTATGACACCCCGTAAACATATGACATAGTGTATCCCGATGCGAATTACATTTCAAACATAACTCTGAATCCCAGAGTTTCATTCTGACCCCAAGCATTCTGGTGATATACACTCTGTGTAGTAACTTAAATCGCATTTCCCATAGATTGGCAGATAACAAATATGTATAAAGCAGCAAAACTGCTTGCATTATACATTCTTCCTCTATTTCCTCACCAAGATCATTCTTCCACTGTGATGCCAATCTATCTAGATGTGCAATGAGTAGTTTGGAATTCAAATGCCTGGACCAGACAGCAATTTCTGTAGCAACGAGGCAATTCAGGTTCCCCTTGCACACTAGTAAACAATAGTGCGGCGCCTGTAAATATGTTAAAAACTGAGAATTTGGTATATCCTAGGCCTCCTGAAGTTGACAGAATGGGTACACACTGGCAGTCTCGAGATCAACCCAGTCCCCCAAAGACTTGAGCTTCTTTCGAGCCCATTCTCCAAAAACCAGATTTTCGAGCTCCAGTAAATAAAGGTTCTATTTCCAGTTAAAATCAAGTTAGGAGAAACAGTACCACTGCAACCTAAAATTGTCCTCCATCAAATCCATGCCCTCCTGATTTCAGAAAGCCAGAACGCTGGACATTTTATGGAGGAAAATTTGTCCCCCTGTAGATGAAGCATATTAAGTGGGGTTGTTTGAGTGCATCCAGTACACCATTAATCCCACCACATCAAACTAGTTTATTATTAGCAACCCAATCTTGTACATAACACAACAGGCATGAGACATTATACCCTCATATATCCGGTATAGTTAAACCTCTCTGTTGCTTTCCCAGCCGTAATACGTTGAAGCACACTCACGCCCTCCTATTACCCCATATAAAGGCATTCACAATGCCGTGAAAGGCAGCCATCTCCTTTTCCCTGACCCATAAAGGGATCATCTGTAGGACAGAATGACCATTTTCACCAGGGCACATCTCCCCATGAATGATAAGGACAATGACTTCCAACTATGCAGTAAACACCTCACTTCTGCCAAAATAACTTGAAAGATAAGTTAATAAAGGTCTATCACCTTCCGTGCCAACTGAACACCCAAATATCGTATATGGTCCGTGGCCGCCATAAGCTGCTTTTGTTAACTCGGAGAAGGCTGGCCTCAAAGGGAGAGGCTGCATCGACTGGCTCCTCCCCCTTCTCTAACCTAATCTAAACTGCTTTCTGAATACAAGAATAACCAGGACTCAATAAAGTAAAGTGACCGTATTGTCAGTTACACCAGTAAACAAAGTAATGGAACTTACTGGGACAAACGAGGAACAGCAGGCACGCCGCAAACCCTGGAACAGTTTCCCCATTGAAGTGGAGAAGCGAAGCCTTAGATGGGTTAAACAGCCCCAGCATTAGGCTGAGAATAAAGAGAAGAACAGGGATTCTCGCAGAAGTAATACCCCTAGTAAGGGCAAGCGCTCAACCTAAGATGCTTGAGCTGAGGGGGGAGGGTATGTGGAGGAGTATATGGGAGAAAATCCCCAAATACCTTGAAGGACCAGATCCAAAGATCTGGCCCTGTGCACCTTAAGCCTAAGATAGCAGGGAATCTTGGTCCGAGTGGAGGTCCCTGGGAAGGTTTATAATTACAAGAAAAGGGCGGAGTGAAAAGCACACACATATAGATAAATCATAATAAAAAAAATGTGTGGCACAAATTATATTGAACAATAACAGTTTATCACAAAAAATATTTTTTTATTTTACGTATACGTATATTTATACGTATATTTATATTTGTATACTGCCTTCTATGAACATAATCCAACCCATATGTATACGTAAAATATAAAAGCTTTTTGTGATAAACTGTTATCGTTCAATATAATTAGCCAGACCAGGATGAAGTAGGAGGCCCAGTGAAGAAAAGGAAGCCTAGAGAAAGAAAATGCTACTGAATGTAAGTTGTAATACTACTTTTATGCTGTTGAACTACAGAGAATAACAGAGTTGCTTTTGTTTGTTTTCTTGCTACTAATAAAAAAGTTTATGCAAGATATCTGCCAGAGTCCACCCTGAATCTGCCCTCTGGTTACTCAAAGACCACTCAAGGTGTACCACACAGACTAGCCAAGAATTTCTATTTAAGAATAATTTGTTGTGATTTTTATGAGACAAAACAGACTTCTTACATGAACACATTAATGGTATTGCTATTTCTTATCTTTATTTAAAATGGCATGTATAGTATATGCTTTGGGTTGGATTATGTTCATGGAAGGCAGTATACAAATATAATATAACATATATAAAAGGTAGTTGGGGTCTCTGCTTTGGTGTTTGTGTATTTCATCGAGGCTGGGCTGCATGTGTGTGGACCACATGCAGCACTCCCACACAACGAGGAGAGTGACTCAGTGGGGCAGGAGTGATTCGGGATCACTCCTGCCTCCAAGGAGTGCCATGGGCCAAGGGGGCCTGGCTCAGAGGGTTGTGTGTGTCTGCTGGGGAGATGGTGTGGGACTGAAGTGCTGGCTAGGGGATGGTGTGTGTATGTGCTTGTGTGTGTATTAGTGTTACAGAAATTAACTACTGGAGAGGGAGGGGCTGAGGGAGCAAAGCTCCCTCCCAGCACTTTTTATGGGCTCTTCTACTACTACACTAATACTTTTGAACAACTAATTTCATTTTTTTAATCTGAACATCTTTGCTGATTACTCTTACTCTATTTCTATATAGGATTGATAGTGTATAGAGTAATGTATAAAATAAATATTAATAAATCCATGAATGCCTGTCATCTATGTACATGGGATTACATTTGTATTAGCATCTCACACAGTTGTAGAGAAGATAAAAAATTAATTATTCACCTGTCATTAGTATAAAATTATGCAGTATCCAGTCAATAATTTACATAAGCTCCTGTTGCATAGGATGTCGCCATCATTCCTCATTTTCATGCCTTTTTTCAGAATGAAAATGCATGGAATGCATTGTAGAATGCAAATTAAAGGCAAACTGTCACAATTACTCAGTAATGCATATAGTTATCGATAGAATGATTTTGGTAATTTGTGATGTTTCTAAGTACCTTTCAGTAGAATGTAGTTTTTCTGTGTTCTTGGTGTTTTCTGGTTCACAGTAATTTGATATTTCTCAGAAAACCTTCAAAACTGCTGCACCTGTTTCCTCAGATTTAGAATATGCGGAGAACACCGTAAATCTTCCCTGGTCCAAGTTCAGCGCAGGTAACTTAATCCAACAGAGTATCTTTGGAAATGATGATGATAGTTTTATTCCTTTTCATTTAGGATCTTTTATTTCCAACCCGTTTTTCTTCTGCAAGTGCAAATAATTAAAAGACCAACAAAGCAAGCTATCACTGCAAAACAGATGGATGAATATAATGCAAAGGAAACAAAAGATGCTAGTAGTATATCGATCACTAACAGCAGTAAGTTTGCAGGCATGATTCAGTATCTAATTAGCCTGTGCCTAACTTTCAGTGCTGCCCAGAATTCCATTGGCATTCATGGGCTGGAACTCCAGTCTGCTCTTGTGAAACAAAACAGCATTGCAAAACATTTACAGAGCAGTTTAGAGCTCCTCTGGGAGACTGGGAGCCTGCCGAGCATGCTTCAACTAAGCTTTTTTTTCCCCTCATGGACACAAAATGGGAGAAAAGCCGTAGTAAGTCTGGCCTAATATCTTGCACGCAGGATATAATAAATAGATTTCGAAAGCTCAGACATTAAGTGAAGACAGAATTGCAATTTGATGAATTTGTGTTGCTACAGTTGTATGCAAAACCAGGTTAAAAGTTAATGGTGTTCATTGCAATACGAAGTTCAGCTGCAGACTTTTGATCAAATCTTTAAGGGTTGATTTAACTCAAACTTTATGACATATCTGAGTTTATGGTCTCCTTTTATCATGAGAGACGTGAGAGGTAAGAGCCTGAGGTGTAGAAGAGTATACCTCCAGTACCTGAATGTAATCCGCCTTAAACTGCTAAAAAGTGGAATATAAATCAAATAAAGAAATGAACTGCGACATCATTTCAGCTTCCAAAGTCTCTCATAGGCAGAGCCAAAGGTTAGCAATTTCTGTATTAGATTTTTCAAAATTCAGTAAGAATTATGTGGCAAATTTGCAAAAAGATTCACACTTCTGACTATGCAAAAAAGTCAATTCTTTTTTATTAAAATCCATTTATAATTATTTTTAAACAATATTTAAACTATATACAAATAAAAAATGTACCAAGTACAAAAAACAACAATTTTTCAAGTGAAGACATATGTTACAAACTTTTAACTGTGAAATGTCACTTTTTTTTTTTTTTAATTGAAATAGCGCAGCCATCACTTTTATATTTTCTTGAGAAAGTCCTTTTATCTTTTTCAAGTATATAAGCTTCTGTATGCTAAAAATGCCCTCGGCATCAACAGTTTGTCATGCTGTAAATTGCACAGAAATATTTGTGGTTATATTGGACATATAGGGGCAGATTTTCAAAGGGGTACGCGCGTAACCCCCAGAAACCTGTCCCAAGCTCCTCCTGCGCGCGCCGAGCCTAAGCCCCAGGACGCGCGCATGTCCCGGGGCTTTGAATAAGGGGCGGGCCGGCGGTCTGTGGGCGGGGCCGTAGGTGTGATGGCGGTCCCGGGCGGGGCCGAGTGCTCCGGCACAAAGGCAGGCGTAACTCTACGAAATAAGGTAGAGGGGGGGATTTAGTTAGGGCTGGGGGGTGGGTTAGGTAGGGGGAAAGGAGGGAAAGGTGGGGGGGACCGGAGGCAGGCTGATCAGCTCGGCGCATGCAGGTTGCACAATTGTGCGCACCCCCTGCATGCACTGATCGTGGATTTTATAACATGCGCGCGGCAGCATGCACATGTTATAAAATCGGACGTACATTTTTGCGCACCGGGTTGCGCACGCAAATGTACGCCCACGCATACCTCTTAAATTCCGGCCCTAATTATGCAGTTTCTCGCATGGGTGGTTAGGGGCACTGCTCATAGATAAACCAATGGATCCCCCCCCCCCCCCACCCCCACAGACATGTTTACCCTAGGAGTTTGTTCTTGCCTGCTTTCCTGCATTATCAAGGCCTAGGAAATAGCCTTCTTTGAAACATGGCTTACATCATTTACAAGTAGATTCTGAGAAGGAGAAGCAAACATCAGAAAGGAGTAAGAGGAGCAGAGGATATCCAAAGATTGAACACACACATATGGAGAGGAAAATGAAACACTGGGAAACAAACAAGTTGCATACAATTAGAGCCAGATTAAAAGGGGAACAGAGGGGAATAGCTGCGACAGGGGAACACATCATCAGGGCAGAGAAATTTCCAAGAAAGCTAGCGGCAACAGTAGCCATCAATGATGAAATCAGCACGGGATCTGTGAGCCAGTGCGCACGCATAGGTCCCACGTTGGTTTCCTCACTGATTGCTGCTATTGATGGTCACTGTGCCTAGGACTGGCTTCTAGCAGCATAGCCTGGTTATGGGCAGATGAGGAAAGATGGAGAGAGTGGAGGCTCTCCAGTGTTGGGTGGGGGGAGGGACTTTTTGGTGCCTGCACAACTCTTAACAACAAAGTAATGTCTATCTATGCTCGGAAATAAAGGTTAATAGATATAAACCAAAAATATATAGGATAATACAATTTTATTTCACTAAATATATTTGACTAGCTTCCAAGAGCTAATACTTTCTTCCTCAGGTCAGAATAAAATGAGTAAAAGACTATGTTAAGGAATTCATATTTTTAAATTGTTAGGGCCGGATTTTAAGAGGTACGCTCAGGCGTACATTTATGCGCGCAACTCGGCGCGCACAAATGTATGCCCAATTTTATAACATGCGCGTGCAGCCGCACGCGCATGTTATAAAATTGCCTTTGGGGCCCTAAGGGAGCCCCAAAGGCTTTCCCCGTCCCCTCCAAGGCTGCTCTGAAATTGGAATGGCCTCGGAGGGAACTTTCCTTCCACCCCCCCCCCCACCCACCTTTCTCTCCCTTCCCCTACCTAACCCGCCCCTCCAGCCCTATTTAAACCCCCCCCCCATACCTTTGTTTAATAACTTATGCCTGCCTCTGGGCAGGCGTAGGTTGCGTGCGCCGGCCAATTGCCGGCGCGCGATCACACGGCCACTGTGCTGAGGCCTCGATCCCGCGCCGCCCCTTTCACAAAGCCCCGGGGCATACGTGTGTTGCCAGGCCTATTCGTAACCCTTTGAAAATCGCCCTTAATGAATTAATTATGTATGTTGATTAATTGTCTACTTTTGTAAGTTACATATAGTAATTTTGAGTAGATGTATATTGATACAGGATATTTTAATGGAGTGTATGAGTGAGTATGTATGGGATTAAATTGAGTGAAGGTGAGGATAGGTAGTTTTTAACACGATTAGGTAGGATTTTTGATTAGGAATGTTTTTGTATATTTATTGTATTTTCAATTAAAGTTATATAATTTCTGTATTTTCTCTTTATGTGTATGTATAGTATTGTCTATGAGAAAATATAATCAGGACCTTCAATGTATTTATTTATTTATTTTTTAGGTTTTTATATACCGGAAGTTCCTGTATACAATACATATCACTCCGGTTCACAATTAACAGAGAAAACTATCGCCGGGAAGGCGGTTTACATGGAACATACATGGAACATGGAACATATCGAATAAACTATAATAAAGTACAATCTAATTTAAAACAACTGAAATAAACTTAGGAAATAACTTGGTACATGTAACTGAAGCAAGATGAACATTACATTATTGCTGCAAGGCTGATTGGATTAGATTAGATGTCACTTAGCCTCACTTTAGTGATGTGTATTTATTTATTTTATTTATATTCTGCCTTTCAGCACTTGAAAGTGGATTACATTCAGGTACTGTAGGTATTTCCCTGTCCCCAGAAAGCTTACGATCTAAGGGCCTGATTTACTAAAGCGTTTCTCCCATTCTGTGCCTATGGGGAAAATGCATAGTAAATTTGGCTTTAAGTTTGTTACTTAGGCAGGAAATAGTGAAGTATCTTGAATCCAGTGGCATGCAAGAAGTGAGGCAGCATGGTTTTACCAAAGGGAGATTGTGTTGGCAAACTCTGATCAGTTTCTTTGACTTGGTGAACAGAGAATTGGATCAGGGGCTTGTGCTGATGTGGCATACTTGGATTTTAGCAAAGCTCCTAATATCCCACATAGAGACTCATGCATAAACTGAGTAACCTGGGAATGGGCCCTAACATCGCAGACTGAAGTAGAAACTGGTTAAGTGATAGACAAGAGAGTGGTGGTAAAGTGGGTTACTTCTGTTCAGTGTCTTTGAGAAGGGATAGAAGGAAAAGTTTGCCTCTTTGTGGAGGATGTTATGATCTGAAACAGTATGGGCACCCTTGAGAGTGTACTGAATAGTGTGATGGAGAAAGCTTAAGGGGTAGGTGAGTACCTGGCAGTTAAGGTTCAGTGTAAGAAAGTGCAGAAATCTGAGGGAATGGTACACAATGAAGGGTGAGATATTGATGTGTACTAACTGGAAGAGAGAGCCCTTGGGGTGATCATGTATGATCTCAAGATAGCAAAACAGTGTGATAAGGTGGTGGCCAGAGCCAGGGTGCATGGGAGAGGCATAATCAATAAAAAGAAGGTGATAATGTTTTTAATGAGCCCTCCCCTAGAATAATATGTCCATTGCTGGAGGCTGTTTCTCCAAATGGACAGAGTGGAGGTACCAAAATAGTTGTGGGTCTACACCAAAAGTCCTATGAAATACCCAAGAGGAGAGGAGAGAGATTCAAATGTCTCCAGATGCACAAAAGCAAACTTTTTTCAGCGTATCTGTTACCATTTTGGTTATCATAATAAGATAATTTTGGTTATCATAATAAGATAAGAAACTTAAGTCTTTGCTGAGTCCTTCCTTGTCAGTTCCAAAGTGTCTGATCATTTTAACTTCAAAAGTTTTACATTCCTGGATTGTTTTAAATTTTCTCTTTCTAATGCTCCCTTTCTTTTGCTGCGTGACAACCTTCCTGCTTTCAGTGGCCGAATTACAATTATTCTGTTTTTAGATGTTTTAAATTTGGTGTCACTGGGTGTTCACAGAAGGGGGCAGTATAGAGAAATATGCTCCTTTCACTCAGGACACCTTACTAGGACCAAGGGGAATACTCCCACCTGAAGAGTCCCCTCATGGTTAGAGGGGAAAGACAAAGTTTTAATCACCAGCAATGTATAAACAATTTTTTAAAAATTTAATATGTCAAAGCTAAATAATAACAGATAAATTATTCCACATAAAAGTAAATCATTCGCTCTGTATTTCTGTTTTAAGCAATTCTCTTTTTATATAATGTAATACATATATAATAAAAAAAACCCACTCTATATTTTCCTCTTCTTCTATATTTCTAGGTTCTATCACTACCGGAACTTAGAACAGAATACATCAAAATTCTAAGCTTCTACTCAAGCTCACTGTCAGATAAGTATTAGCCGAATAGGAAAATTCTTATTTCAACTAATAAATTTGTCTCTGTTATATAACTCAAATAATTGATTCCTTGTGTTGTTGTATCTTCTTAGGTTACTGAACAAAGATGAACTTCAGAGCACTCTGGGTATGTGTCTCAAGGTTTGGGGGTTTTTTTCCTGTCTCTCTTGGTTTGTCTTTTTTTTTTTTTTTCTATTTCTTTTAGTTTTCTTTCTCTTCCTTCTTTCTGATTCTTTACTTTTGCTGTGGTGTTGGTATTGGTCTTGGTGTGTGCATACACTGGGGCCCATGCAATACAGTGCGCTCAGCTGAGCGCACTGTATAACCCGCACTCCGCGGGTTAAATAGGTGCCAATCCACCCCCTAATGCCTGGAGCAGGCATTAATAGCTGAGCACAGGTAAAAGAAGTACAGAAAAAACTGCTTTTCTGTACTTCCTTTCTTAAGTTAAAAAAACCTTTGCAGACCGCCGAGTTATGAAGACCGACGCCTGCAGCCACGGCGACCCCCTAATTTGGTTATAGCATGGCGCCCCCCCTTGCGGGCACCATGCGCGCATTAGGAAAGCGGGCGCTGACTTTTCAGCGCCCGCTTTCCTCGATTTTTATTGCATCGGCCCCACTTAGGGGTAGATTTTTTTAAAAATACGCACGCACCTCCATGTGCATGCGCTACCCAGCTCGCATGTTATAAAATCTGGGCCGGCGCGCGCAGGGGGGTAGATTTGTCAAGTTTACGCGCAGCGACTAGATCGAACCTCCCACAGTTCCCTCCCAGTCTGCTTCAATTAAGGAGAGAACTTTCCTTCCCCCCCCTACCTACCCTCCCTCTTCCCCAACTCTTTTTCATGGCCTACCTTTTTAAATTTTATTTCCGAACTTACGCCAGCTCCTGAGCTGATGTAAGATGCGCGTGTCGGCAGCCTGCCGGCGCGCGATCCCCAGGCACAACAGCAAATGGCCGCTGTAGTGGCTGCCTCCAGCTCCGCCCTCCCTGCCCCCGGACCGTCCCTTTTGTTGGGCCTGGCACTTTTGCGCATAACGGGAGTTACACGCGTGGCTGGGCTCCTTTGAAGACGCGAGCGGTGCGCGCAAGGCCCAGTCACGTGCGTAACCCCTGTTTTCCCTGCGTGCAGGGGGATTTAAAATTTAGCCGTTTGCTTCTATCTTGATTGATAGTCACTTCTTGTTTCTCGTTTCTTCTTCTTACTGCCTACCACTTAAATAAACCCAAAAAGAGAGTCTGCCTCCCTGGACTGTTCAATCTTCCACAGCCTAAAGTAGGCGTATTCCCTCAGTGTATTAGTCTCGACTACTGTGTAACTAGCTATTTCCAAAAACAAAATATAATTGATTTAGCCCTATCTAAGGAGAAAGAATTGTGTTGGTGATAACTCTTACTCATGGCCTAGCATCACTATCTGTTATAGCGTAACAGTGTATCATCTCATTTTGTTACATTTTTTTGTAACATATGAGGTGGTTTGGTCAAGGTGATCAACTCACTACTTCTCAGAAAAGTTCACAATTCTTCACAGAAGGGGACATGTATATTATCCCAAACAGCATGGAACATGGTGTATGATTCTAAATTTGATATTTGGACTTCTTCCCTGAACAAGCTGTCTTAACTCTCGATCATACACTCTCTCAGCCTTTCCATCTAGCTCAATTAAGCTGCTGAAAGTTTCGGCATTATATCATCAGAGTTAACATTAACTCATCTACTCTGACCTTACCTTGACCGAATACAGTGCTCAATATCACTCACTCTCATTACTCATTCACTTTTAATTATATATTTTTCAATGTTGTTTCTCTTTTAGAAAGTATACTAGCAGTACCCGGCCACGCGTTGCAGTGGCAGAGTCAGGTTCTTCACCCTCCCTCCCCCTTCCCCATGCTCATTTACCTCAGTCACTCATCCTCCGTCCCCTGTCCCCACTCAAACTCTCTCCCCTGACACTCACCTCTCCCCTCATTCTCCCTCCCCTGACACTCACCTCCCCCCTCATTCTCCCTCCCCTCACTGTCACCTCCCCCCGCCTACTGCCTACCCTTCAGATCAGAAAAACTTTGTTTTTCTATTTCTGTGGGAACCCCCCCACCCTCCTGCTCCCTCCCAGGTCTTGGGAGGGAGCAGGAGAGTGGGGGAGGGGGCGTTATGTAGCCAAATAGGGGAGTGCCTAACCAAATTTGCACTTCCAAATTTGTTTTGTGGTCTGGGGAGGGCTATTTTGGTGCGTTCCTGAGATCGTGCAAGTTTAGTGTATGTATTTGTGGGTGAACCTCCCCCTTCCCCCAAAAAACAACCCTATGAGAAAAAGTTATCTTAAACTAACCACCCCACACTCTCCTGCCCCCCTCCCCCAGCCCTGTGAAAAACAGTAGCCCACCCCCCTGCCCCCCCCAGAGTTGCTGAATGAATGAAACCTGCCCCCCCCTTCATGACCTCTCCCCAAGATGTTCGCAATAAATTCATTACATCCCCCACCCTCCAGACCCCCCGAGACCTGATAAAAATGTTAGTAGGTGGAGCGGGCGTTCAGGAGCGGTCCGGGAGTGATGTATTGGCGTTGGTCCGTCAGCTGCGAGTACTGAAACGGGTTCCGACGGCCCTTTGCCCTTACTATGTCAGTGGGGTGGAGCAATGGCAGTGGTAGGTCCTCTGACGTAGTAAGGGCAAAGGTCCGCCGGCTGCCAGTCCTGAAAATGGCGCAGAGGGGCCCTCGCCCTTACTATGTCACATGGGCTACTGCCGCCATTGGTGTCCCCGAGTGGCATAGTAAGGGAAAGGGCCGTCGGCGCCATGTTGATTGCTGGCAGCCGACGGCCTTAGTGCAGGAGATGTGTCCCGGACCGGTCCTGGCCCCCCGCTGGAGCCTCCCGGGCTTCTGTCAGGTTTTGTGTGTGTTGTGAGGGCCTGGGAAGTAAATCAATTTGGCATGTGTGTGGGGGGTGTGAGGAGGGTGGTGGGTGTATTTTATCTGTAAAGGAAATAGTTATCTTCCGGCGAAAAAAGTGCGCAAATGTGTTAAAATGGAAGTGAATGGAATAGACTGCAGGCCATTGGCTACAATGATAGATTACGGATGCTGATATAATTGTGCTATGTTCTGTAAAATAGGCCCATGAAATCCAAATTTCTGTAAAACATTGAACATATAAACCCAGGCCACTCTATCAAATGCTTTCTCTGCATCGAATCCCACTGCAAGGGCTGGTATATCTCTTAATTTACAGTGTGTCATGGCTATCCACAATCGTAGAAGATGTCGGCAAGCCTTTCTTCCCTGCACAAAACCAACTTGGCTATTAGAAATCAAGTGAGGTAATATTCCGCTCAATCTGGAGGCTAGTATCCTAGCATATAGTTTGATGTCATAATTGAGTAGCGAGATGGATCTATATGAAGCAGGGTTTAAGGGATCTTTGCCACCCTTGGGGAGAACTGTAATATATGCTGTAGTAGCATCTTTGGTAAAGCCTTCAGTAGAGACCGCTGAAAAGTAATGTTTCAAAGGAATACGAAGCTCAGCCCTCAATAATTTATAATAATCAGCATTTAAGCTGTCTGGACTGAGTGCTTTATGCGATTGACTGGACCCAATATTCTCCCAGATTTCCTGCTCAGTAATAGGAGCATTCAAGAAATACGGCTGGTCATTAGTAAGGGTGGGTAAAGATAGCATTCTAAAAAACTTTGCTCTACTTCCTTGGCTTGCGGGTGAGATTCGGCTGTATACAATTTTTCATAGAACTTCCGGAATATCTCACAGATCTGTGAGCCAGAGGTGTGCCGCCTCCCCTCAGTATCTTTAAGGGCTGCAATAAAGGTCGTTCCCCGTTGTGTGCTCATACCTTGTTTGCCAACAGTTTGCCCATTTTGTTACCAAATCTATGCAATTTGTGGGAATATAAAAGAATATCCTGTTGTGTCCTACGATGTAGTTTACCATTGGATCTCCGAGTCCAGGATAACCTGAAGAAATTCAAGAAAGACCTAAAAACATGGTGTTTTCAGCAAGCATATGGAATCAGTGCTAAAGAGGATAGCTAAGACAGAAGCTGAGGGACTCCTATCTATTATCTTAACTATATTTTAATGTGTAGATTTTAACTATTTTTACTATTGTTTTTATTGAATTTTATTGTATTTATTTCTGTTTCTAACTGTTATATAATTTTTATTATGTAAACCGTAAAGATAGAATCCTGTGTTCTGTGTCACAGTATATAAAAATTGCTTAAATAAATAATAAATAAAAATGTATGAGCAATTTAATGTATTCAGCAAATCTCAATAATTCTGTTTAGTTTGGTTAGTGGGCTGCCCTATGTACTTCCTTCTCGCCACTTGAACTGCTTTCCCCAAGTCCACTAATTGTTTACTCGCTAGCTTCCGCTGCCGAATAACATAGGCAATGATTTCACCTCTTATTGTGGCCTTGCTAGCCTCCCAAAATAATGTGGGATTGTCCTGGTGTTGCGAATTGTGGTGCATATAATCTTTCCATTTTTCCCGGATATAAGCCTGAAAGCCTTTGTCTTCTGAGAGATGCTCTGGGATGCACCATCTGGGTTGGGTTTGTATGGGACCCCCTATCCTGGCTTCTAACCATATCATGGCATGGTCGGAGCATTCCTCCGGCCCAGTCTCCGCTAACCCACGTTTGTTAACACATTGTGGGGATACTAGGATGTAATCTATTCTGGACATAGAGTTATGGGCACGGGCTATATTTATTTATTTTATTTATTTATTTATAGGTTTTTTTATACCGATTTTCCTGCATAAAATGCATATCAAACCGGTTTACAATGAAACAGAATAAGCAGGAAGTAAAATTCCTTAGTCTAATACATTTAAACGTCAATAATGAAATAATTTTAAACAAAGCAAAAAGCTAAATAACATTAATAAAAATTAAATTATTAACATAAATATAATTATATTAGAAGGAGCACAAAGGTTAACACGAAGGGGAGCACATGCGAGTAATCCCATTGTTCGGGATGCAAGAGGCATCATGGGTCCACCAATTGCAATTCGTAACACAAATATGGTAGCCCCCTCTGTGTAGATGTCTTCGTACGGGCCCCTGGGTTTGAACAGTCCAATGCAGTGCCCATTACTTGATTAAAATCCCCTGCGATGAATACTAAACCTTTTTTGTGTAGCGTGATGAGTTGTGCTAGGTTTGTGAAGAAACTGTGCTGGTATGAGTTTGGAGCATAGACACTACATAGAGTGACCTCTGTGCCAAACAGTTTCCCTCTCACCAATACGTAGCGGCCGTTAGCATCGGATATTACTTGGGCATCTTGGAACTCTGTATGTTTCCCAAATAAAATTGCTACACCCGCCTTTTTATTCTGGGCTGAGGAGTAGTACACAGTGCCCACCCAGTCTCGAGAGAGTTTCTCACTTTCTGCAGCATTTAGATGCGTCTCCTGCAAAAAATGCTCCTTTCTACATACATTTTAAAAGAAAACAAAATCGTGACGGCGGCGATGGCAGCAGGATCGGGCACTCACCCGATCGCGGGTCCCAGCAGGTAGAAGAGGAGGCAGTGGCCACAGCATGTCAGGGTGGGAGGGGCAGAGGTGATGGTGGCGGTCCAGTGAGTAGGCAGGCAGCGACACACCATCTCTTTCCCCGGCACAAGCTGGTAGCATCGGCCTCAGAGTGGGAGGAGGACACTGCTAGTAGCGACGGGGACCGAAGTCACCACCGACCACTGCCGGCCAGCTGATTCCTCCCATGCTCTATCTCTCCATCAGGTAACAGCAAAACCGTGCCGCTTGACATTGTGCAGCTTATCCAGGCCTCTTCTTCATAGGTAGTTTTTATTTATTTGTAATAGGGTACCTCTATTACATTTTAATTATCCGAATTATAAGATCACTGATGCAGTGGTCTGTTCCGAAAAGTGCTCCCACATGGAGGAGTCGTTTTGGTCTTCTCTCTGGTGTTTGATCTTGTGTCTGTATGAATTGACTCTTGCCTTTGATGTCTATCCTATCTCATCAGTGTAGCATGCTTCTTCACATTGTCTGTGTTGAATAATATATACTACATTAGAGGAGGATGCTATGGGATTATTTCTGACTATTGATGAACTCAGAGCCACACACAGACAGAATGTACATAGGCATATAGAAAACTGATTCTGGGTCTGGCCAACTCGGAACCGGTTAACTTAATTTGCACATGTGCAGGCACACAGAACTATTCCTGTCATCTAATCCTCACATAATTACTGCTTGCATATTCCCCCGCTGCTTGCATAATTACTTAATGTATTCACATACCCCCAAACAATTGCTTTAGAATTTAACAGACCTGTTTGCTAATGTCTACAGCAGAAGGGAAGAATCCCTCACATATCCAGATTCTGTTGATTAGGACTGTCCTAAATATAGCAACCAAGCACAAAGGAGCAACTGTGGTGCCAGGACTGATAAGAACACAGAGCAGGAGGGGGACCCTCTCCTGCCTCAGGCAATATTAGATTTCTCACAAAATATATAAAAGTGAACACAACTGTAAAGATTCAGAATCAGCACAGACCTCAGACCTTTGCAGGACAGACACCTCTTGGGTCCTTGTTTTCAACAGCAACTATGTAAGTTCTATATCTTTATACGTACATATATCTTTAGGAATTCTCTGTAGTAGTTGCTATTATCTGCAATCAACCATTTAGTATTATTTGTAGCAATTACCTTTGTCTAATTATTTCTATAAGCTAATAATAAATCCATTATTACTTTTTCCTGTCACCGAGGTATTTTGTGTGTGAAATAGGATATCACTAATGCAAGCCCTGTAAATCACAGATATCCTAGTCTTGCTCAGTCTGGATCTGGAACAGAGGACAAGTGCAAACTTCCCCACCCTACTTTCTGGTCTGGAAGAATCATTCATAAGAATGCGATGATAATTCAGACTCCATGCCTGTTACCTCTATGCAACCACATGTAGAAAAGCCAATAGTTATATACGTATTTTTTGATGTATACATATACTGCATGGTAACCAGTTTCAGTATTATATTTTGTTACCTTGGAGAAGAGACGACTGAAGGGGGATATGATAGAGGTGTTTAAAATCATGAGCGGTCTAGAACGGGTAGATGTGAATCGGTTATTTACTCTTTCGGATAGTAGAAAGACTAGGGGGCACTCCATGAAGTTAGCATGGGGCACATTTAAAACTAATCGGAGAAAGTTCTTTTTTACTCAACGCACAATTAAACTCTGGAATTTGTTGCCAGAGGATGTGGTTAGTGCAGTTAGTATAGCTGTGTTTAAAAAAGGATTGGATAAGTTCTTGGAGGAGAAGTCCATTACCTGCTAGTAAGTTCACTTAGAGAATAGCCACTGCCATTAGCAATGGTAACATGGAATAGACTTAGTTTTTGGGTACTTGCCACGTTCTTATGGCCTGGATTGGCCACTGTTGGAAGCAGGATGCTGGGCTTGATGGACACTTGGTCTGACCCAGTATGGCATTTTCTTATGTTCTTATGTACCTCTATGCTGCAGCTGCCAACAGTGGTGCTAGTAAGTGCCAAATTGTGATGATAGCTGTAGTGATGTGGATTCCTGTTCACTGGGAAGTGCACTGAAATCATCAACTAATTTCACCACATAGCTTACAAATTTTAATAGCTTTTAAGTCAGACACTAGTATTCAGAACAGCCACAACGGAGCAGAATTTTGCTCTAAATATGGTGCCATATCGGGAGAACCTTAAGAACATCACATTCCAGCTATTTTGCGTCATGAGTTAAGTGACTGTTCAGTTTCGGATTTTTCAAATATTGCATATAAATAAGAAAACTGTATCTTTCACGAGGTATATGCAAGCAAATTATCGGGGGCTGCTTAAGACGACCTGCTGTCTGAGGCGAGGGATGAGATGAGGCTTTCACTCCCCCACTCCCAAGCCACGGTTCAAGTCAAATGATCAGGAGGGGCAAGGGGGAAAGGGAGGTCTCTTTGTAATCTAGCCCTTTTTGTGATTTCAAATACTGTGGAAGGGGGTAAGCAAGGGGTCAGAGTTTCCAGAGGAGTGGTGGAGGGTCAGTATTACTATTTCAAGGAAACCGACAATCCTGCCACATTTCCAAGAACCCTAAGACCTGCCTCCCCACCGTTTCCCCCCAGCATTTTCCCCTGGAGAGAAGTGGGGGATGGGTGAATGGAGGGGGTCTTTGTGTGACACACTCTCTCCGGGATGGTGCAAGGGCATTAAGGCACCCTGGGTGAACCTTATAGCCTTGTGCCCGCACCTCCCAGCCCCCCATTCTCACCACACATAATTTAAAATTTTGCATTTATAATAACCAATTTTACATGAAAAAGAACACTGAAAATAAGGTCTTCTGAAGTAAAAATATCACAACTTTCCAAAAAAAGTCATGTGGAATGCATATGGGTATTAGGTCTATTGTAATGCATGTTGCGTGTGGGCTTTGCCCTTAGTAAGCCCAAAATAAACTGAATTACAATTAAAATATATAATTCTCCCATACTAAAAGAGCATTAACTGCCAGCACTTAAACAGTAAAAACCCTAACTATGAAAAAGGCCCGCTGCAAATATTACACCAGGTCCTGAAGACCAATATACCTCCTATAAGGAAAACAGAACAAGTAATCCTAAGAACATAAGAAAATGCCGTATTGGGTCAGACCAAGCGTCCATCAAGCCCAGCATCCTGTTTCCAACAGTGGCCAATCCAGGCCATAAGAAACAAGCAAGTACCCAAAAATTAAGTCTGTTCCATGCTATTGTTGCTAATAATAGCAGTGGCTATTTTCTAAGTCAACTTAATTAATAGCAGGTAACGGATTTCTCCTCCAAGAACTTATCCAATCCTTTTTTAAACACAGCTGCACTAATTGCACTAACCATATCCTCTGGCAACAAATTCCAGAGTAATTGTGTATTGAGTGAAAAAGAACTTTCTCCGATTAGTTTTAAATGTGCCACATGCTAACTTCATGGAGTGCCCCCAGTCCTTTTATTATCCGAAAGAGTAAATAGCTGATTCACATTTACCCGTTCTAGACCTCTCATGATTTTAAAAACCTCTATCATATCCTCCCCTCAGCTGTCTCTTCTCCAAGCTGAAAAGTCCTAACCTCTTTAGTCTTTTCTCATAGTGGAGCTGTTCCATTCCCTTTATCATTTTGGTCGCCCTTCTCTGTACCTTGTCCATTGCAACTATATCTTTTTTGAGATGCGGCGACCAGAATTGTACACAGTATTCAAAGTGTGGTCTCACCATGGAGTGATACAGAGGCATTATGACATTTTCCGTTTTATTCACCATTCCCTTTCTAATAATTCCCAACATTCTGTTTGCTTTTTTGACTGCCGCAGCACTCTGAACTGATGATTTCAATGTGTTATCCACTATGATGCCTAGATCTTTCTTGGGTGGTAGCTCCTATTATAGAACCTAACACTGTGTAACTATAGCATGGGTTATTTTTCCCTATATTCATCACCTTGCACTTATCCACATTAAATTTCATCTGCCATTTCGATGCCCAATTTTCCAGTCTCACAAGGTCTTCCTGCAATTTATCACAATCTGCTTGTGATTTAACTACTCTGAACAATTTTGTATCATCTGCAAATTTGATTCCCTCACTCGTCGTATTTCTTTCCAGATCATTTATAAATATATTGAAAAGTATGGGTCCCAATACAGATCCCTGAGGCACTCCACTGCCCACTCCCTTCCACTGAGAAAATTGTCCATTTAATCCTACTCTCTGTTTCCTGTCTTTTAGCCAGTTTATAATTCACGAAAGGACATCACCACCTATCCCATGACTTTTTACTTTTCCTAGAAGCCTCTCGTGAGGAACTTTGTCAAACGCCTTTTGAAAATCCAAATACTCTATATCTACGGGTTCACCTTTATCTACATGTTTATTAACTCCTTCAAAAAAGTGAAGCAGATTTGTAAGGCAAATCTGACTTTGGGTAAAGCGATGCTGACTTTGTTCCATTAAATCATGTCTTTCTATATGTTCTGTGATTTTGATATTTAAAACAATTTCCACTATTTGTCCAGGCACTGAAGTCAGACTCACTGGTCTGCAGTTTCCCGGATCGCCCATGGAGTCCTTTTTAAATATTGGGGTTACATTAGCCACCCTTCAGTCTTCAGGTACAATGGATGATTTTCATGATAGATTACAAATTTTTACTTATAGGTCTGAAATTTCATTTTTGAGTTCCTTCAGAACCCTGGGGTTTATACCATCTGGTCCAGGTGATTTACTTCTCTTCAGTTTGTCAATCAGGCCTACCACATCTTCTAGGTTTACCGTGATTTGGTTCAGTCCATCTGAATCATTACCCATGAAAACCTTCTCCAGTACAGGTACCTCCCCAACATCCTCCTCAGTAAACACTGAAGCAAAGAAATCATTTAATCTTTCTGTGATGGCCTTATCTTCTCTAAGTGCCCCTTTAAAGTCTCGATCATCTAACGATCCAACTGACTCCCTCACAGGCTTTCTGTTTCAGACATATTTTAAAAAGTTTTTACTGTGAGTTTTTGCCTCTATGGCCAACTGCTTTTTAAATTCTCTTAGCCTGTCTTATCAATGTCTTGCATAAGCAGTGGCAAGTTAAATGTATTATCCTATTTTCTTCTGTTGGATCCTTCTTCCAATTTTTGAATGAAGATCTTTTGGCTAAAATAGCTTCTTTCACCTCACCTTTTAACCTTGCCGGTAATCGTTTTGCCTTCTTTCCAACTTTCTTAATGTGTGGAATACATCTGGACTGTGCTTCTAAGAGGGTTTTTTTTTTTAACAATGACCACGCCTCTTGCACACTTTTTACCTTTGTAACTGCTCCTTTAAGTTTTTTTCTAACTATTTTTCTCATTTTATCAAAGTTTCCCTTTTGAAGGTTTAGCATGAGAGCTGTGGATTAGTTTACTGTCCCCCTTCCAGTCATTAATTCAAATTTGATGATATTATGATCACTATTGCCAAGTGGCCCCACCACCGTTACCTCTCTCACCAAATCCTGTGCTCCACTGAGAATTAGATCTAAAATTGCTCCCTCTCTTGTCAGTTCCTGAACCAATTGCTCCATAAAACTGTCATTTATTCCATCCAGGAACTTTATCTCTCTAGCATGTCCCGATGATACATTTACCCAGTGAATATTAGGGTAATTGAAATCTCCCATTATTACCCCACTACCAATTTGGTTAACTTCCCTAATTTCTCTTAGCATTTCACTGACTGTCTCAACATCTTGACCAAGTGGACAGTAGTATACTCCTATCACTATAGTCTTCCCCAACACACAAGGAATTTCTACCCATAAAGATTTGATTGTGCATTTAGTCTCATGCAAGATGTTTATCCTTTCGGACTCTACGCCATCCCGGACATAAAGGGCTACACCATCTCCCGGGTGCTCCTCTCTGTCTTTGCGATATAATTTGTAACTGTCTCATTGGTTGTCCTCCTTCCACCGTGTCTCTGAGATGCCAATTAAGTCTATGTCATCATTCACTGCTATACATTCTAATTCTCCCATCTTATTTCTTAGACTTCTGGCATTAGCATACAAACATTTCAAAGTTTGTTTTTTGTTTGTATTTTCATTCTGCTTTTTAATTGATAGGGATAAGTTAGAATTTTTTAGCTCAGGTGAGTTTTTAGTTACAGGCATTTGGACTACTTTTCTTATTATTGGAACCTCACTGTCGGGATGCCCTAATTCTAATGAATCATTAGTATCCTTTGAAGATACCTCTCTCTGAACCATGTGCTGCTGAGCGACTGTTGGCTTTCCCCTTTGTCTAGTTTAAAAGCTGCTCTATTCTCCGTCTCCAGTAGATGGTGGATGAGCATCTCCCTATTGGGGATTGCTTCAGATTTTAGAAGGAGAATTAAAAAAAAAAGAAAAAAAAAAAAAAAGATAATTGATTGCCCTGCTCTCCTACGGTGATACCAAATTCTAATGCATCACTAGTATCCTTTGAATATACCTCCCTCCGAACCATGTGCTGGTGAGCGACTGTCAGCTTTCCCCTGCTATAGATCCTTACACAGAAACTGCATACTAGCAGAATACCTTACCTCAGATACACATGCAGAACACAGACAGACCCTCACCAAATACAGAATAAAGAGACCATAAAATATAAACAGAAAACATGTAGGCAAAAACTGAATGGGAAATCGCAGCAAGCCAGCCTGTATGCAGTGCAATGCTGGAAAACTAAAATACCTTTCCTCAAAACAATAAAATCAAGGAATATAAAGCATCAGTCTTAATATTAAAAACATACTAACAAAAATAATATTTCAAAACAGATGATGAATAGAACAGCCAACAATTAAAAATTCATATAAAAATTATACAGAATTTCCCAAATATCAATAAAATATTTCAAAATAGCAAACACATCAAATAACAGCCAATAATTAAAAATGTATAAGAATAAAAGGAATCCCCACTTTCCTTACTTGGGAACTTTTGATTTCCAGTGCCCCTGAGATTGCTATGAATTATTGCAGGAAGGGGAACTTTCTCCTTTCCTATACACACACACACACATACACTCACACTTACCCTTTCACACACACATAGATGCTCACACATGCTCTTTCACCTACAGACACACACACAACATATGCTCTCTCATGCATACACACACTCTCTCTCATACACACGCACAAGCTTTCTCTCGTAGATACAACATGCTCTCTCACAAATACACTGTCCCTCTACCTCATTCACATGTGCTGTCAATCCCTTTCTTTTTTGGCTGTGGGCGGAATAAGATCAGCGGGCACCTGGGGTCTCTCATTTTATCGTTCTGCCTCTCTTCTTCGGCTGCAAGTGGCCCATAGGGGTCTCCCCTCTGTTCTTGCTGGCAGCTCACAGGACCTCCTTTGCTGCTGGTGGGTTGGGCTCTGCCAGCAGTCCACGCAGCCTCCTTCACTGCCAGCAGATTGGGGACTGCCGGCAACCCACAAGGCCTTCCTCTCATCTTTGCCAGGCAGCCACGGGATCTCCCTCTCTTCTTTGCTGATGATGGCCCATGGGATTCCCCTCTCTTTTTCTCCACCAGTGGTTTGGGCTCTACCAATGGCCCTTGGAACCTCCCTCTCTTTGCTGCCGGCAGGTTGTACTGTGCCGGTGGTTCATTCTCCTCTTCTTCTTCACTGCTGGCAGGATGGGATCCGCTGGAGACCTACTTCACTTCCTTCTTTTCTTCACTGCTGGCAGGTTGGGCTCTGCTGGTGGTCTACAGGGCCTCCCTCTCTTCTTCACCGCCAGCAGGTTGGGCTCCACCGGCAGCCCTCAAGGTCTCCTCTCTTCTTTGGCTGCCAGTGGGGCCTGTTCTGTTTTTCAGTCACTGGTAGCTTGGGCTCCACTGGTGGCTGCTGGGTCTCTGCATTTCTTCAGGCTCCTCATCTGGCCCATGGATGGAGGTGGGAACCCTGTGGGTACATCATTTATTTGTGCCATGGGGCTCTTCGTCTGGCATGTCTTAAAATGTGTATAGCAGCAAAGGTGAAGTGGCCGCGGCGGAGCATTTTGGGGGATACTTTTTGTCACTCCAAAATGTTGTCATTTTTTGCTACTTTGGCTGAGGATGTGTGTGGAGGTTGGGCTGTGTGGATTCAGAGTTCTTACCCAGACACAGACTAGTTTGAAGGCTACTGGCTTACCTCTGAGTGAACTCCTATTTAATATTATGTACCGTGTAATGCTTTTAAACAGGCAAGTGTCTGTTTATTTTAGTTATTCCAGTAGGTCTATGATAAGAAAGCAAGCAATTAACTTATACTAAAGCCTGAGAGAGAGTAAAGGACACACAGCTGTGCCTGAAATTGATAAGAACTCAGAAGGACAGAACATCGCTGCTTTTCATAAGCATTTAGTGTATAAGGAGAAATAACAGCTAGAGAGAGAGCACGCGTACTTCCAGATATAACACAGGCTGATCCTTTGGAAGCATGTAAGCTTTTTATATATATGTAGCAATTGTTATTATCTACTATTACTTCTTCTATATGATCTGATTTTATTTGTTCCATCCTCCTATTGCTCAAATAAACTTATTTTCCTAAGTACCTGGAACTGTGATGTACTGAATCAAAGTTTGTGTGTGGCTATTTGTGTTGGGAATAAGCTCCTGGGTTCAAGCCCCCAGCTATAAACCCAGTAATTGTGTGTATTTATATTGGGTAAGCCCCCAAGGTAATCCTGTGTGCATGCAGGTGATAAGCCCCTCAGCCCCCAGTATAGACCTCAGTGAGAATGCCAGTGTGCACAGTCTGTACCCAGAACACTTCCTCTGCTAAGATACTCTCTGCACAAAGTTTAGATTACTTAACTCAGTCTCTTAGGAGCGTGATCCAGCCATATGTTCCTGGGCCTGGATATCTCTGGAAAGGAAGTCTGTCAGTCACGCAGCTCCTGGCTCTTCTATCCCTTGTTGGGATTTTACATGTAATTTAGCTATGAAGCAAAAACGGTTGTCTATCTGTCTCTCTATTTCCTCAGAGCACAGATTTCTGTCTCTTCCTCTCAATGATTAGCTCTTTAGGAGAAGAATTGATTGTAGAGCTGCCAGATTCATTCCTATCTTCCTAGCTCCAATTCTGGCCATCCCCACCCCTCACACACAGACAGAACCAGCCAATTTGTGTCTTTTCTTCCTTAAATGGTTTCCCTGCATTCCTTTGGCTTCCTCCTCTGCTGGCTATCTAGTGCTGTTTCCTGGGCAGGCTAAACAGTACATCCCCTTTCCCAACTTGTTAACATTGTGAGTGCTGGATGCTGGATCTTGCAGAACATTTGTCATTCACAGGAGAACACACCTTCACCATGTCTGTGGAGGCTTGCAGTGTTGAAAAACCATTTTTGACAGGTCCAAAACACTTCACTCAGACCAGACACAGCTCGGTCCACATTGTCAGGCTCCAATACATTATAAGCTTGTGGGGGCAGGAACCTGGTTTATAGTAGCTTGCTACACCTGCACTGCCCCAGACAAAGGTTCCCCGTACCCTGAGCCCAGGTTGTGTACAGGTTCCCACAAGGATCCTTCTACTTAAAATCTTAAACCTGAAAAATATACCCAGAGAGAAAATCCTAACCAGCCAGGGAGTGGACTGGAAAAGAAAACCCCTCCCAACCCTGGTCAGTCTCCCCAGGCAGGGTTTGCCTTGCTGCTCTCATTGGGCCTGAAAAACAACTTAGGAAAAACTCCTTACTACCTCCTAACTCTCAGCAAACCATAAAGGACTGCCTCCTGAGCTTTCTGTAGAGAACTGCTTTATAGACTCTCAAAGGGAGGAGCTATGTATGAATAGTGTCTCCCCTTAATTACTAACTTACCAGGACTAAATTACCCAGGACTTACTGGCAGCTTTGTAGGATGGTCAGTTTACAGGCGTATATAAGAAACCCCCTCAGAACACTTTAAAGGACTATCCACAGCTATCTGTATCGGTCCTCCTTAAGTGCTAATCCTGCAAGCGATTCTGGGCTAGGGTGGATCCCTGCAGACTGGGATAAAAAACCAGGGCCCAGAGGGATTAGGAAGGCCCCAGGAGAAAGAAGGGAAGCCTTGAGAAAATGAATTTAACCGAACTGTAAGTTGCGTTGCCACATTTGTTTTGTTGAACTGCATGAAACAGCAAAGTTATTTGGATGATTACTTTTCACCAATAAAGAAGTATATAAAGATTTTTGCCAGAGTCCAGCCTGGAGCTTGTTCTCTGGCTATTCCTGACCACTCTGTACCACAGAGCTATAACAAAGGCAATGAACATTTATGTAAAAAGAGTAAATAAAGGTAAGAAAAAAACAGAACTGATCTGATTCTCCAAGGTGGTGTCTGAGAAAATAAAAACAAAAAGATTGGCATTCAAAAATATAAGGGAAATAAAAAAAAAAAGGAACACAGTGAAGCTGAAGGAAATGAAGAATGAAATCAGGATCGCAAAAGCTTGAGTGGAAGAAAAGATCACCAAAGAGGTCAAGTGTGGTGACAAAACATTTTTCAGGCATATTAGAGAACAGAGGATGATCAGAGGAGGCATTGCGTGTAAGATTGAAAGGAAACAAGGAGCAAGGTGTGGGAAAATATGAAAAAATAGCAGTATTTAATAATTACTTCAGTTTTCGCTAAGGAAGACGTTAGAGGAGGACCATTGCTGGCTAGCAAGATTACAATGATGTAGCTACATCCCCATTACAGAAGAGAGTGTTTTGGAGGAACTAGGCAAAATGGGGCTGGATGACATACATCCCAGGATGCTTAAGGAGGTCTGAGCAGTGCTGGCTGGTCCACTGAAGGACCTGATCAATAGATCCATGGAGACGGGAGTAGTGCTGCAGGACTGGAGAAGGGCGGTTGTGGTCCCAGTTCACAAAAATGGCAACAGGGAAGAGGATGAAAACTACAGCTGGTTTCTCTCAGTGGTGGTAAAATTACTGGAGAGACTGTTTAAGGAATGGATAATGAATTATCTGCAATACAACGGATTACAGGATCCTTACCAGTGGAAGGTCCTATCAAACTAACCTGATCGATTTTTTTGATTGTTTGACTATAGAATTGGATCAAAGAAAAGCACTTTGATGTGGTTTACTTGGATTTCAGCAAGGCTTTTAATACGGTCCCACAGAGAAGGCTCATAAGTTAAAATGAGAAAACTTGGGAGTGGGTCCCAAGGTGGTAGAATGGATTACAAATTGGCTGAACAGCAGATGCCATAGAGTAGTGGTAAATGGAACCTATTTGGGAGAAAGAAGAGGTCCTCATAGATCTGTTCTGTTTAATATCTTTGTGAGTGATATTGCGGAGGAATTAGAAGATAAAATTTGTATTTTTGTGGATGACACTAAGATCTGCAACAGGATAGACACACCTGAAGGACTAAAGCGAATTAGAAGTGATCTAGGAAAGCTCAAGAAATGGTCTAAGGTTTGGCAATTGGGACTCAACGCCAAGCAGCGCAGAGTCAAGCATTTGGAGCATTCTACCGCCCCTCTCTCCCCTCCCCTTTTCTCCGCCACCTTCTTTTCTTTCTCTCTGCCCCCCCTCTTTCCTCGCTCTCCTCCCTTCTCTTCCCCTTCTTATCTCCTAGCCTGATTAAAATTAACCTCATAGTTTTCTTTCTTTTGTACATATGTATATAATTGCAAACTTTGTTTATAATTTTATTGCAAAACTTCCCATGTTATTGTTCCCCCTCTCGTTAATGCCTTGTTATCATGTTTTTACTGTTCAATGTAAAGCGCCATGCCGTGCGTTTGTTTTTGCGTTACAATGTGAACCGATATGATATCCTGGATGAATGTCGGTATATAAAAATTTTAAATAAATAAATAAATAAATAAATAAAAGAGTCGTGTATTGGGGGGGGGGGGGTGAAAAACTGACATGCACGGACTGGGAGAGAAACCTTGGGGAGATGGTGTCTGATGATTTGAAGGTGGTGAAGCAATATGATAAGGTGGTGGCTAAGGCCAGAGGGATGCTGGGCTGAATAGAGAGAGGCACAACTAACTGGAAAAAGGAGGTAATAATGCCCCTGTACAGATTATTGGTCAGGCCTCACCTAGAGTACTGCATTCAGTTCTGGAGACCTCATCTCAAAATGGATAAGGACAGAATGGAATCGGTCCAGAGAAAGTCAACTAAAAAATGCTATGGGGTCTGCATGGAAAGCCATATGTAACCCCACCCTGGTGTTACACTTCGGGGCTGGAACCTTTCCCTGGCTAGCTGTTCTGTCTCCCTCACTTCCCCAGGTGTGGATCCATTGGATTGGGGGAACAAAGGAGTCTTTTTCAGGTCCCAATATGACAGGGTGGTTTCTTTCCACATTTCTTTGTTTCCCTTGGGGAGGATGTCTGTCCTTTATGTGGGTGCACTGAGTACAAAATAAATACTCTGGATTCACTTTGGTAGTATCCAAAATAAGTCTTTACTGTAAACACTGATGATGAATGGCACAAAGATCAAACTGCAGCACCACAGAATTATCTCCTCAATTTCTTTACAATCTATTCCCTTTATCTTTGCAGGACTCACATGTATAGGAAACCAGGGAAAACTCTCACTCTCTTGGAGTAATTAAGTGGAGCTCCCAGATGGACAGAGCCTTTTATTTATTTATTTTTTAAATTTAAGACTTTTTATTGAGTGTCATCATAAATTTACAATATTGCGATAACAAAACTTATATTACAAATAAAGTGAACAAGAGACTACATTGTGAATACAGTTATAAGTATACAAATGATAAAGCGTGAGGTTATACTATGGTAGCTTGTGCGATAAACTAACAGGCCTGATCCATCAGCATCAATTACACTCCAATTTTATATCTAATATCCCCACCTCAATCCCCTTCCCTGCTGTTGTACCCGTGGGGGGAGCAGATGGGATGTCATCATACCCTCACGATTGTGGTTGGTGATGAAAATCATGGTATGCACAGTATGATAGAATTCTGCTTGATAAATAGCCTATGTTTTGCTTCCCACTTGACAGTCAGCCGAGGTGATATCATGGACTTTCCAGGTCTCATAAGCCTGCCAAATTGACCGAAATTTAGACATTGTGTCATGCTTATGTGCCGAAATCTTTGTTAATAAATAAATGGACTCCACCCTGTGTTGTATTTCTTTGAGACTCTGAATAACCTGTGCCAACCATTTTTTCGCAATTTCACATCGTGCGGCAGTACACACATATTTGACCAGGGTATTGGTGCAACTTGGCAGACTTGAAATCGAGCCACCCAGCAATGCTTGTTTAAGTGTCAATGGACCTCGTGTTATCCCCATCCCTAAGAGCCAGCCGTCAATCTTGTCCCATAATTTGCGGACTGCTGGACATTCCCACCACATGTGTAAAAAGGATCCTATGGCCTTACACTTTCTCCAATACAGGGGGTGTACAGTCTTTGCCATGATATGCAGCTTTTTGGGGTATAAGTACCAGCGATAAAGGAGTTTTAAAGGCATTTTCCACTAAATTTGCAGCAATGAAACCCTTGCCCATGGTGCCATTTATCATCTTCCACGCTCTGGGGGTCATCTCTTGTCCCAGATCGGACTCCCACACTTTAATGTGGGAAGCCTTGGGCTGCTCCTTTGGGGACAGCCTGGTATATATCAATGAAACCACCTTTGTGGCACTGTCCTCCCTAGAGTATAGTTTTTCAAAATCGGATTCCCCCTGTAGGAGAGGCCCTCCGAGTAAAGCTTTAGTAGAGACATGAGTGATTTGGTTGTAGGGAAATAGTGACGAATCAGACAGACCAAACGCCAATCGTAAACTCTGGAAGGTCTTAAGCTTGTCTGGTCCCCAGAGTTGTCCCCAAGTCTGAAGCCCTCTACTCCGCCATTCCTGGAAGGCCGGATTGTCCAACCCAGGCGTAAACTTTTTATTGGCATATAAATAGGTACTATGGTGGTATTCTTTATTCCCCCGAAGACAATCACCCTTTTGTAGCCTTAAATCTAAAATGTAGTTTATAGAGGGTGGTAGTACAGCTTGAGGGTTTATAAGCCATGCTTTCTTTGGTTGCCAAACTAAACTGGTGAGGGGTACTTTTGGACCGAGTCTTTTAAGCTGGGAAAATCCTTTCTTTCTCTCCCCAGGGTGAAACATTCCTTTACTCATGGTTAGGAGATCTTCTGGATCTTCTTGAATTTTATATAGTCTCTTTGTACTCTCTTGCAGGATCCTTGATGGTAAGGAATCCACTTGGAAACAAGACGTTCTCTTGCTTCAAACAGGAAGGATGGGGCAGCCAAACTTCCTCCTGCATCTTCTAACAAAAACTGTTCTTTCCCCCAAAAGGAACAGAATCTAAACAGCACAATCCCCTCCTCACAGCAGGTCACCACCACTTCAGGGGTGTATCTTCCCTATCCCTGGGCGGCCCACACACAGGGTTCCCCAATCCCTGTGTGCAAGACAGGCCCAGGTGTCAAAATCTAAAAAAAATCCCCTAAAGTAGATCCAGAGGGAAAACTCCACCAGACAGGATGTGTACTGGAAAGAGAATAACCTCCTGACCCTGATCAGGACCCACAGGTTGGGCTTGTCTGCTTTTACTGACTGAGCCTGGAGAAACAACAAAAAAGAAATTTCTCTATACCGCTGCACTCTTAGAAAACCTAAAGGGACTTCCTCCCTTGCTTAGTTGGGAGCATTCTTAAATAGACTTTCAGGGGGACAGCCATTCCAAACTTCACAAGAGGAGAAGCTATATTTGAATGGTACCTCCATTACTCTAATCTTGCCTCTATAGCTAAACTTAGGGTTCATCCAGGTCTTATTAGTGGTGGGACTGGTATCCCTGACACACATGTGAGATGAGACTGAAGGATCTTAATATGTACATTTTGGACACAGAAACACTTGAAAGGAATTAATGACGCACAAAATACAAATCTCTTCCAATAGAAAGGAAGCAGTAAAACAAGAAGTCACAACAAGAAACTCCAAGGGGGAAGATTCAGGAACAATGACAGGAAATATTTCTTCACAGAGAGCGTGGTGGATGCATGGCATGCCCTCCTGGAAGAGGTGGTGCAGAAAAGAATGGTAATGGAATTCGAAAGGGCGTGAGACCAACACAGAGGATTTCTGCTGGCTTGAGAATGGAAATAAAGAATTGAGGTAACTTTTCCATTACACATATAGTTTACATTTAAGCTTGGGGTGGCCAGCATGGAGCGGCAGTTGCTACTTCCCTTAACAGAAGACTTGGGGGTAGCCTGCACGGAGTGGCAGTTGATACTAGCCTTAACAGAAGGCATCATCGCTCTCCGCTTTGACAGAGGGGTATGGGGGTGGAGGGGAATTGGATTTAGAGACAGCCAATACTGGAGACTAGGGTACTGATATGCAGGACATAAGGGGAAAAGCACAGGACTGTTTCTATGGCAAAGTCCAAAAGCAAAGTACATTCAAGCAGCTTTGTCTGAATTATCAAGAAGGCTGCTCACCCTGTAAAAATGTTGCTAGAAGAAATTTTGTTATGGGTTTGAAAGTTACTTGGTTTGAATGTAAATATTACTAACATTAACATAAGGCTTGGGGGTAACCTGCACAAATCAGCAGTTACTACCTTTAACAAACATTTGGGTAACCTGCCATAACAAACTTGCTGGGCAGACTGGATGGATTAGTTGGTCTTTTTCTGTCGTCATGGCGATGTTACTATGGAGGTTTATGGAATGCTCGCCCTGTAGCTTCTACATGGGAAAAATCCTTTCCCATTATTCTCTCATTAAAGTTTAAGAGATGCATATTTAGCAGCTGAGCGGCTAGTTAAGTTAGCCAGATAAACCTATCCGGCTAACTTAACTGGGATATTCAGCGGCACAGGAGCATTGCTAAATATACCTGGCTCTCTTAAAAGTTAGCTGGATAGGTATATCTCGCTAACCTTAGACCCGCTTAAAGCACGGCCAGAGTTAGCCAGCTAGGTTCAGATCGAAGTTAGCTGGTAAACTTAACTGGTAATGCTGCTCCTCCCCCCAAGATCACCTACTGCCCGCCCCAAGAATTCCCCTGACTTATTTGGCTAAATTCTAGCCGGATAAAGATCTATCTGGCTAGAATTTAGCTAGATAAGTCGCCAAATATTGTGGCTAAGCTATTAAATGGATAACTTTTCAGTTATCCGTCTAAATAGCTTTTGAATATTTACACCTAAACAACCTAAATTCCGAGAAGAAGTATTGCTACAAAATACACAGACAAAACAGCGCATGAATTTCGTGTACTCAAGAGAAGTTTGTAGAAGTTTGAAACTCTTCCTCATTAATGTTCTTCTTCATCATCTTCCTACAGTGAGCTGCTAGTGGCAATTTGTGGGATCATTGGACAGATCTTAAGATGATGTTATTGCTCAAACCTGTTCTCTTTCTTTCAGTACAGGCTGTTTTTCCTGCCAAGAATGCTGTTCTGTGGGCTGAGAACCGTCTGTAGTACTGGGAGGGAAAGCTGCTGCATGGTCCAAAGTTACACATCTGGCTGAAAAATACACTGGATCTGCTCCAATTAACGCACATGCAGCACATTTTTTTCAGTACAGCTGATTTAATCTTTTGTCCAAAATATGCAATAATTATTTTTCTAACTCCATGCTGATCAGTGACTCACCCCCCCCCCCCCCCCCAAAAAAAAAAAAAGAAAGAAAAAGAAATGGAAGGCTAGAGTAACCAATATTGTGTTAATTTGTCACTTACATTCATTTTTAGAAGGTCATTTTGCCACATTATGGATTCTTTTTCAGGAGTCTCCTCTTGTATTTGTTTATTTTTTAGTGTGGTTTCATCGCCTACTCAAGAGTTTTGCCTGAAGACTGTACTCAGTTTTTACAATGCTGTTATTGTCCCTTCAAGAGTTCCTTTTCAGGAAGTCAGTCTCTGAGAGGTTTTACCAAGTGATTAGATTCAAGATTCCTTTTCAGCAATCTATCCAGTTTTTCCTTATTTTTCTTTTTTATTAAGAGTATTTTAAAAGTTTGATATTAGGATTGTAATAGGAGATAGAATCCTGTTAAACTGACCAATGGGAAGGCAGCACATGACTGAGGACCTGGTAGGGATCAACAGCCCTCAGACTTTGGCAGACTTAGGCCACCTGCAGTTACTCCTCTAATTCAGAAAGGGCACAGGCAGAATATAAAAATCATCCTCCTGCCTGAGGAGTCTCAGATTGTGTATGTGCGCTTTGCATACCACTTGTACATTCAGGGAACTGAAGAGCTTATGGTTGCAGTAGGCTACTTCCCTTTCATCAGCTGGTATTGGTGCAACTTGCATGAAATCAATAACACTCATCACATTGATAGGCCAGTCATATCATAGCATAAGGTCTTCCCATTGGGTCCTCTACTGAGAGTATTCAATATGCTTTCTCAGCCACCTTTTCCTAGTCTATAGTCACTGGCTGACATGTCTCAAGAATAAAATCTGATCCATTCTTCCAACTACAGCCACAGTGGTTTGAAAAGACCCAGCGGCAAGGAAATATAAGGAGCTCAGTTACTTGAAAAGCCAGAGTTTAAAAAAGGTTTGGACATGTTCCCGGAGGAAAAGTCCATATACCATTATTAAGTTGGACTTGGGGAGATCCATTGCTTATCCCTGGGATAAGCTGCATTCAATCAATTGACCTTTTGGGATCTTGCCATGTACTTGTGACTTTGATTGCCCATTGTTGAAAACAGGATACTGGGCTTCATGGACCTATGGTCTGCCCCAGTATGCAAATCTTAAGCTCTTATGGGTAAATTTTGAAAGGTGCGCGCGCATGCTTCCAGGCGTGCACACACGGCCGTGCCAATTTTATAACATGCGCACGCCGGTGCGCACATGTTATAAAATTGTTGTACCGCACACACATGCGCACTGGATTTTGTAATCCTCGCGGAAGGGGGGGTACAGTTCTGCAAATTTTGTGTGGCGACGCATCTCGGCCTTCCCCAGTTCCCACCCAGTCCGCTCCAATTAAGGAGCAGATGGAAGGGAATTTCCCTATCCCTTCCCAACCCCTAATTCCTACTTATTTTCGTTTATTTTTTTTCCCCCCAACTTACTTCAGGGCTCGAGCTGAAGTAAGTTGTGCGTGCCGGCATCTGGCCGGTGCGCAAGGCTCCAAGACAGTGATCAAGGCCGCTGTCTGGGCCCGCCCCTTGCAGGAAGGCAGGCACGTATGTGTGTACTGACCTTGACGCTCATGGCCGAGCCTTTTTGAAAATAGGCTTGGTGCGTGCAAGGCCCGGCCACGCACGTAAAGGCTCCAGATAACAGTCTTGCGGTTGCATTTTGCAGAAGTTGTTGACATACAGGAAGACCAAGAAGCAGGGAGGTGCAATAGTCAAGGTTCGAAAATATTAGTGTTTGAAGAACAGTTCTGAAATTTGTAGTAGTTAATAAAGGTTTCAGGTGGCTTAGTTTCCGCAGCTTGCTATAGCTGGATTTGATCAATTTACTGATAAGTCCTTTTGAGAGGCAATTATTCCTTTAGGGTACACAACTAATTTATATCTTCAGGGGCTGCTCCGGCTAACATATTACTCCCATGCTGGACTCATAATCCTTGGGGGGGATTCTTTTTATTGGGGGGAAGCTCCTGCTTATGACCCAAGCTCCTGCTTATGGCCCAGACGATGCTATGCTGTTCCCAATGTGTATACTGTAGATGCTTCTCATGAGGTGAGAGGCTCTAATGAATAGACAGGACTATGCTGTTAATCATAAATTAAAGTCCATTGTCCAGAAGTGTGAATTTATGTCTAACTGATGGTACATTAATGATTCTCCTCTGTAGGTAGGTATCCCTTATTCAGACCTCTGATTAGAGATCATAGTGATATTTAATGTGCAAACTCTCCCAGAGGCTATCCAGGAATCCTAGTGGAGGGGTCCCCAACTTTACTGCATAAATCCTACCTTAGTTCATCTTCTTCGTTTGACATCCAGCACATCCTGGTCCCTTGGTGTTTGGAGATCCAGTTGGCGTTTCCCAATCGTTTTCTTTCATCCTTTGGCTATTGATATTTCTGGGGGACTTCTCTTGAGGAAACTTCATTGGGATCAAGCTAGTTTCTCAGCACTGCAATCCCAATGGGGAAGGGGGATCCAAAAGCCTCTCCGCTCAAGTCCAAAAATTACTTCTTAAAGTTAAACTGGATACATCTTCTGCCTTCACTGTATCTTGCAGCAGGATCCATCACTGGTACTTGCCTACCTAGGGTTTAGAGTAGGTTCACGGGTCTTTGATCCCCTATATAGAGCCCTTCCGCCCCAAAAGGGAATCAGGCTTAAAAATATCTCTCGTTGTATATTAGTAGGGAAAAGACTATGGCAGGGAATGCACGATGAGGATTTACTTCTAACAGAAGCTCCATTTGGGAGAAGCTGGGAGGCTAAACCAGAGTGTAAAAATCAGACATCCTTACTCTTCAACTGCGTCCTCAAACTGATCCCAAAGTGTCTTAAAATGGCTGTGCTAAATAGTGTTCAGGCATCCAATCCAGGCACTCCAGGTGGGAGAGGCTCAGGAGTATGGATAGCTCTTTCTAAAGTGTGTTCTGTACAGGGACAGTGATATCTGGTGGGCAGACCGGGGAGTCTGCCACACATATAGATGTAAGGAGGGAACTAGGTGTCTACATGAAAGAGAATATTGATGTAGAGTTTATAACATGTCTATCAACATGTCAAATCAAGCTTAAGTCAGCAGTGACCAAAAATCATTGCTATATATGGGAATCAGTCTGTTTCCAATGTAAAGGAATTATAAAAGTAGTTTCAGTTGACAGGTGATCACATCACAAACACCTGACTCATCCAGCTTATTACTACTCTAAACATGCAGATCAAATAACTCAGTTTGCGTCAAAAAATTCACAAGATGCATTAATTCAATCAAAGTTAGCTACGACTCTTCCCCAGGAACATCAGGATGCTAATGCACATCCTGAGCTCCTGGGATCATGCCTTAAAGGCACCTATCAGCCCCGACTAACACCTCCCAATTAAGTATGTTAAAGTCCCGCCTCTGGAGATGATTGAAGTAAAAAATATATTATTTTTTTAAAATACCTCTGAGAACAGGCCTTGCTCCAGCCCTCTACTCCTCCCCATTCACTAAAAATTGAGCCTTTGGAGGCTGGCCCAGCTCACCCTAGCCCACCCTCTGGACCCCCTGGATATACCAAAATAGCCCTGGTGGTCTTGTGGGGGCCAGGAGCATCTCCTAGGCTTCAGGCGCAGTGGCAGCCATTTTTCAAAATAGTGCTGGCAGGCTGGTAGCTTGCCTTTGCCCAATCATGTGATGGGGTAGCTGGCACCATTTTGGAAAATGGCCACCATCACGCAGAATTTACAGGACAGTAATGCCACAGTATTTTTCCTACCTGTATTTTACTGCTAGGCAAACTACTATGGTATTTACAAAGTTTAGTAAGTCCCTTGGTAATTACCCCTCTGGGAAAAATATCACAGCTTAGTAAATGAGATCTTAAGATTGTAAACCCTCAGAGAACAGGGAAATGCCTAGTGTACCCAAATCTAATTTGCTTTGAGCTACCAATGAAAAGGTGTAAGCTAAACAAAAATGAATACATAAATAAATGTTCCTCACAAATACAAAATATTATGAATGTATTTTAGAAAGATAAATTTAATTTTTCATTTCATTTTTTTTTATAAAGACCACATCATACAAACAGCAAGGAATTCTTTTAATAGTTACAAATCAATGTCAATTGCATAATCCAGCAGCAATAAAACCTACTGCAATGGAAAGAGAGTAATCCCTTGCAAATGAATCTAAATGGAATAAACACCCTCACAGTGTGTGATTTCTCATAGACTCATTTAATAAACCTCAAAATGCTAATATCATCCAAGATTCATTGACTTACAAAAGTGTTACATTGTATATAAACGGGAGAATTAGCATCACATATTCTATTAACAAAAATACTAGAGTAGATTTTTCCATTAAGTCAAAAAGAAATAATGAAAATGAGAGAGAAATTTCCTTTGGCTGTAGAATGTGAAATCCTGACCTACAGAGGCTGTAATATAGACCGAAAACTCAAGGACATTTTTTTTTCTCCTTCCGCATGTTTTTATGATATTTTATTTTATTTCTACCAATTTTTCTTGCTGTTAACTTCTGCAAGATTTAGTACTGCAGCTTTGAAATCAGTGTGAGCTACAAAACAAGTCACTTTTTGAGCATAACCTTCCTTATGTGATCTGATATATTACACCCTACAACTTTGTACTGGCAAACATCATGAGCCTCTCGAGTATGACAGCCTAAGTACACATACTGTGCTTTCGCTCAGGCACAAAGTTACATTTCCAGGAAGACTTCTCTCTGGGACTCTTTCAGATGAACTGAGTCTTTTTGGAGACACTGAAGGGTCATGTGGGGTGGAAGTGGAGTATGACTTAGGTCCTGTGGTTCCTCTAGGAAGGATTGCTTTGTAATCAATGTCTGCAGAAAAGGACATCATAAGTTCCTCTTTATTCTTAAAATAAAAGTATATTTCTGTTATGAATGTCAAATGAAGGTATTTGTTATTGTTTTCCAATCCATTGAGCTCTCCATTTCTGGTGTTTTCCCCACTATAAGACGGTTTTCATTATAAACGTGTACTTGCAGATTTATCTGTACGTATGGTGCGTTAAACTGACAATAAACTTTAGCATAAATGTTAAAAATAAAAAGGTTTGGACAAGTTCCTGGAGGAGAAGTCCACAAACTGTTATTAACCAAGTAGACTTAAAGGTGAATTTTAAGACCTGCGCGCGTTTGCCGGCTTGTGCTCATGGACTTGGCGATTTTAAAACTTATGCACGCCTGTTATAAAATTGGCTGTATGCATGTACATGTGTGCACAATTTTACATTGATGCATGTGTATGTGTGCAAATGCTGCCTCAGTAGATGCTCACGCTGACGCAATTACCTGTTTCCCCGGTTCATTCCCAGTTAGCCACAGTAAAGGAGAAGACTTCCTAGACACCCCCCCCCCCCCCTTTGATAACTTGCCTCCCTTTTACCCTATTAGCTCCGACCCTTAAAAAACCCACTGACTAGCTTTTTTCTGTTTCATGACTTACTTGCCAACCATAGCAGAAGTAAAGTTACACAGATTTGGGACCTCGGCGCGCGCTGGTGTGCGTAAATACTTATGCGCTGGTTTCATTCATATTTCCTGGAACACCCATTCCCCGCCCAGACCATGCCCACGCCCCACCCCTTTTATGAAAAAAATGTTTTCTTGTGTACCAGGAGATATGCGAGTATTCGGGAGCCTCTTAAAATCCGTACAGCATGTGCTGGGCTGATACGTGAGCATTATCTCCCGGCTTTGGCGCATAGGGCTTTTAAAATTCACCCATTAGGGAACAGCCGTTACTTATCACTGCACGACAGCAACAAAAGATCTATTTATTTTTTGGGATCTTGCCAGGTAATTGTGAAACAGGACATTGGACTTGATGGACCCACGATCTGACCCAGTATAGCAATTCTTATGTTCTTATAAGCCAGGGAAATGATATGTTGTTGCATTATCTAACAATAAAATCTGCAATGAAACACCACTCCCAGCATATGTGCACTGTAGGGTTGGGGGATTGGGATTTGATAACCTTTAGAAGTAGTGGTTGGATTTGTAGGTAGTGTATAATTGCTTATGGGATTCTTATTATTAATAGCTATTGTTATATGAATTATTTGAGCAGTCAGATTAGCAACTCTGTCTTCCTTTTGATGGGTTTCAGCTAAGTTTCTTCACTACTAATGTACTTATATTTTTATATATGTATTTTATTGATGCTTTTATATAATGTTTTTAAAATTGTGTTGTAAACTGCTTTGGGTTGAATTCCCTTCAAGGGAGACTGTATGTATTAATTTAACAATATAATATGACATAACTAAGAGGAAAAGAAATGCACATGCTTGGTTTAGCATGCCTACGCTATTTTAGCATGCCTTTAGTAAGTAGCATACTCACATTCTATAGCAATGCATTTTTGGGTTTACATGCATGAAAAAGCATGACCACAATATTTGTGACATTTTATACCATAAGCATATTAAATATTTATGCATCATTCATTTAGTGGCTTTTTGACATGATTGTTACATTGTTTTGCAAGTCCACACTAAAATTGGATTGTTGCAAGTTTTTGAATCAAACAGTTACCAACAAGGGCCCTGAACTTGGTGGTTGGTGATACAGATAAGTATGGGAAAATAAATGTGGGAGCTTGCTGGGCAGACTGGATGGGCCGATCGGTCTTTTTCTGCCGTCATTTCTCTGTTTCTATGTTACTAGGATCTAAAGTGTGTTAAGTGATAAAATACTGCTGTAAAAACGATATAGTCAGTAGAAAGTTTGCAGTGTTAATTCTTTTTGTTTCATTTCATTTGAGGTGGTTTTGGTTTGTGTCATTTTTTTCTTTTGGCTTGTTTGGTTGATAGTATATACTATTTTACAACAATACATATTCCCCCCCCCCCCCACCTCACCCCCTGGGTGCGCATTTGAATCCCTTTAAAAAAATATCTGAAAGTATGTAAACTACCAGAAGCAAAGGCAATGCCCCCTGTTGCTCCTTGCCCTGCTGGTGCCATTTTTCATAATGGCACTGACCTTTTGGTGCTATAATTTTGCATGAGAAATGGCACTGGCGGGTTTACTCACTTTTAAGATATGTTTTAAAGGGGACTCCAAGTGGGTCCATGGGGGAAGGAGAGAGTCCTGGAGGACCTGCAAAGGGTGGGAGAAAACCTGAGAGGAAGGGAGGCTTTTAAAAAATGGTAGCTGTTTTTTTTGGGGGGTTTTTTTTTTAATTGCATGGAACAAAAGAATAAACCGCACATCATTTTATTTGTTTTTGTTTCGTTTCAAAAACAAAACCAAATAGGAAATATCATGAACATTTACTATTTCATTTCAAATGGTATGAAATCCCTAATTGCCAGATTTATCTCTTAGCAAGCTGGGACTGATTTGTTCATTGACCTCGGGACAGTCTCAACAGCACCATTTTCAGCAATCAGTTCTTACAGGCGGGCGAGATGCTCTGGAGGGTGAAGTTCCTTCTGGTGCTGCTTTTTTGATGACCTTACAGGCCACCTGTGATCTCTTGTGAGGGAGTCAGTTGGACCGTTAGATGATCGAGGGGTTAAAGGGGCACTTAGAGAAGATAAGGCCATCGCGGAAAGATTAAATGATTTCTTTGCTTCGGTGTTTACTGAAGAGGATGTTGGGGAGGTACCCGTAATGGAGAAGGTTTTCATGGGTAATGATTCAGATGGACTGAATCAAATCACGGTGAACCTAGAAGATGTGGTAGGCCTGATTGACAAACTGAAGAGTAGTAAATCACCTGGACCGGATGGTATACACCCCAGAGTTCTGAAGGAACTAAAAAATGAAATTTCAGACCTATTAGTAAAAATTTGTAACTTATCATTAAAATCATCCATTGTACCTGAAGACTGGAGGATAGCAAATGTAACCCCAATATTTAAAAAGGGCTCCAGGGGCGATCCGGGAAACTACAGACCGGTTAGCCTGACTTCAGTGCCAGGAAAAATAGTGGAAAGTGTTCTAAACATCAAAATCACAGAACATATAGAAAGACATGGTTTAATGGAACAAAGTCAGCATGGCTTTACCCAGGGCAAGTCTTGCCTCACAAATCTGCTTCACTTTTTTGAAGGAGTTAATAAACATGTGGATAAAGGTGAACCGGTAGATATAGTATACTTGGATTTTCAGAAGGCGTTTGACAAAGTTCCTCATGAGAGGCTTCTAGGAAAAGTAAAAAGTCATGGGATAGGTGGCGATGTCCTTTCGTGGATTGCAAACTGGCTAAAAGACAGGAAACAGAGAGTAGGATTAAATGGGCAATTTTCTCAGTGGAAGGGAGTGGACAGTGGAGTGCCTCAGGGATCTGTATTGGGACCCTTACTGTTCAATATATTTATAAATGATCTGGAAAGAAATACGACGAGTGAGATAATCAAATTTGCAGATGACACAAAATTGTGCAGAGTAGTTAAATCACAAGCAGATTGTGATAAATTGCAGGAAGACCTTGTGAGACTGGAAAATTGGGCATCCAAATGGCAGATGAAATTTAATGTGGATAAGTGCAAGGTGATGCATATAGGGAAAAATAACCCATGCTATAATTACACGATGTTGGGTTCCATATTAGGTGCTACAACCCAAGAAAGAGATCTAGGTGTCATAGTGGATAACACATTGAAATCGTCGGTTCAGTGTGCTGCGGCAGTCAAAAAAGCAAACAGAATGTTGGGAATTATTAGAAAAGGAATGATGAATAAAACGGAAAATGTCATAATGCCTCTGTATCGCTCCATGGTGAGACCGCACCTTGAATACTGTGTACAATTCTGGTCGCCGCATCTCAAAAAAGATATAATTGCGATGGAGAAGGTACAGAGAAGGGCTACCAAAATGATAAGGGGAATGGAACAACTCCCCTATGAGGAAAGACTAAAGAGGTTAGGACTTTTCAGCTTGTAGAAGAGACGACTGAGGGGGGATATGATAGAGGTGTTTAAAATCATGAGAGGTCTAGAACGGGTAGATGTGAATCGGTTATTTACTCTTTCGGATAGTAGAAGGACTAGGGGACACTCCATGAAGTTAGCATGGGGCACATTTAAAACTAATCGGAGAAAGTTCTTTTTTACTCAACGCACAATTAAACTCTGGAATTTGTTGCCAGAGAATGTGGTTCGTGCAGTTAGTATAGCTGTGTTTAAAAAAGGATTGGATAAGTTCTTGGAGGAGAAGTCCATTACCTGCTATTAAGTTCACTTAGAGAATAGCCACTGCCATTAGCAATGGTTACATGGAATAGACTTAGTTTTTGGGTACTTGCCAGGTTCTTATGGCCTGGATTGGCCACTGTTGGAAACAGGATGCTGGGCTTGATGGACCCTTGGTCTGACCCAGTATGGCATTTTCTTATGTTCTTATGTTCTCTTATCTCTCCCTTGTATTTCAGTTTTACCACCTCCCTAGGTGCCACATTAATGTTTCTGATGGACGTGACAGCTTGCCTTCAGATGTGCTGTTTGGTAGTATTGTCAGTCATACTAACTTGTTGCTCATGGAGCAGTGAGAAAATTGAGACTATCTCATGGACCAGGGTTGAATGTTGGGCTTTTGGAGTTTTCTGGAGATCTTTGAAACCTCTGCATTCTTCCAGCTCCTAGAACCATAGCCCATTCTTGAGCTCAATGGCCTCACAAGCTGCTTTTGCCCCCTTAAAAACAGGGTCTTGGTCATTATCTCCTGGTGCTTCCACTGTACAGAAAAACAAGTGGGGTTTGTTGAGATGGCTCTTTTGTTTAGGATATATCCTATTAACTACTGGCAGGTGTCAATTCCTTCATCAGATACACCCTCTTTAACATCTACCTAATCCCTCTCTGCCACCTCATCTCCAGTCTTGGAATAACTTTCTTTCTGTACGCCGACGACATTCAGTTCATCATCCCTATCACCAACTCAATAGAAGACGCTCTCCGCACTGCTGCCAAACACCTAACCACAATTAGTAACATGCTCAACAAGTTAAAATTATGCCTAAACATGAATAAAACTGAATGTATCCTCATTGGAAGAAACGTCTCAGACCAAACCATCTCCCTCAACTCTCTTCTAATCAACAACATCTCCATACCTCTAAAAAGCTCAACAAAGGACCTCGGCGTATGGATCGACAAAGATCTTAACCTAAAAACAAACATAGCAGCCAAAACCAAGGAAGGTTTCTATAAACTTCATGTACTAAAACACCTAAAACCGCTCCTCCACCATCAGGAATTCCGAACAGTACTACAATCCCTGATCTTCAGCAGCCTAGACTATTGCAACTCAATGTTACTAGGTCTCCCCAAATCCACCATAAAACCACTACAGTTACTGCAAAATGCCGCTGCTAGAGTACTGACCGGAAATAAAAAATCGGATCACATCACCCCAGTATTAAAAAGTCTACACTGGCTACCAATCATTCAGAGAATAGAATACAAAACCCTGACGATCATCCACGACGCAGTACACAATACAGATAACTCCGCAGTCAGTAAAATGTTCCACCCCCACAAACCTCAACGGAACACCAGAACTTCTGACAAACGACTACTCGAAATACCCACATATCCCATGGCAAAGCTTACGAACACCAGAAATAGAGCTCTCTCCATAGCTGGGCCAAAACTCTGGAATGCCCTACCATGCTACCTCACCAATATCATCAATAATAAATCATTCAAAAAAGAACTGAAAACCTGGATCTTCAGCCAGACTTTCAATGATGATTTAAGCAAATTACAATTGTGATGCCTTAAGCCTCCCCTCCTTCTCCCCTCTTCTCTTTTCCGCAGATATTTACCCCTTCCTCCTCCCACTGCCTCCCCCTCTATCCCCCTGACCCCTACCTCCCACCCAATCCCCCCCCCTTCTTTCCTTCATTTCCCACTCATACTTTCTTGTATTTAGAGCACGAGTTTGTATATACCTTCCTCGTTTTTCGTTTCTATATTCATTTTCATTATTTGGCTTAAGTTATTTTAGTTATTTCCTGTTACAACCTGCTCCATGACCTGTTATATGCATATACTTTTGTTTCACTACTTGTTCTATGTACCATTGTTTCGTTTCAATGTAAACCGGGGTGAAGGCATGCGCTAAACCTCGGTATATAAAAGCTTCAAATAAATAAATAAATAAATAAGTAATGGGATCACACTGGCGCTCTGTCTTAGCTTAACCACAGCATATTAGTTCTTATGCCTTCCAGCTTCCCAAACTGAATTATCCTTTTGTGATCCACACTGAATAATGGTATTAGAAATGAAGACTATAAGAATCACTCAGTAAATCTTAATGAAGTTTCCATATTATTTCCTGTGCAGCAGGGGTACATAAAAGTTTCGGAGGATGTTTAAATGAGGCTGAGTGGTGATCAAAGTGTGGACAAGCATTTTTAACTTCTTGGCAGAGAAGCTGGGCCATAGTGCCTGGCTGCCCAATATAACAGGTGGGCCAGGCAAAACTTCAGCAGCTTGAAGCTGAGAGGGAGGGGAGGCTTGTTTTGGGGCATGCGTTTAATTTTAAATAACGCTGCCTGCGTTGCCTCGTCCCATTGAACAGAGGCCGTGGGGAGTATCAGGAAAGGGGAAGAGTTGGAGATGCGAAACGAGGCTGAGGGGTTTTGCCTGCTTCTAAGATGTTGCAGCAAGAGCGGCAGCACGTATAGCGGAGGTGGTGGGTTTTTTTTTCTTATTTTCTTAATTTAGACATGCCTTCTGAGATATAAATTGCGGTTAGCAACCATGACTCAGAGGGGGAGGGACCATCAGATTCCGGGTTGGCAGCAGTGGGACGGGACCTGGGGCCAAATACCAGAGAGCCATCCGGCAGCTGTGCTGTGTTGGCATAGCTCTCTGTTCAGTTCCCAGAGACAATGAGGACAATGCCGTCAGTGGTGGCTGGGGTGAGCTTGGGGCTGCCAGGCCAGTGGCATCTCATGGTGGTCAGGGTAAAGGCCGCAGAAGGGGAGTATCAGCTGTTCGCGGTTGTGCAGCATCTGCTGCTGGTCTGTCACTGAGGGCCGATACCACGATTTCTATGGGTCGTGGGGGAGTCGCGATAGCTCGGGGGGACCTGGCCAAGTAGATGGCAATGCTGTTGCTGGCCCGGAGGTGGCGGCTGGAGGTTTGCTCAGCGGGAGCGTGCCACACAAGGCTGGGGCCTTGTGCTGTGATGCTGCAAGGGCGGATGAAGATTTCGAACAGGGGATTCGCATGAGCAGGATTGGGCGACCTGACAGTGCAGGTGGTGAGTGGAATAGAGGGGATTTGTGTGCAGGGAGGATGCCCGGAATTGCAGTGAAGGGGGGGGGGGTCACGAGTGCCTGACACGATATCTCATGGAGGGGTGTCTGGGCTGTGGGAGGACCCGCAATCACTTGGGGAAGGGACTAGCCAGTTTGCGAGTTGGTCCTGGAGGGTTGGTCCTGGAGGGTGTCGAGGGAGCCTTTTTCGGGCATGGTTTCTGGTGTCGTGGGGTATGGAATTCCCCCTTGGTTTGGTCAGCGTCAGCTCTCTCGGGGAGATGGGAGTTTTGGTGATCTGGAGTATTCTCAGCAGGTTTGGGGTTTCAGGGGCCAGGAAGGCGGGATGGGGCACATTCCTGTTGGTGGTTTTGGGGATTGGTATGTTTGGGATTTAATTTCTGGGAGTGGGTCAGTTGGAACAGGATTCCAGGCTTGGGGGCATCCATATGGGGAGACATTCATTTCTGTTCCTGTGGCTGTGGCATCTGTTTTTTTTCTTTGCAGGTGCACCTCTCTGGACGGCAGCAGTGGGGAGTGTTGCCTGGAGGTCCCAGAGAGCAAGTGGTTGGGGAGCAAGAGACTATTTTGGCTGAGGCTAGGGAGGGAGGCATGGCAGTCCCAAGAGCTTCAGGAGTGAAAGCAGATCTCCATGGTGCAGGGTGAGTTGCCGGTTTCAGGTAGTGCCGAGACAGGGGCAGCAGGATCTAGGGGGACGGCTCCGGAGCAGGTTGGGGGTCTGAGGGGAGTTGCGGTTAGAGGTGGTGAAGGGAAGCAGGTGGAGCAGCTGGTTAAGGATAAGGAGGTGGGTGGAGAGAGAAAGTGAGGTAGGTCAAAGCTTAGGCGGCAGTGGGGTCATTCTAGCGCATCTCGTTCCTCGTCCTCCGAGTTGCCATCATCTAGCTCCTCTACCTTGCCGTCTGAGGAGGGGGTGTCCACAGGGAAGGGATACGGATCCAAGGCTCAGGACATGGGTGCCCCTGCTTTAGTGACGTTGTCTGAATTATGGAAAATGTGTCACGTTCTATGAGGCAAAAAATTCAGAAGCCCAGATATATTGATAATTTCAAATTGTTAGAGGGGCAACGTGGGCATAGAAAGGAGGAAAAGAAGAAAAAAAAAGATAGGGAGCATTTGCAGGGATCTCAGAAGAGTGTCCCTCGTACTATTTTGAGTTGGATATGGTGTTTTTTGAGGTTGGCCAGTGTAATTGGTCACCAGGATTCATCGCAATACAGGTCTATGTTGGTGTGTGCAGATGCCATTCTGGCTGCGAATAAGGATTATGAAGGTTGGGCGTGGCTCAACTATGATGAGCGCTTTTGGGATAAAATGGAGGAGAACAAGTTCATGTCGTGGGGCACTCAAGACGTGAGCCTATGGCTCATTCAAATGACGAATAAAGCGGCGCTGTCAGTACAGGCTAGTGGACAGGTAGGGAATGCAGGTGTTGGAGCCGGAAGTCGGCCTTTTTGGGCAGGATCCGCACCAGGTAGTGTGGTCAAGACAGGATCCAGAGTTTCTGATGTGTATTGGTGCTTTAACTGCTCTGGCTGTAATTTTCCAGACTGTAAGTTTAAACATCTGTGCTCAAACTGTGGAGCCAATAACCCGGCCAGCAAGTGTACAAAGCGGGGAGGTGCCGGAAGCAGGGACAGTTCGGCAGTAGGGAATTCAGGGAAATGAAAGGATACAGAAGGCTCCTTCTCCTATGGTGCTGGAGGCTATGGAGCCATGGTTGCGTGTGTATACCAAAGTGGAGCTGGCCAGGACTCTTTTTGAGGTGTTTTTGAATTGCATTTACAAGTACATCGGAGCAGTGTGAGTACAGGAATTGTATATCAGTGGTTCAGTTGCGGGACATTCTTAAAAGTAAGCTGCAGGTTGAATTGGCTACGGGTAGGATAGTGGGACTGTTTGACAAACCTCATTTTGAAAAAATGATTCTGTCTCCATTGGCAGTGATACCTAAGAAGGAACCGGGTAAGTTTAAGCTTATTCATAATTTGTTGTTTCCTGCTGCTGGTTCCATAAATGACTTTGTGCCTTGGAAGTTGTGCACAGTGTCACATGCGTCCTTTGATTCAGCGGTTCAGATGGTGGTTCGATGTGGTGACGGGGCTCTGATGGCAAAGGTTGATCTTGAGTCTGCATCCTGTTTGTTGCTGGTTCATCCAGACAGCTTTTCTTTGCTGGGTTTTCGATTTCAGGAACATTTTTATTTTGATAAATGTCTGCCCATGGGTTGTTCTATTTCCTGTGCTTATTCTGAAATGTTTAGTTCTTTTGTGCACTGGGTGACAGAGCAGATGGCAGCATATCCAATCTTGTGTATTATTTGGATGATTTTTTGTTTGTTGGGCCTCAGGGTTCTAGTGCCTGTCAGGACATTATGCAGTGTTTTTTCAGGATGGAAGATGATTCTGGTATGCCTATTGCTGAGAAGACTGAAGGCCCTTGCAGCTGTTTGGTGTTTTTGGGAATTGAATTGAACTCGATAGGTATGGTGTCCAGACTGCTGCATAAGAAAGTTGCCAAGCTGAAGGAAATGGTGGAGGGGGGCTTGTTGTAGTAAGAGGCTGACCTTCTAGCAATTGCAGTCCTTGGTGGCCAGTTTAAATTTTGCTTGAAGGGTCATCCCGACGGGGAGAGTGTTTTTGAGGAGATTGTCAGTGCAATGTCAGGGGTGCGGAAGGATATCTAAGGGCATGCGTGAGGATTTGAGCATTTGGTAGAAATTTCTGTCTGAGTTTAATGGCGTCTGTTTGTGGCAGAAGGAGTTGGCATTCAGTCAAGATTTGGATTTGTTTTTGGACACATCTGGGGGAGGGGATTTTGGAGTTTACTGGGGTCTTGGTGTGTGTCCCCTTGGCTGGAGGAATGGGTGCAGTCGGGAGTCACTAGGAATATTGCTTTTCTGGAATTGTTTCCTATTGTGGTTGCTTTGCACTTGTGGGGACCTCAATTGAGAGATCATAGAGTGGTATTTTGGTGTGATAACTTGGGGGTAGTTGAGGTGATCAAGAGGCGATCAGTGAAGTGCATAATAGTGTTTGAAGTGATGCAGGAATTTGTGTTGCATTGCATGGTGTTAAATGTCACTGCTTGGGGCGAGGCACGTTCCTGATGTATTTAACAACGTTGCTGATTCTCTTTCTCATTTCAAGTGGGTGCTGTTCCGGAAGCTCGCCCCTGCTGTGGATCTGTGCGGGGTGCCTGTTCCAAGTTTCCTCTGTAAGTTTGGTTCCTGAGGCATGGAAGTTGTTGTGAACATCTTTAGCTCCATCTACCTGGGCAGGGTACTTGAGTGGAGTGGCAAAGGTGCTGGATTTTCTTTTTATGAAAGGCTGGTGGTGGGGGCCGGTGTTGGACATATTGCTTTTGCAGTACATTGAAGAGGCTCGCAGAGTGGGAAGTTCCAAAGTGGCTGTTGCACGGCAATTGTCTGGGTTCTCATTTTTTATGAGCGCTCATGGATGGGGATACCTGATGGGGCACTTTCTGGTGCGAAGATTATTGGCGGGTTGGTCTAGGGGTATGGGAGTGACACAAGATGGCAGACGGCCCATTACTCGTGCAATATTGTTAGCAATATGGGATATGGGCTGCTGTCGTGTGTGCTTCTTCATTTGAGGTAAGCTTATTTCGAGCAGCATTTGTTTTAGCATTTTTTTCAGCACTCTTCAGATAGACGAATTAGTGGATAGGGCTGGCAAAGGGGCAGAGCGTATTGAACTGCAGTTCCATCATGTGCATGTTATGAAAGGATGCCATAAGGCTGATCATACCGATTAGCTAAAACTGATCAGATGGGGAAAGGGGTTGCATTGGTTTTGAGAGCAGTTGAGGGTCTTTGCACTTGTCCAGTGGTCAATGTGGTACACTATTTGTTCCAGTGACCTGCCAGGGGAGTCGATTTTTTATTCATAATGATCTTCAGCCACTAACCAATACCAGTTTGAAATGGTTCTCAGGACAGTCATTACTAAAATGGGTTTAGAGGCGGCTAATTATGGCATGCATTCCTTTTGAATCGGGATGGCTATGTCAGCTGCAGAATCTGGGCTATCTGGGGAGGTAATTCAACAGATTGGGAGATGGAAGTCTGATGCTTTTCAGACTTATATCCGACCTGGGGTGGGGGATATCCGTGAGAAATACTATGTTTCTGTTCTTTCTTAGATAATGGTCGATGTGGTCGCCAGGGGTGGATTGTAGGGCATTCTTTTATAGTATAGGCATACAGACACATCTGGGTCTGGCAGTATATGGTGTGACATTGCATTGGTTGGGACGTTGAGGAATGCAATGGAGTGATCTGTTACAGTACCTGCGTTATTGGCTGAGCTGCAGGATGCATCCTGATGTTGTTGTTGTTCATTTAGGGGGAATGATTGGGGAAAAATGTCTGGTTGCCAATTCATTAGCCTGGTAAAGAAGGACCTTACAATATAAATTTCAGATAACAAATATGGCAAAACATCGTATATCAAAATTCAAAATACTTAACTACCGAGGCACAAACTCATCAAAAACTCTAAAGAGAAAAGTATCAGAAAAATGTGCTCTTAAAAAACTAAGCCACAGGTTCTCGCCTGCAATGGGCTTCAACCAGCATCATCTTTTAAAGCACATCATTTACTTATTCCCATTTTCATCTACCTCTCTACAAACTTCCTTCATTTATTTTATTCCAATTACCCTAAAACATTTTTTTAATTAAATTATTACCTTATCCTAAATATTGTTTATTTTTAACACTTATCTTAAACGATTTCTTGCTTTTTTTTAATATTCTTTAGTATTCAGGAACATAGCTCAACAATCACAACCATCCCCACATTAACAATGTTTCGGCATTATTGATGTTGCGCTGGAGGTGGACCCTTGGCCTGGTGCAGGATTGGTACGGCCCTCCGATCGGACCCAAAGAGCGCCTGCCACCAGGAGGCGGAGCACAGGAGGAGACGAAGCTAGCTGGAGCTTCGCCAATAGCAACCCGGGGTTCCCTCAGGTTGAGCCCTTGGTTACCTGGGCTGCCTGGTCTTAGGTGGGCCTTGCAGGGTCTCCTTGAGAGAAAGTTCAAGGGAGTGCCCACTACGAACAAGGGTGCACGGTTGGTGTACAAACAGGGAAGTCCAGAGTTCGCAGGAGGCCAGAAGAGAGTGTCCGAGAGTACAGTGAGGATCAAGGCCAGAGTATCAGTCCAGTGTAGTCAGCCAAAGCAGGGTCGGTAACAGTGGTCAATCAGGGCATAGTCAGGTCAGGCAAAGGTCAAGTTCCAGGCAGTGATCAAAAGTAGTCAGGACAGGCAGAGGTCAAGTTCCAGGCAGCGATCACGAATAGTCAAAAAACAGGCAGAGGTCAGATCGGGCTGCAATCAGGCAAAGGTCAGTACTGTGAGATCAGTCCGAAGGGTACTACTAGGAATGGAGATACAAAGGAACAGGAGACGCTGGAATAGGAGATGCTTGAACAAAGACGCTGGAACAGGAGACACAGGAGCAAGACACTAGAACGCAGAAGGCAAACTAGAGACACCGGAGTGTACGACCCAATTGCCAAGGCACCGTTCAAGGGAACGGGCCTGGCCTTATATACACGGGAGCTGTGATGTCATCAGAGGGTGACGGGTTGGAGTTTCCTGCGTTGGTGTCTTTAAATACCATGACGTCTGCCGCGCCTAGGAGAGGGGCTGAGGAGCAGGAGCCCCTGTGGGACTTCCGCTGTGAGGCCAGCGTCTGAGACGGTGAGCAGGGGAGCCGCAAACTTGCTGCAGCGGCAGAGGGAGTGAGGCCAGAGCTGGTCATTGAACTGGTAGTGGCAATATCCGTAGGGCAAACAGTCGTTCTGGGAATGCCTTCTTCAGTGGAAACAAAATCTCTCTACAAAAGAACACAAAACAACATTAATTAATATTATTTCTTAAACAATACCAACTCTACCTACCTTGCCATGTTAATGATTTGGTTGCCGGACACAGTGGTATGCTGGTCAGACATTATTTTGAGGCCTGCTGAGATGGAGCAGTGTATTTGGGGGCACTGCAGAACCAAGGCTAAATCAACCGATTGGCTCTTGGCTGCATGTGATGGGAGGTGTCACATCAAACATGCTTGGTCCTGGGATGTTGATGCAAGTCTTTTTTGAACCAATGGGGTGCATTTGTCATTTATTGGAGAGATTTGTTTAACAACGCTCTTCAGGAGGCTTTGGAAAATATGCTGCTGTGGGGAACTTCGGCCACATCTTTAGGGGGGAGTGCGGGATATGTTCCCTTTCCTGTGCCAGTGGTGGGTTGCCCAAGCCTCATCAATGCCAGTTTGGTCATTGAACTGGTAGTGGCAATATCTGTAAGGCAAACAGTCGTTCTGGGAATGGCTCCTTGCTGGATGGTGGCAGGAGCTGTGCTGTAGGTGGCGGGATGCTGCCTAAAGGGAAAGGCTGGGTGGCCTGCGGATGAGCTGTCTTGCTGGACTGTGGCAGATGACCACCACTTTGATTGAATGTTAAGAGGGCTTGGGCTGATTGTTGGTTATTTTGTGTTACAATAAAGTTGCGGCCTGTTGATTCCATTTGAATGTGTCTTTCTTGTTGGGTAATTGTAAAAGGGCGGCTGAGAGAGAAGTTGAAATCCTGGCTACACCTATTATGGCAGGGCGACTGGGTTGTAGTGCTTGGCTGCCCAATATAACAGGTAGGCCAGGCGAAACTTCAGCAGCTTGAAGCCTAGGGGGATGAGTGGGCGTGGGGCCAAGGGGAGGCTTTTTCTAGGGCAAGCATTTAATTTTAAATAATACTGCCTATGTGGCTTCGTCCCATTGAAGTGAGGCCGCGGGTAGTATCAGAAAGAGGCGCGAAGCGAGGCTGAGGGATTTTGCCTGATTCTAAGAGGTTGCGGCAAGAGCGGTATCCCTCCCACCCGCCCTTATGGTTTTGTTGTTTTGTAAGCCGGGATATGCTATTTGCTTTTGCTGTCACAGCTTTGGTTGGGCCTCATCAATGTGCTATGGTGGCCAGAAAGGATAGCCAGCTTGGTCATTGAACTGGTAGTGGCAATATGTGTAGGGCAAACAATCATTGCGGGAATAGCTCCTTGCTGGATGGTATAGGTAGCTGGATAACTGTGAAACCTAAACAGCTATATCACCAGTTAATTTTCAGAGTTATCTAGCAATGTGTTCCTAGATAACCTTTTAACCTTAACCTGTTATATTCAAAGAGTATATAACTAGTTAAGTAGTGATTCTAACTTAAAAATAAAAACTTTCATGGGTCTGCCAGCCCAGTCCCCCACCCCAGAAAAATAGATGTTGGCCCTGCCGGACAATCCCTCTTTCCACTCTCCCCCTCCCCCAGTTTCAAAACATTGTGGGCCTATAGCCTGAAAAGCATCCCTCCCCTCACAAATTTACTAAATAGGGAGCTATCTCACAAATCTAACAGTCTACCCTCCTACCCCACCTGGAACCCCCTAACCCCTTACCACTGATGGGACAATTGTCCAGCTTTTGCTACATCTAACATTGCCTTGACAGCAATGCTGGAAGCACCGGGAGCTAGATAATTGTTCCGAGTTCCTGGCGGTGGCAAGGTGTTTGAGGTGTTGCAGGTGGGGTGGGAGGGTCAGGTAGAGTTGACAAACAAGGAGGTAAAGGAAGAGAGGGGTGGCTTCTATTGGGGATCTACCTCTCAATTCTATTTAGCAAAAGGAGGAGGTGGAGGCTTGCAATGGCCTGCAACATTTTGGAACTAATATTGGGAGGGCAGGGGAAGAGGAATTGGCCAGCAGGGCCAAAATTTATTTAACTGGGGTGAGAGGGTGTTCCCAGATAACTTTAGTCCTGCTCTTGGCCATGTCTTGAATCATTCAAATAACTTATTCTGCAAACTCCAAACATCAGAATTAGCTGGATAAATCACTTGGCTAATTCAGTTTTGCCTTGGATCTCCCCAAAACATCCGGATACATATTATCCTGATAATGACATATCCAGGTAAAATTATCTGCATATTTAAAACTCAGGATTTATCTCGGTAATTCAAAGTTATGTGGATAAATGGCTCTGAATATAGATCTCATAGACTTGGTGAATAGTGACAAGGTGACAGGAAAATGCACTTTCTCCTAAGGATATTGATAAAGAAAATGTAAACAGTCTCAAACACATGCCATGGCCGCCCTTGACTGCAGATGCCCCTTCAGGCTATTCCCAGAATCTATCCTTGGTGCCTTTGGATTCATCTTTGTACCTGAATGTCCTTGACTCTTTTCGGTATCATTCTCCATCCCTCCTGATATGCAGAACTGCTGGCTAAATGCAGGGTAGGGCACTCTGGATAAGATGCCTTTGCCTTCCATCCTTTAATTCTCCTTTCCCTCTCCTCTTCATCCACACACTGACTAGAAATTGTTCTGCTGCCCTCCTCCGCTTGGTTGCAGGCCTTCCACAGCTGTACACTGGATACAAGCTGATCCTTTATGTCCCTCCAACTTCCACAAATCACTTGCAAAGAGAAATTCCCTACAGAACAATGAACCTCCTACATACCCTCTCTCCAGGAATTCTTCACAGATTCTTCCTGGAATCTCCTCACTTGTAGCTCCAGGAACTTACTCCTTGACCAACTTGGAGACTCCCTACTGGACTCTTAGGGGGTCATTTATGAAAATGCGCTAAGGCATTTTCGTATGCGTTAAGGGCTTATCGCATGTGAAAAGCCCCGTTAACACATGCGATAGGCCTTTACTGCATGCAAAAATGTCTTTAACGCATGCAATAGCACCATATTGTATGGTGCGATGCAAATTTGAAAAAGAGGAGGAGTTAGGGGCGGGGAGTGGGCTGGGTTTGCCAGTCTGCGAAGTGCTATTGCACAGACTTAATGCTGATTTTCAGTAGCATTAAGCTGTGCGATAGCTTGTGTTACAGGGTGGTAAGGTTTTAGCGCATTTCGTGATGTTTCCTGGAGCACCGGCCTAGCCATCTGGGGGGGGGGGGGGGGGGAGAGAGACTCCATAATGTCCTCTCCCTAGATAGGTATTTGTATCCCTATGGGTGGCCCACCTAGTAACTCGAGGTGAGGTTTAGGTATTAGTGTAGGGGGTTAGGGGCCACTTTGACATTTGACGTGAGACGTACAAACAGAACAGTGGTCTCTTTTGAAGATTTGATGACCTAAGGAGAGAGGAAACTCACCCAAAGATGGGTTAGGGGCCACTTTGACATTCAACGTGAGACGTACAAACAGAACAGTGGTCTCTTGTGAAGATTTGATGACCTACGGAGAGAGGAAACTCCCCCAAAGATGAGATTTGGGCAATGTTCTCTCCACCTAGCTTGATGTTAACCAAGTAGAGGGTCTGTCTGTCTGTCTGTCTCTCTCTCTCTCTCAACAATGGTCTCCCAGTGGTTGAATGCAGGAAATACAACAGGTATGGCACTTATCGCAAAGTCTGAAAATGTTATCGCAATTTGTGCTAACTTAGCTTTTCGCATAGGTAATTAGTGCAAATTGCGATAAACTGTATATTAGCATAAAACACGCCCCTTTTACTATCGCATACGATACTTATCGCATTTTGATAAATCCAGGCCTTAGATCCATATCAAAGGGCCCCAGAACTTTCTAATCTCTTCTTTGATTACTTTTTTATTACCTAGTACGCCACGTATTTGGGTGAGTCCAAAACAACTTACTTCCTACTTCTATCTTATCATTAGTGTTCCCCGATAGGGGAACATGGCACTGGTGAGGAATCTTTATTTCCCTTATACATATTGTAAAGAAATTGATAATATACTATACACCAGAGTGGACGGACTGTTAGAAAAATATGAATAAAGGGGTTTTGTTTTCTGTCCTTGCTGTACACCACTCTGCCCGTTCATAGAACTAGCTAAACATGTCAATCAACTTCATACACATGTAACCACCTTTTCCCTCGGGGTGACCTTCAGAGCTGCAAAGAGGGGTGAGTGCCATTCCTACAGCCTTTGGAATGGTATAGTCCATCAGAGATTGCCAATTGGGGACCATACTGTCTCTGAGAGACCTAAAAGAAGACTCACCAAAGCACAAAGCTCAATGGGCACACCGTAAGTTGATTCCAAAAATGATGAATTAATTTTGTAAATCCAAAAGAAATCACAGAACTTTTCAGAAAGATAACACTGGGGAACAATTTTTAACATAATTCCTGTTGAGTTCGATTTTTCAGCTGTTTTAGACTTAAATTTGGTTGAATGTAAACCGATGTGATATGTAAAATTGAACACCGGTATAGAAAAATAAATAAATAGGCATGCTGATTTCAAAACTGCAGTTAGTTTTCTTCTATCACATCAAGTTTTTTCTCTACAGCCTATCTTAGGCCTGGATTTATCAAAATGCACTGAAACAATTTGTTAAAGCTTTGCCAACTGAAGGAGACTGTTTCAAGTATTTCATTTTGGCATTTCCTAGCCTGTCGTTTGAAAAGATAAAGGCCGGTGTGTTTGATGGTCCACAGATTCGGCAGCTCATTAAAGATGAACAATCGGGACAATGTCAGAACTCCAAAAGAATGCTTGGTTGTCATTCAAAAACCTTGTCAAGGACTTTCTTGGAAATACACAAGCACAGAATTAGACCGAAATTGTCCAGAAACTCTTGGAGAGCTTCAAAATGCTTCATTGCAACATGAGCATCAAAGTGCATTTTCTGCATAACCATCTTGCTGACTTCCCAAAAAACCTTGGTGCAGTCAGTGATAAGCAAGGTGAACGATTCTACCAAGATTTGAAGGTCATGGAGGCACAGTATCAGGGTAGATGGGATGGACATATGATGGCTGACTATTGTTGGAGCATCAGGCGAGATTGTCCACAGACTGAACACTGCCCTGGAAAAGCTATAAGCGTAAATTTTTACCTTAATATGTATGCTTGCTAGCAGAACTTTACTACTTGTACTCAATTTGACTTACATTAACAATATATAGCCTTTGTATGAATAAAATAACTCTAAATAAACAGTATATTCAGGTAATTTTTTCTTTTATTTCCTTTGTATGTACATTTTGTATGCTTTTTGGGACAAAGGGAGGGTTATCCTGTACCTTAAAAAGTTGACATGATGGAGAAAAACTATTAGTTAGTCAAAAACAAGTGTCAGATCTAACTCAACGAAAATTGTGTTCCCCAGTGTAATCCTTCAATTAGCAGTAGCAGGTTACAGTCCAGCAAACTCAAATGATTTCCCCCCAAATAAAAATAAATAAATCCCCAGCTCAGCCTTCAGTCCCAAAGCCTTCGGGACAAATCCTTCCCGGATCAAAACAGGATCTTTCCTTTTCCTAGAGCTTCTCCAGTAGGAATTTCACCCTTTCTCCTAGAGAGTTTTCTCCCTCTGGGTGGTTAACAGGAATCTTCAACAAACACCAGAACTTCAGAATTCTTAGGCTCTCAGGAACCCCTTAAACTCCTGAGTTCTCCTTCATGCTTCGCCTCTTTCTCTCTTTTGAATCACCTGTAACAGCACCTTAAATATTTTTTATAAGACACCTCCCCCTTACATTATCCTATCTTCCTCAGGCATCTGTCACTCTTCAGCAAGCTTACCTCATCCCCCTTAATACCCCTCCTTACAGAGGATGCTGGCAGAAGGCAATAGTTTTGCACTTTACACAGAACTCCCTGAACTTTGGTTGAACCCTGGACAAATATTAGTGAACCTTGGTAGGGTTACACACACCCAAACAAGTCAATTCTTAAACTCCATAAATATGTATTGAAATACAGCTAGAAAACAGAGATCTTACTAGATGATGAAATATTTAAAAGCATAAATGGAATAAAATCTCTGAACTATGTCACTAATGAATTAAAGCAATCTTTCAATCCTTCGCTGAACCAGATGAAAAAGCACTGTTTTCTGTGGGGTTCTCAGATGGACAAAGTTAGCAAGGAGCCCAGGGCCAGATTAAAGCAGAAGGTGCTGCTTCTCTCCACCAGGAGCCGGAAAATGCATTAAAAACCAATGCAGGGCTTTCAGCAACCCTGGTGTGTTGAGTGACCCTTCAACACTCCACCCATCGCATGGGTTTCTATGGTAACAGGAAGCCTATGGAGGATGAGGGGGTATGGTGCCACAGGGTCACTCAGCGCACCAGGGCAGATGAACGTCCTGCGCTGATTTTTATTGCATCTTCCAGTGCCTGAAGTGCCATTGGGTGCCTGACTGGGCTTAGAATATACCCTCATAGGTGTGCAGGACTGGTGCGTCCCAATAGGCGAACTAGGCAGTCGCTTAGGGGGGCGGCAAAGAGCAGCCACATGGGGCTGCAAGTGGAGCCTTTGCCACTCACGGCTGAGAGGAGTAGAGACTTGGTGGACCGCAAGCAGCACCCATCCTGCTCGTGGCTGAGAGAAGCAGAGTGTGTGTGAGTGAGAGGAATTTTTATGTATATGAGACAGCAGTGAGAGAGAGGGAGGGAGCCTGTGTAAGGGTGCGTGTGTGAATGAGACAAGGAACCTAAGTGTGTGTAAGAGAGGGGGCCTGTCTGAGTGAATGAAGTTTGGGGCTGGAGTTGGGCCTGGACTGGGGGGGGGGGGGGGGGGGCAGGCGCAAGGCAGAAGGTTCACCTAGGGTACCTAATACCCTTGCACCGGCCCTGCAGGTGTGGTGCTGGCCAAGGGCTGGTCTTCTGCTTAGCCAGCCCCTTCCTCTATAGGTTGAGCCCTTGGTTTCTGGGGGCCAATAGGGCTTAGCTTTGGAAACAGAATATTATTTATTTAGCCATTTTATATACTGTCATTCCAAATCAACATCACAATGGTTTACAACATAAGGGACATATTATACATTGACAAGTACAATGACTTGATGAGGTCAAACATACAATTTAAAAATTGACACATACTTGGGATAAGGTATTTAGTTCAGGAGATAGTTTCTTAATGACTTTGTCCTTGAGGGTGCATGCTCTGGGTTCAGGTGATTTTAAGTTAAGTTATAGGCATTTTGAAATAACCTGTTTTTAGGTCACGTTTGAATTTCTTTGTTTTTGAAGTCAGATACTCAGAAGGTTCCACAGCATTGGGCCAGCTGTTGAGAACAGGCGGTCATGGCTGGAAACTGGGCTCGCCTTCTTCCTAGCCAACCCCTTCCCCCCACAGGTTGAGCCCTTGGGCACTGGAGACTGGTAGGGCTCATCTGGATGAGGCTGGACAAGGTGGGACAGACTGGACAGGCTGCTCAAGGCAAGGCAGTCACAAGCTGGAATTGAGATCTGGCACAGGCTGGATGTTGTGGGCAGAGACAGACTTGAAGCAGAGGTTTGGGTGTGGAACAGGCAGGGAGCTAAGGATTGGATACCGGAACAGGCTGGACAAGACTGGACAGAATACTAAGCACGGACGAGGACTGAATACAGACATAGGCTTGACAGGATACCGTGTAAGGACTGAGACTAGATACTGACACCGGCTTGGGCAGGATAGTGAGTAGAGCCTGGGCTTAGATACAGACTGGGGCAAGGCAAAGCAATAGCAAGGATACTAGGAACTGGACTGGGCATGGAAGGACAAGACCAGACAAGAGCAGGGCTAGAAAAGACAAACCAGCACAAGACCGGACAAGGACTAGACAACACAGAACAAAGAACACTGAGGCACAAATGCAGCAATACAGAAGGCCTGTAGGCCGGTAAGTATAAGGCCCGGAGGTCACTAGGTGAGGAGAAGCTTGAGTAAGGCACAGAGCAAGGTCTAACGGTAAGAACAGGCCCGGAGGCCACAAGGCGAGGTAAGACCCGAGTAGACCACAGAACAAGATGCAAGATAGAGGCAAGCCTGGAGACCACAAGGCAAGGTAAGGCCTGAATAGGCCACAGAGCAAGGTACAAAGAGACAGAATTGCCTGGAGTCAACAGGCAGAGTAAAGCCTGAGTAGGCCACAGAGCAAAGTACAAGGAGATAGAAGGCCTTGAGGCCACAAGGCATGGAGCAAGGTAAAAGCGGCCAGGTCAGAGAGCCAAGGGTGACTCCATGAAGAGGCATCTAGATTCTGGCAAGGCAAGGTTAAATGGGGCTGGAGCTTGGGTATGGTGAGAGCAGTGAGAAGATGCTTTTCAAGGCTGGACGTGAGGATTGATGAGGACCCCAGTGGAGGGAAAGCTGTACAACAGGCTGAACCAGGGCATGGTAAGCTGTACAACGGGCTGAACCAGGGCATGGAGAGCCTGTGAAACAAGCAAAACTGTGACATGAAGGAGGAAACGGTGCTGTGACAGCAGTCTCCAATTTAAGCATGGAAGCAGCAGCAAGGTTCCAGCGCCTATAAAAAGTTGGTGCTGGAGGCAGTTGCCTATGCCTAAATCCGGGCTGGAAGTAGCCTCAGGTTGGTTGAGAGCTGCTGACTGAAATGGAAGGTTCTTAGACTACAGTTTCCCACCTTGAACTTAACCAAAACAAAGTAAAGGTCAAAAATATCTGCTAACAGATATATAAACCTCAGTTTTTCAATACAACCACGAGGTGGCAAAATGAAACATACACATTAGGTCTGTGCATGCTGAACACTTTGGCATCTACAAAATGCCTGGGACCGTTCAACTAAATCTGCCAAACATATGATAAGAATAAATTTTATTTGCCTGACACAGTGAATATTTTTTTTGACAGAAGTGTTTCTATGTCAGCAGTGGTAGTGAATCGAGCCCAGTTTCAATTAACCCTTTCCTGTAAATCTAATATTTTAGACATCATGTCCATAATAATTGAAAACTCCCTAGCAGGTTCCCTTGCAGATTCTTGAAGACAGGACTGCTTGTCAACAATATTTTCTGATTAATAGATACCAAATAAGACACTAGTTTTTCACCTGTATTTTGCTTTATTTTCTGTGCCTGCTTGATCCTTTTTCTCATTCTATTTTTGTTAGAGGATAGAAAAACCTTAAAGCATTAGTGGCTTATAGTCACTGCAAAATTAATATTTATACAAAGTATGAGGTTATAAGCTTTTGAGAGGAATAACCCAGGCACAATTTACTAAAGCAGGTGCAAAGATATGAATATTTCCATGCAATTAAAATTAAACAGGATCCTTTCATCCCGCTGTTCCCCTAGTCAGTACCTTGTGTCTTTGGAAGGAATGCACGGTCGGACGGTTCCTAGATAAGAGCGTGATGAGAATGAGAGAGGGAGGAAAAGCAGGATGGAGATCTTTTTCAGCTACAGACTTTAGTCTGAATTTTCAAAGTGGACTAATGCACTTTGAAAATCTGAGAATGTGCATGCAACCAGGGCCCCCCCCTCCCCCCACACAAAGTTACACCTGCTCAGGAGCTGCTGTAACACTGTGCGTGTATGTTTATGCACATACTTTTGAAAATTGAAAGAATGCATGTAATGTCCCCACCCCAGCAGTTCCCTGGAACATCTCTGTGTAGGGGACTAAAAAATATACATGTAAAACTGTCTTTGCGTGTACCTTTTTTTTGCATACAGCCTCCCTCACAGCCCTTGGCTAATTAAAAACAAAAAAAGGCTATTTATGGGCATAAAACCAGGGTATATACACATAAATCCTTTAAAAGATTGCCTCCTTAATGTATTTTTGTATCAAAATCATGTTAGGCATTGCTTTTATGCACTGCTGTCAAAATAATCTGGCTTGAAGCCTGTTAGAGTCCACGTTTAAACCACCCTGCAGATCTCTCTTAATCAGAAGCTGATTATACTGAAGTAAAATGGATGATAGTTTAGATTGCTTTTTGTCCTGGTAGATGACATGCCCTATCTGTCTCTGACAATAGCCGTGGCTTCCTCTAAGGTCAGTGTGTGATGGTTTAAAATTAAATCTGACAGAAATTAAATTGCTTTCACAATTCAACACATTTGAAAGCTAGTCCCTACAATTAATATTTAGCAGACTCTATTCTGACACAGATTTCCAGATCCCAAAGAACGTTTTATATCTTGTCTCTGTGGACAAGAATACAATATGTATAGCAGCTATGTAAAATATACTTTTTTTTTTCTACATGTACATTCAGTAAAATTAAATTAACTGACAATTTATATGAATAGACAGTCGTATTATTGTTTGAATAATTCATTACAGACAAATCATATTTAACCTTTTTTAATGCTTTGCAGCACACATACATACCGTCATCTCCCTAGACACCGCCATACATACCCCACTCATATGCAAGCACACCCACACTCTACCCCTAAAGTACACTGCATATACGGTAGGTATTCTCACCCCACATCATCTACATACATCCCCAGAACAAACCCCTCCACATACATATCCACCCACACATGACCTACAAACCTACAAAAAGTACACATACACCCCTTCACCCGCCACACAAATATAGCGTCAACCGTCTCCTTTCAAACACACATTCACACACACACACCCCACCAGCACAATTCACCCCATATTGAAGTATTAGATATTTTCCTGAAATTGTTGAATGCATGTGATCCATGCCTCCCTGTTCTACCACAGCAGGGGTTTTTCATCCTACCACTTCTATTTCTCGAATGTATAAATGATTTGTCTATGCACAGCAGCTGCTTCCTGTAATGGTATTCATATTTTTCCATATCCAGCAATCTGAGGCCTGCCTGTAATATAGATGATTGGTGCCTTTGAAGATAGAATCGGGGTTGCAAGTTACTCCAGAAACATTCCTGATCTGTCTAGATAAAATACTGTGGTTGCACAAATAAATGTAAGGTGACCCTTTTTCATTGGATTATCTTAATACATTTCTTGACTAGCTTTTGGGAGTTAACACTCTCTTTGCAGGGCTGTGTAAAAGGTATTAGGCACCCTAGGTGAATCTTCTTCCTTGGGTCAGCTGGCACCAGTTTTATTTACGGCACATTTTCACAATGGCACTGGCCTCAGGTTGGCTGGTGCCATTGTCCACTCCTGTACAGACAGGGCTGGAGTGGCCGGAGATCACGCCTGCCCCTGAAGCCTGAAGAACTGGGGGGAGGTTTTGGGTGATTGGGAAAGTGCCAGGACATTTTTTGTTTTAAGGAAGAGCAATATTTCATTTAAAATGAAATCAAGAAAATCAAACAAAATTTTATTTTTTTCTTTTGTTTTAAAAATGAAACCAAAATTTCCTGTTTCTTTTCTAACATTCACCCTAATATTTCTTCCACAATCTCACAGCTCGACCCCTGCCTTGAACTCAATCGCTCTCATCTCTGGCCGGGCATAATCCAAGGACTCCTAGCCCTTTCCTCCCCCCACATTTGCCCACCCCGACTCAAGCTGTATCAGCTTTTGCCGTAGCCTGCTCTGACCCCTCTTCCCCTTTTTACTTCCTACCACTCAAACTCCAGCAAGCTCTGTCTTCCAGCCCATCCCTTTGCCTCCCTCTGGTCCTACAGCTTTGCAAAGAGCATGCTAGTGCACACTTTTTGCAAAGTATAACTGTGTTTCACTGCAAACTGCACTACCTTGTGACCAGAACCATAACACACAGACGCCACCAAAAGCTAAAGAGTAGATTATTAAAAAATAGGTGCACGCACATGTTATAAAATTGGTGGGCCGTGCGCATATGCGTGCCGGATTTTGTATGCGCACACAAGGGGGGAGGGGGTAGATTTTAGCTACTTTCGTGCAGCGATACATTGCTGCTTTCCCCAGTTTCCTCCCAGTCCGCTCCAATTAAGGAGTGGACTGGGAGGGAACTTCCCTATCCCCTACCCTCTCCCCTCCCTTCCCTTCTCCTCTCCTCCCCAACCCCTAACTTTAAATTATTTTTACCTTTTTGGGGCAACTTACTTCAGCTCCTGAGCTGAGGTAAGTTGCATGCGCCAGCAACTAGCCGGCATGCGAGGCTCCGGGACAGCGAACAATGGCGCTGTCCTGGCCTGCCCCCGCCCCTCCCCTCCCCACCCAAAACATGCCCTCCGTCCCGCCCCTTCCAAGAGACCTGGCCATGCGCATAAACGCCGGAATTTACACACACTGGGCATTTAAAATCTGCCCTTAAGTGTATTTTATATATATATATATATATATATATATATATATATTTTTTTTTTTTTTTTTTTTTTTTAATGATTCACATGTGGACAATTTTTTGAGAGGTCAAAATAAAGCTATTAGGAAAAGTAAAGGTAATTCTTGGAAGTTAAAAATTAAACTACTGCATATGATTTTGATGACAGTAATGAGTCGTCATTAATGGCGTTTGGGTCAGTCAGTCATTCTCCATATGCCAATGCCAAGTGGGCCATTAATTGCTAGGAACTGTCTACCATTAGGTCATTATTACTTTAATACTAACATATGATATCTAGGATGGTTTAAAGTCCAGGTTTTCTGTAACGCAGGTGTTTTACAGTGCACTCTAGTGATGTTATCTTATCTCTTCAATGCACTACTGTATATATATATATATATACACTAAACCTACTAATAGGAACACCATTTTACATTTTGATACTTACCATCTCGGAATCTCCACACAAATATCCCTAGAGGTCAATTTCTCTGACTGAGAAGAGTATGAGGCACAAAAGAAGAATATAAGATACAGGTTTCTTAATATGCAGGAAAAGTTCTTGTCTAGAGGTTACCCCCGAAAACTGTCAGGGGAGCATATAAATGTAGGTTTTATGCCAACGGGGTTTTGTTTCTTCAAACACAGCTCCGACCATATATGGAGTGCCCAGTATGTGTTTTACACTTCACTAATAATCAGATACCGTTCAAAAAAATGTGAAGCATTGAAATGTCCTCCAGTTATATGATGCCTTCCAGAACCAACCTCTCTTTGTCCGCCCCTGAGGAAGAAACCTCAGGGATCAATTAGGGTCTACCATGCCCCATCAAGATACCAAAGGGAACAGTGTTAATTCTGGTCAATTCACTTGTGGCCATTGTGTAGTATGTGAGAGTGCCTTGCAGATTAATCTCTTTCAGCACCCTTAGCTGTACATTTCCTTTTCTTTATGGGGCCAACACGATTGCAACATGTCACAAGTAGTATATGCATTGGTCAAACAAAATTGTCTATTAAAACCCATATCATACAGCACAAAAGTTGCATATGCACTGACAAATAAGAAACCCCACTGGTGAAATATTGGTTGGAGCTGGCCCATTCAGCTGATGATTTACAATTCTTCATCATACAACAACGTATATCTCTGCATGGTGGCAACATTTCTTCATTATTACACCGGAAAGAGCAATTCTACCTTCACACTTGGTGTACAATGTTTCCTGACGGATTGAACTCAAAGACTGAGAAAGGGGGCTTTTCTGTGATGCCTTCTTCATGGATGGCCTATTTCATTCAATATAGCTCTTTTCCAATAATATTCACACTGTAGTTATATATTTTTTGACTCTATAAATTAATGAATTGCTGGTTTCTTCAGTTAAGGATTTTCTGGCCTAAAAAAATAAGGTAAGGGTAAGCTGGCATCTGTAGTGCCACCCCTTGGCTCTCTGCTTTCACACCTGAGGAGTCTGGTTTTACAAATTCAAGGCCAGCTGGGAGTTAAAAGACTTTTTTTTGTTGTTCTTAATATCTATTTAATTTTTTTTTTAATTGTCCTAGTACTTTTAATGGTAGTGATTTTGAAGTATTACTAGACCCTGCTTCAACAAATTATGCATTTGCAGTTTTGTTTAGACTAATAGTGAATAGGTTTATATTTGTTTTACTATTGACAGATGGTTTTCCAAGAATGACCCTTGGATATTGACTGACATCGGTATTACTCAGCCTCACTGTGACAGTTGGGTGCGGGTTTATTTATATCTGGCTTCAGCTGGCTATGAAAAACTTTATTGGTCTTTTTGCCGGCAGCCTCGTTGTTAGTTGCCGAGGACGCTATGGAAATGGAAGAAGGCTCAGATACTGTCATTGCAATTGTTAGTATGTTTTGGATCTTTTCTGATAAAAGTCTCAGCCCCGTGGGAGGTAATAGTTGTGATTGTTTTTTGTTTTTAAATTTCTAGAGAATTCAAGTAGTAACAGTTAAGATGTTCTTGGTCTTGCTAACCGCTGCTTGAGCGCAGTCCAATAAGTAGTGTTTTTAACATGGTAATGTTACCACTAAGAAACATTTAGAGCAAGAAACAATACTTTTTACACTTTTTATTTTCAGGATTTATATATTGGGGTTCTTCCACTTGTCAATAAAACATGAAATGGTATAGAAGAAAAGCTAAATGTGACATACACGTTTGATGAGATATTCAGTGAGTACTGTTTTGCTACTTTTCGTGTTTCAGTTTGATTAGCAACATAAATACACACATGCATTTTTATTTATTTATTTTTATTGTTGATTTGTAGTCCGCAAGTTCTTTGTCCACGGTCTCTGCCTCATACTCCTGATGAAGCCAACCTCTGGCGAAACAATGACCTTTGTCGAGGATCTGGCTTGAATTAAAGAAAAAAAAAAAAACAACCCCAGACTTTCATTATAGTTCTAGAGGGATACTCACATGAATATCATTGGTGTTTAGAACTGCTTAATGATTAAGTGAAGCATATATATTGATTTCTTCTGTGTAAATTCATTAAAGTCCATTTGAGTGGTATATTTAGACATATGTAGGATATTTTGTAGTTTAGGATGTTAAATATTCAGTTTAGAAATAACTGCATTGTTTTTATTAATTATGTATGTAAAGAATAAATAAATATTTTATGTTCTCAGATAAATATATGGTTACTATTTTTGATAAATTTATGCAGGAGTGTTCTTTACATGTTAGTTTGGTATATAGTAGTTTTATATAGTAGTTTTTCTGCTCTTATTTTGTTAATTAAATAGAGAGAGAGAAAAAAAGAAAAGGAGTACTATATAAAGTGTACATCAATTAAAAAATCTTTATTAAACAAATTTCATAAAATGAATGTGCACTTAAGTTTGTTACTGTACACATACAATTTTATACACAATTAATCAATACCTATTACCACTTTTCTTTCTGTAATTAGTTGAGCACTTCATATAGGACTAACATTGCCTAATATCTAGTGGTATACACACACACACACACACCATGTATAAGCACTATCCAATAAAGTATTAGCTCCTTAAATCTCCATTTATATTTGGTGGTTAATGTACTAAGATGTAGCAATGGGGATCACTTTTTCCCCATTCTACATCAGAGAACCCCGCGAAAGGGGTAAGGCACAGGTGACTTACCAAAATTGCCACTCACACACAAAAAAAAATCCAGCCGATACTGCACTAAGAGTCTAATGATAAGCAGAGATATCATGCAGTATTTTTACTGTTGTACTATTATTGCCATGGTGGCTTGGTTTGGCCTCTGTTGGAAACAGGATGCTGGGCTTGATGGAACCTTGGTCTGACCCAGCATGGCAATTTCTTATGTTCTTACCAATTGCTGTATGGGATTTTGACCCTCTGATAGTAGCAAAATATCATGGGATATCCTACTCCTCAATAGAAGTGATCCCAGCCAGTCCTGCTTCACAAGCTCCCTGTTTGAAAATGGTTTAGGTTGATGCCATTTTGGTGTACAGGCCGGCCATACAGCATACAGCCATAAAACAAAATGGTGCTTGCTTCAGGACTGACTGGTGCCATTTTCAAACAGGGACCAAATGGGGATCACTTTTTCCCCATTCTACATCAGAGAACCCCGCGAAAGGGGTAAGGCTGGTTGCCATTTTTTGTTTGGATGATAGTGTTATTTCAAATATAATGGAAAAAATATTAAATGAAATATTAAATCTTTAAAAACCCAAAATGAAAAAGACTTATTCCATTTATATAATTTATTTTCAAAAATTAGAGCAATGTCCTCACAAGTAAGGTTCAAGCCAGAGAATAAAGCTTCCTGCATTGGAGCACTGGACAATTTCTTTACTACTTGATGTAGTTTGTTTTAGTCTGTTGTGGCCACACAATATTTCCCAAATAAAATGCAGATTCTCATACTGAGTTCCCATCGATTAAATGCCTGCTACCCATGCCTAGCATCATTTCCCAGACAAATGACATATTGCTAGAGTAAGACCTTGCCTTGTTGTCATGGCAACATCGAGTAATGGTTAAATGGAACCAAAATATGAAGCTTTGCAAAAGATATAGAGCCTAGTTTTTCTTACTCTGTATCCTTGGCCAACTCCTGTGAAAACTGTTTAATTGGAGCAGTACTATGAATTACCTGGGGGCCATAGAAAAATGAACTGCACTCTGAAAATAAGAGATCTGGCTCCCTTCTTCTGCCTCAAAATATAACAGATGATTTCCGGTTGCAGTAACAGCATTGGCTCACTGGATAAGTCCTCATTTGTCAGCTGAAATGTAGCAAGATACTTTAAAAGTAATTTTCAGAAGAATTTATGTGCAAAATGGCTTTTGGAAATTGCTATTTTTACGTGCGCAACTCCTTTGAAGTTTCACTGAATTTTCAAAACGTTTTATGCATATAAATGGACTTTTTTTAAAATAAAATTGCTATGATATATGCTATTTTTATGCACTTAACTCCTTTGAAAATTCACTCTTTAGTGAGCATCTCAAGACTACTTCACTGCTACCTTGTTTCTCCAAAATAATTTAACAAGGAGCTCCTGAGAGCCTGTCCAGCAATATCACTGTCTACAGTGAATAATCATCAGGCTATTAGCATACAATGGCACAGCTTAATTTTTCAAACAAACAGATACCTCTGATCAGTGGTGATGGGTAGATGATTATTTCCAACTAATGAGCCATTGCACACACTTCAGACCTGATCAGGTGTTCCTGGAAAAAAAGTCACCATTGCTTGATGCTTACTTAGATCCAGGCCAGTTCCTGGGATTTGCTCTTAGTTCCTCACAGCAACAAGATACCAGCAGTGGCTCCTAAACATTTAGGAGCACAAATATAATCATGCATTTCTCTTCTTCCCAGCTACAGCATGAGCCTGGAATTGTGGGGATTAATGGACAGCATGCAGGACATAAGATAGCTGGCCTTTGCTTTGTGCAGCACACAAGTTGTTAACAGCACCTCCTTTTCTTCCTTTTCTTTTGAGTCCTTCCAGTCTGTCTTATCCCCCAAGCTGATTGAGGTGGGGAGCATGTATATTGAGCTCTGTAGGTGAGCAGCAACTAGTGTGGGGAGTGGCAAAAGTAGAGAAGTAACTCACAGCCACATGTGGCAGCCAGGGTAACTAAGTGAGCCAGCTGCCTGTGCCACATCAAGTTCTTCCTTTTCCTGTACTTGTATATAGCAGGAGCTGATCCATTGTGTCAGGTTCATATAAAATCCGGGGTCAGCGCATGCAAGGAGGTGCACATTTGTGCAACTTGCGCGCGCCAAGCCCTGCGCGCGCTGCCCGTTCCCTCCGAGGCCGCTCTGAAATCGGAGCGGCCTCGGAGGGAACTTTCCTTATACCCCCCGCACCTTCCCCTACCTAACCCACCCCTCCGGCCCTATCTAAACCTTCCCCCTACCTTTGTTGTTAAAGTTACGCCTGCCGGAGGCAGTTCTGGTAGCCACACCTGAAAAAAGAAATAGTTGCACTGGAGAAAGTGCAAAGAAGGGCAACCAAAATGAAAAGGGGCATGGAACAGCAACCCTATGAGGAAAGGCTAAAGAAGTTAAGGCTGTTCAGTTTGGAGAAGAGATGGCTGAGGGGGGGATATGATAGAAGTCTACAAAATCATGAAAGGACTTGAACAAGTTAATGTAAATTGGCTATTTACTCTCCTAGATAATAGAAGGACCAGGGGGCACTCCATGAAGTTAGCAAGTAGCTCATTTAAAACAAAATCAAAGAAAATTCTTTTTCACTCGGCGCATTGTTAAGCTCTGGAATTCACTGCCAGAGAATGTGATTACAGCAGTTAGTGTAAGAGGGTTTAAAAAAGGGTTGGATAAGTTCCTAGGGGATAAATCCATAAACTGCTATGACGGTAATTAATAACCAGTAGTGGCTTGTGATCTATGTAAATGTTTGGGTACTTGCCAGGAACTTGTGACTTGGATTGGCCACTGTTGGAAACAGGATACTGGTCTTGTTGGACCCCCAGTATGGCATATCTTATGTTCTTATGCAGGTCATGGAAGAGAAGCATATGACCAGTAGGGATCTGCACTTATACTCGGATGCAGCAGGGGCTTTGGGCTTCAGATACTATTGGAAGCGGGTATAGTGTGCAGACAGTGGCCTGTGGTATGGGTTGAGTTGGGGCTCATCAGAAACATTAACTTTTTGGAATTGTTTCCTTTGGTCATGGCTTTAGACATCTGGGGTCAGGGGTTGCAAAGCAAGAAGGTGATGAGAATGGTGGATGCAATAAATCGACATGCCGCTAGGTACATGCAGGTGTCTGTTGAGGGAATTTGTGTTGTTATGCCTTAAGTGGAATGTCTCTGTTAGGGTGGGGCATGTTCCTGGGGTCGATAACTATAGTTGATGCCCTTTCTTGCTCCAAGTAGGATGTATTGATATGCCCCACAAGCGGACATGAAAGGAGCAGCAGTCCTGGCTCACCTATGTCGGGTGGTGTACACAAAGGGCCAAGGTGCTGTGTCCAGTTTTCTCAGGAAAGAGGTTTGGGTGTAGGGCCAGTGCTTGATTGGGCAGTGATGAGATACAATCTGTGAGCTAAACAGGTGGAGTGTGCTCTAGTATCCGTAAGGGCCCATAGAGTGGGGGTTTCGTTTTTTCAGAAGGCAATGGGTTGGGGAAACTTGGCAGGCAGTTTCTCTGTGAAGCGTATGTTGGGGGGGTGGGGGGCGGGGGGCAGAGACAGGTGGTGGGGTCCAGTGAAAGACTGGCTGCACCCCATAGGTTTTTGGAAATTGGTGGTGATAGTGGGTTAGTTGCGGTTAATATGTTGATCAGGGAATGAGGCGGTTTTGTTTCGCGTGGCTTTTGTGTTGGGTTTTTTTCGGTGCTCTGAGGATGAGCGAATTGGTGGAATGTTCTGCAGATCGGCCGGGGTGGGGGACTTACAGTACAGGAATGTGTCTTTGAAGATGAGTGCATGAAAATGCATATTCATCTGTCAGATCAAGTAGGGAAGGGAATGGAGATAATGTTGCTCCATTTGGAAGATGTGAGGGTGTGTCCTATTCTATGCGTAAGGGAGTTTTTGTGTGCTTGGCCTGCGATACGCGGGTTATTTTTGATGCATGCAGATGGCTCCTGTTTAACTAAATATCAGTTTTGCAGAACGTTATCTGGAGCCTGGGCCAGAGGGAGGACGTTTTCCGGACTCACTCCTTTCGCACGGACACAGCCACTAGCATAGCTGAGGCAAGTTTGTCCAAGGGGGCAATTAGGAGGAGAGGCTGTTGGCAGTCACAGCTTACATTTGACCTGAGAAAGGGAATGTGTGGTGGGGGGGTCACTCTTTTCTAATTGTGTATTTTTTGCCTACAGCACCTGGGAGGGGCAGCATTGTGTGCGGATGTGCCTGGGTCATGGGCCACTCATTCATGCACTTGGTGCACTGGTGGGCCATGAGGTACTCTTACGGTGAGCATATGGGACTGCCTGCGGTGGGCAAGCAAATTTGCTGGTCCGGCAGAAGAGGCATGAAGTTGAACCAACTGATGTCAACTGTCACAGAACTGCTCTAGATGAGGTGATCGCTAGGAGTTATCATTATTCATTTTGGGGGCAATGACCTGAGCCCTTGGTTCTGCCAGAAACGACTTTGGGAGGTTAATGTATATGGTGCCCTGATTTAAGTTTATGTGGTCTGATATGATAGATCAAAGTTTAAAGATCAAGCCTTGTGGGCAAAGGGTGTTAGGAAGGTCAATCACCAGGTTAGTAATTGCTCAAGGAGGTTTCCATGTGGGCTATGACTGGGCGCTGGATGGGTGCCCAGGCCTTTATAGGGAGGATGCAGTCCATTTATCCAATATGGGGCTTGACCTGTTTAACAATTCCTTGCAGAAGGTTTTGGAGGTAATGTTTAATGTTAGATTATAGGCCGCCAGGGGGGGGGGGGGGGGTTTGGACGAGGGTTATTTCTGCGAATGCCCTCGGCTATGGCAGTGAATCTAAGCCTAAATTATGTTAAATTGTGATACGGCTGCATTTTATATGTGCATAACTTGGGAGGCACATGTAGTTTGGTGGGGCTGCCACACAAGGCAATGGGCGGTATGCGAGATCTGCAAAAAGAACGCGGATATGCTCTATTGGGGCATGGCAGAGATGACTCGGCAGGTGGCAGGGACTACTGGAGGTGGCACGCTGTAGGAATGTAGTGACAAATTGTCCTGAAGAACTCCATGGGGCGGGGGGTGGGGGGGGAGTTCGGTTAGGTGGCTCGTTTCTGTTTTATGGCTCGGGTTTCATGGTTATGAAGAATAAACTGCGGCCTTTGTTAATACCATACCCGTGTCAGTGTGCGTTTGTTAATGGCGACTGGGAGGAACGCCATAAGTCCTGTGTGCCCATGTTATATTTACTCACATGAATACTGCTCATTCCAATGAAATGTTGATAGTGATCAGAACAGATGCATAATTTTTAGCGTTTCTGTTTAATAGTGATGAGGGAGATTTACATTTTTTAGCTGAAAGCTAACAGAAATGAGATCCTCATTAATAGGCTGGATAAATTGTAGAAGCCCTAACAAAGCCACATTGAAATGGTTTTCCTGCTAAGTTTGGAACTTAGTTGGATAAACTGTGGGATTGAAATCTCTCCACTCGCTCTGTCTCAGACTTACCTGGGTATGTTTTTAGCCAGATAAACCAGAAACACTGTGGGCCTGGGCAGACTTACCTGTATAATATTGATATTCAAGCTTTATCCGGGTTTCATGCCAGACAGCAGATCTAACGTTATCCATTTAACTTTCTGGATAACTTGGACTTTATCTGGCTATATTCAGCAAAATACATGACAGACTGTATTCCACTAAATGTAGGAGCGAAGGTATTTGGATAACTTTCCTGCTCTCCAGCTCTCTGAATGCAGATGCCATTTAAGTTTTGGACACAAAGAGTGCAGATCAGATTGCTTGTGTAATTTTGAAATTGTTCTTTTGCCCCCCCCCAGAACTGAATTTCCTTCAACTTCAAGAAGGGGGAGCAATGTACAGAAAAAAAAAACAGTGCAAGCAAAAACCTTCAGTACAAAATGTCGTGGAAATTTTCCTCAGAAAGCAGAGAAATAGTGTAGAAGGTCTATAGTGCTTTTAGCTCAGATTTTGCTCATATGTTTTTTTTTTCCCTTTAATCGTGTCACAGGAAATTAAATCCTTTAAAAAAAAAAAGTTAAAGGTTCTTTTGTGCTCTACTTCTTCACTGCTTTTATCCAGAACTTAATTATGACTCTTTGTCCACACTTTGGTTCTCTTTATACTTTAGAAACCTTTGACTTTTTCCACCTCTGCATGAACATTCAAGTCCTATAATGTCTAGTGCTTCGAGGGTGTTTTTAATTGAATGAAACAAAACAAGAAATGTAAAGGTTGGGCCCACAATGCTACTGTGAACAGCAGGAGGCAAAAAGACAGATCTAATGGCTTGGGGGGAGGGGGGGGGGTGGTGGTATACTTTGGTGTTGATTCACACATTTAGAGACTGTTAAGAAGGCTAAGGTTATTCATCAGGATCAGATGAGCATTTTTTTTTTCACAATCCTGAGTTTGGAAAGCAGCTGATTCGGAGTCTCAAAGACACCTAGGGCAACAATGAGGAACTTTAGGCAGGCCCCTTTCTGTGGGGCCGAATGCATTATTTGCCTGATTAAAATATGGATGGAGCTCTTTGTTCTTTTTCAGACATCCAAAGTCAGCCTGACATTGGCAATATTGGAAATTAGGCAGAAGTAATGCATGGAGCATACTCAAGGAGTGATGTCTAATTACATGAACAAAGCCCTGGGAACATATCCAACCCGTGTTGAAATCACTTCATTGGCTTCCAGTATCTAAATGAATAGACTAAGATTCTGTGCTTGATTTTTTGCATTATACATAAATTGGCCCCCAATATTTCTGTCACATCATATCTTGTTATCAATCATTTCAACTTTTACAGTCATCCCAACAATATCTTTTTTAATTTCTTGTTTTCAGGTTAAATGAAACTAAGAAAAAAAACTTTTCTTTGTGCAGGCCCTCATCTTCGGAATTCATTACTACTGTTAATTAAGTCTCTAGGAGATTTCCTTCCAGAAAAAGTGTAAAGCCTGGCTTTTTGAAAAAAAAAAATGCTTTGACTGAATTTAACTATGTTTATGTCTTGTTTGAGATTTGTCTTAGTTGTATTTGTTTTTAATGTCAACTACCTTGTAGCCTATTTGGGAGAAGTAGTCAATACATTTGAAAATAAAATAAACGTCAGCATGATCTAAAGCCAAAAAGTCAAAAAATAAAAAGCTTACCTACACTTTAATCATTACCCTGTCTCATTTACATATTTTCTCAAATACTTATATGGCACAGTTCAATAGGATATAATGGGGGGAATAGATGGAAATTTTCAGCTGCAGCAAACAAATGAGCACTTTCTGAAAAACAAAACAAAAAAAACCTCAAGGCAGTAAACCAACTGCTAAAATGAATAAACATTAATCAAATAGAATGTTTGGAATTAATCAGAAAAGAAAAAAACCTGAAAATATAATAATGGTTCTGTTTCTACCTATAGTGAGGCCACGCCTTTAGTATTGTCAGCTCAGTGTGCTGCAGCAGTCAAAAAAGCAAACAGAATGTTAGGAATTATTAGGAAGGGAATGGTTAATAAAATGTAAAATGTCATAATGCCTCTATATCTCTCCATGGTGAGACCGCACCTTGAATACTGTGTACAATTCTGGTCGCTGCATCTCAAAAAATATATAATTGCGATGGAGAAGGTACAGAGAAGGGCGACCAAAATGATAAAGGGGATGGAACAGCTCCGCTATGAGGAAAGGCTGAAGAGGTTAGGGCTGTTCAGCTTGGAGAAGAGACTGCTGAGGGGGGATATGATGGAGGTCTTTAAAATCATGAAAGGTCTTGAACGAGTAGATGTGAATCGGTTATTTACCCTTTCAGATAATAGAAGGACTCAGGGGCACTCCATGAAGTTAGCAAGTAGCCCATTTAAGACTAATCATAGAAAATTCTTTTTCACTCCCCTTGGGGGCCTTTCCTCGTCTCTGGCTATCCGCTCCTCGGAGGACCTGGGCCTAGGACCACTGCCTGCCCCGTTCCCCGGGGCTACCTCTGGAGCTACCACTACTTCTACAGTGAGTACTCCGCTTGCGGACCATTACCATATCATCTCTACTGAGGAACCCTCATCGGTGTATCCCACTCTGCAGACCATTGCCATATTATCTCTACTGAGGAACCGTCATCGGTGTACCCTACTCTACGGACCACTGCCGTATCATCTCTACTGAGGAACCCTCCTTGGGAATACCCCACTTCACGGACCCGTGGCACCTCTGTGTCTGTGTGACTTTCCTGATACACTCCCCTCTCCACGGGCAGTGTCACTCTACTACTACTCTATTGAGACTCAAGGACTTCAGAGCTGTGTCTGATGTCATCTAGAGAGGATGGCTCCAACCCCTGGGGCCATCCACTCTAGCTCCTTCTGTCCTTCCAGCTCACTCGCTCTCAGCTCCCTTTCCAGTACCTGCTGTTCTACGCACCCAGCAGCTGAGACCTCGCCTCCCGACGGTGAGGCTCACGGGGCTCCTCCCCGTGGGCGGTACCATATCTCACCTTGGCCCAGGGCCCACATACTCACAAACCCTAATAGTTAAGGGGCAGTCACCTTCAGCTCACCTCGTATACAAGCTGCTAGAGCAAGCTTCTGGTGGTGTCTCAGGCGCCAATGAAGGGAAAGTGGATGACATCAGGGGCTGCAGCTCAACTTGCAGTTTATCCCACTTGCTGCTGAAAGTGGATGCAGAGTCCTCAGAAGTCCTGGCAGATGACCCAATGCCAAAGCGGCCCTTAACTGGGCCTTTCCACAGCCTGGCACTCTTGCCCAAAGGCCAAGATGTCAGGAATATAACTAGCTTTGCAGCAAAAAATGAGAACCAGCCAGATTTACTTCTGCAAAGCAAAGATATTTAGGGCAAAGGCCTTCTGAAGGCAAATTAAATCTGCGTTAGTATGTGAGTGAATAGCCTTTCTTGGGCTGGTTTGGGGGCAGAGCACAATATGGTAATGTAATTTCTGTGGTGGCTCTGACTCCAATCTGCCCTGAATAGCTTTATTTAAGCCATGGTGAATATCTTTTCATCAGTCCAGAACAGACCCCTTTATGACTGTTGCTCTTTTCGAAAACCTTAATATCTGCAGTTCTTTGCCTAAGAAAGGATGAAAATTGTGATGATGAATCAGTTCCTTTCTGTATTTAACATTGTGAGCACAAATTTTCACACTGTCATAAAGTAGGCAACTACTGCAAACTGCAAACTTCTGTTTATGCAAGCTATTAAAATAACCATTCTTCTCATTAGGCATAATTTAGCTCAAGGGAACTTTTAAACAAATCCACAGGGATTTCTTTTCAGAGTTTTCAGGTGTTTGGGATTCTAAAGCAAACTAGGAGTGGATTATTAGGAATTCCATTTAAATATCTAATTATTTCCAGTAACGACAGGCTTTCCAACTTTTGGGAATTATGATACAGGAGCCTAGAAACTTGGGGTTTTTCTTTTTTTCTATCCAGACCTCTAACCACAATTTAAATTGAGGATAACAGATTGTGATTCATATTGGGGAAAATAAACATTTTTGGCCGTAGCCCATTAATAGGCAAATGCAAGACAATCAAGGCTGTTGTATATAAAAGAACAGATAAAATGTGAAAAAAAAAAGAAAAGCAAGACTGTGATGCCCACACTCTTTGAAACAGTCAAAAACCGATGAAAAAAACTCTCTTGTTTGAAGAATCTGGCATGGTATTCCTCTGGTGCGGCCCCCCTCCCTGCTCCTTTATCTTCTCCCCACAACTGGCCTGATTTATCAGTATTAATTTCTGATCAAAAGCTTAAGAAATTAGGACCACACACACACACACACACAAGTGACAAAACCGAAGGATAAATGTGTACAGGTGTCAAAGCCAGGAAATCTGCAAGCAAGACATTATATACAGAGAGACTAAGATGATAGAAGGAGAAGTAATTAAGCATAGCAATTAATACAGAAAGATGCCAGTTCCTTATCACTAATAAAAAAACCTAGAAAGTCAGAAGCACCATCAACATCTTGGATACTGCCATTTGTTGATGACTGTCTTTACCATTATTACTGCAGTGCTACTGTATTGCTTGCCATTATCCTAAACAGCTACAAGATCACACGTATAACGGAAGAATCCAATTAAGTCTCTGGACTTGCCTTGAAGAACCAATGTTCATTATCTAAATGCCACAGCCCATCCAACTGAATTTGAAGGATGAAAAACAAATCAAAAAGTAAAGCGGTATTACTAAATATAAGTCAAATGTAATATGTTAATTTATTTACTGCAAACTGCAATTATGTTCAAATCTTTTTTTATTATTGGTATCAGAAAACAGTAAACAATGCGTGATAGCTGGTTAGAACTCCCCAATATCATGCCAAGCAAGAAAAAAACATTTTAACATGTATAACATCACCTAAATTCCCAACCCAATCCCCCTCCCCATCCCTGTTCCCTCCAAGAGTATACCAAATTTGATAAGCAACCACAACAGTAGCTGATACCCATAACACCACACATCAAGACCATCATCACCTTAATAATTAAGAATCATTTAAGATCATATGCCTTGGTCTGTGGATAACCATTGCAGATATTAATCCTCAACTCTTAAAAACTCTCTTATTCTTGGAGATAACAGTCTTATCCACATATTTTTCGAATAGGAATATATGGGTGTAAGCAGGTTAGGGGTGCAGGGATCTGTCTGTTACAAGACACTGCCAGCTGCCCTTCCACCTTACTTGCGATCCTAAGTCAGGGAAAAGACAACGTGTATCCTCTTCAGAAATAGACTTTTATTTATCAGATTTGGCAGGACATAGCATTTAGAAAATAACAACAATTTCTATCTCTACATCCTGACCACTAAGCAGCAGTTTTCCCTAAAGAAAGTTCTGTATCATGGGTGGTAACAAAAAATATATTAATAATGATCTTCCTCCCCTTACTTGTTACTACAAATGAGAAACACTCAAAAATTTCTTGCTTCAAAAATATTCTTTTTTTAAATGGCCATCATAATAGGCATCATCGATTAGTAAGACCACTTTTTTACTCTGTCTTATGCATAAACATAGGTCATTATTATTGTGGTCTCAGAATCAGACTACAAAAATATTATTTTTAGGATATTTTTCACTGCAAGTAAAATCTCCAGTCTTATTGAAACTATCAGAAAACCAAAACTTATCTTGTTGGATTGTGGAGTCTGTTGTATTTCTTTTTATTCCTCTTCTCTTTCATGTATAAATCAGATGCCTCAAGTAGTAATAACACCACGCCGAATGATCACAGTAATTTCATTCAATTCTTGACACGGGACCATGTTTCGAACTGTAACAAGTCCTTCATCGAGGGCTCACATACGCATCTATGAAGACAAACAACGTTTTAAATAAATTATTCTTGCATTGAATTAAAAAAATTCAAAAACCAGGAGCAAAAAAAACTTACTTCAATATGACAGTGTTTTCAGCATTAAACGGCATTCTTTTCCGGAAATGTTGACTGGAAACGAACACTAACTATGTGATTATGTATGGGCTAAGTTGTCAATCAAAGTGACGTCACAGAATGTCAAGGGAAAAACCCCATACCTATTACAATATAGAATACCACTCAATAGCTTTGTTTAATCCACGAGGATGAACAGTATCTAAACGGAAAATCCACTGTTGTTCCTTCAAATTTAAAAATGTTTTTGGATCATCCCCGCCCTTGAGGGTTCAAAGGAATCTTTTTGATAATGTACCACTTAAGATCCTTAAACTGATGTGCAAATTAAGAACATAAGAACATGCCATACTGGGTCAGACCAAGGGTCCATTGAGCCCAGTATCCTGTTTCCAACAGTGGCCAATCCAGGCCATAAGAACCTGGCAAGTACCCAAAAACTAAGTCTATTCCATGTTAACTTTGCTAATAATAGCAGTGGCTATTTTCTAAGTCAACTTAATTAATAGCAGGTAATAGACTTCTCCTCCAAGAACTTATCCAATCCTTTTTTAAACACAGCTATACTAACTGCATTAACCACATCCTCTGGCAACAAATTCCAGAGTTTAATTGTGCGTTGAGTAAAAAAGAACTTTCTCCAATTAGTTTTAAATGTGCCACATGCTAACTTCATGGAATGCCCCCTAGTCTTTCTATTATCCAAAAGAATAAATAACCGATTCACATCGACCCGTTCTAGACCTCTCATGATTTTAAACACCTCTATCATATCCCCCCTCAGTCGTCTCTTCTCCAAGCTGAAAAGTCCTAACCTCTTTAGTCTTTCCTCATAGGGGAGCTGTTCCATTCCCTTTATCATTTTGGTCTCCCTTCTCTGTACCTTTTCCATAGCAATTATATCTTTTTTGAGATGCGGCGACCAGAATTGTACACATTATTCAAGGTGCGGTCTCACAATGGAGCGATACAGAGGCATTATGACATTTTCCGTTTTATTCACCATTCCCTTTCTAATAATTCCCAACATTCTGTTTGCTTTTTTGACTGCCAGGAGCATATGCCATATTCCTTTATGGCATATTCAGTTGCACAAGATGATCAACACCCAGTCGGACATTGGGCTTGTCATAATTGTTCTATGTGTGATCAGGCAATTACAGGGCCTGTTTGGCATGACAATATGGTAAGGTAGTATCAATCTCATGTTATAAGGATTGTACATGATTCTAAGTCCCTGTGCTAAACTATATGTGAGAAGAACAAAACGTTCTATTCGCACACACTTGATTGAACACTGCAGCTGTTTACAAACTTTAAAATTACAAGCTCCTAGTGTTACACTACATTCAATTTGCTCATCAATTTAAAGATTTTAAGTGGCAGGTTATCGAGAAGGTTCCTTTGAATCCTTGGGGGGACTGATCCAAAAACATTTTTAAAGCTTGGCTGGGGAACCCCCACGGGAACAGTCCAGGACTCCAGGGGCAGACTAGACTAGGGGATTTTCTGCCTATAGCAACCACCTTCCCTGCAGGTTGAGCCCTTGGGTTCTGGTACCAGCAGGACTTGAACAAGGGAACGATCTAATGATAAAGCTGGACTGCAATCCTGAAGGGAGGCAGAGGTCAGGCAGCAAAGAAGAGGCAGGCTGCAGGGCTGTAGGCTGATGCTAGACAGGACTGGAGACAGGAGCCAGAGGAGATTTGGGATGCAGCCTGCAGGGCTGGAGGCTGATGTCTGGTGGGTCTGAAGCTCAGGTAGGAACCAGGGTCTGGGATGAAACATTGGAACAAGACAGGAGTTAAAGATACAGGCAAGCTTGAGACAGGAGGCTTAGGGAAGCCCCAAGGCAGAACGCGACGGAGAGCCACAAGGAATACAAGACACAAGAAGACTTTGGAAAGCCAGAGGACAGAAGGCTGCAAAGAGCCACAAAGAATACAAGGCAAGAAGGTTTTGGAAAGCCACAAGGCAGAAGGTTGCAGGGAGCCACAAGGAATACAAGGCGCCAAGCAAGGAGCCAAGAAGACTCAGACTCAATGACAAGGTCCAGAGTGTAGACTGAGGCAGGGCTAAATAGGCAGAGATCTGCTGAGTCATGAGGTCACCAAGACTAGAGATGGAAAGAGGATAGAGGCAGCTCCCGGAGGACCTCTGGTGGTTGGTTGTGGTGGTTGGGGGGCTGCATGACAAGCTTATTAATATTTACTAGCCACATAACTTCAGGATTCAGTGTTTAAGTGCCAATTGAATATGCCTGAATTCTCAGGTATGCTTTTTAAAATTTACCCCTAGATTTATCAAAATGAGTTATTAATGCACTGATAACGCCTGCATTAATAAAAAGGGGTGTGTTTAGGGAAATTTTAGAATTACCACACCACACGGTAACTTGCTGCTTCGCATTGGTAGTATCACATGGTGCACTAAACTTAGCACACCCTGCAATAATCTCTATTTTTCACATCTTGTGCTAGGAGAGGGAGAGAGAGAGAGAAAGCCTTTGGGGAGGGCTTCACTGTGTGCACCTATTTATATTTCTATAGGAGAGCCATCTAATAGCTCGAGGTGAGGTGTTGGTGGTGGTTTAGGGGCCAGTTTTGCATATAGAGTGAGATGTACGAACAGCACAATACACCTTGGTGAAGATTTGACATCATTTGGAGTGAGGAAAGTAGAAATTTCATCTTTGTGAGACTATGTTCTCTCACCCTAGCTTGATGGACTCTATAACAGGGCACTATCAAGCTAGGGTGAGAGAACATAGTACAAAATTTCATCTTTGTGAGACTTTCCTCATTTCAAATGATGTCAAATCTTCACCGAGGTATACTGTGCTGTTTGTACGTCTCAATGTACATGCAAAACTGGCCCCTAAACCCTAAACTACCACCACCACCTCACCTCAAGCTATTAGATGGCCCTCCTATAGAAATATAAATAGGTGCACTCAGTGAGGTCCTCCTCAGAGGTTCTCTCTCCCTCTCCAGCCCAGAAATTGCTAAAATGTAATTCAAAAAATATATCACACAGCCAGTGTCCTTAAAAGCATGCAATAGCATGTGTTATGCTGTCGCACAGCGCGATATTGCTCCTCATTTAACTAAATCCCACTCAAACTCCTCCCTGATCCTGCCTCCTCCAATATTTTTTATTTACTTAATTTTATTTAAAAATGTTATATTCTGCAATTTCTGGTACACGTTCACGGCAGGTTACAAAGTAAAAACATAAACATAAAATAAACACATTAAAAGACAAAAAACATTTTATAGACAAGTATAATCTCAATGACCCCATATACACCCAGATAAAATAATGCCTTCACTTGTTTTCTAAAAACTTTAATATCCTTCTCATTTTGCAAGGCTGTTGGTACTGAGTTCCAAAGAACAGGTGCACCATGAGTAGAAGCACATACATGGGTTACTTGCAGCCCACAGTCTCTAACTGAAGGTAACCCCAGCATATTTGCTCCTGAAGAATGGAGCATATTCTGTAGATTATACCTTTGTAAATTCCCCACTAGAGAACAAGGATGTTCCACATACAACAGTTTATATACCAGGACCAATACCTTAAACTGAATCTGCTTTTAAACTGGTAACCAGTGAAAAGGCCCTCATTACCAAGGTTATATGATCCCTAAGTCCAATACCCATCAGCACATGAGCATGTTGGATCAGTTGTATAATACAGGCATCCAGGACGTCACTCACTCTCATCCGCCCTTTCACATTCAAATTATAACAACGACAACTACTATTGGGTTAACAGGGCCGCAGCTTTATTACAACCTGGAGGCCCGAGCCTCAATTAATTAACATTACAACTTTTGCACCTCCATTTTAACCGTCCACCGCTTCTCCAGTAAGACGGTCCTTTCCAGCCACGCGGCTCGACCAATGTGGCCCCCGCACCAAGTTCAGACTCCCACCACCTGCCAGCAAAGGAGCCAACCCGGTGGGCCACCGCCGCCACCAGCAAGTAGCCAGGCCTGCCGGCTGACCCCCGCCGCCTGCCAGCAAGGAGTCTGCAACCAACAACTCCACGTTGTCCAGTATTCCCCAATAGCCAGGTAACTCCATACCAACAGGTAACCAGTGTATAAGCAGCACTGGCTCGGGCCATCCGCTGCGACGAAACACATCACACACAACAATAACCAAAATAAGGGCGGGTGGGAGGGAAACTGCTGCCTCTCACTCCGGAGCAGCGCGCCACAGTCCCTATCGCACCTCACTGCTCGAACCCCAGCCGTTAGCCCAGCCCCCATTAGCTGCTGCCGACCAATCCTGGCCCGCCAGCGCCACGAGGACTCCAGCTCACAGCCAATCCCCCTCTCCTCCTCTACCAGCTGCCCCCCTCTCTCTCCGACTCCTCTCGAACCTCTCACCCTTGCCTGACCTCGCTCACCTCTAGGACCCCCTCCATCCTCAGGACGCCCTTCCCAGACGTGGCCAGCTCCCAAGTGCGCCTGGGCCTGCATTACCTTGGCCTGCAGGCTATTACAGCCCACAGACCTCTCAAAACTTTAACATATTTTGCAGGGAGAACCATATATGAACTGTTGCAATAGTCCAGGTGTCTATTAAATCAAGCTTGAAGCACTTTTCTAAACAAGACTGCAGAAAGAATCTGCTTAAAAGGTTTTAGCACCTTAAGTTTATAGAAAGAGGCCTTAACAACTTGCTTAATTTGACTTTGCAGGGTTAACTGGGACTCTAAAATTATGCCCAAGCTCCATGCCTCAGAGACAATATTAATAATAGTCCCTTTATAGTTTAGAGTAGGCAGGGAGTCAGACAAGAATCTACCTACCCATAAAACTGAAGTTTTAGCCACATTAAGTACTAACCTATTCTCTTTGAGCCAACTCTCTACCGCCTCCATGCAAGTACTAAAAAGTGTATTAACTGAAAGGTTATTCTTATTCACAGGGATATAAAACTGAATATCATCTGCATAAATTAAATAAAAAAAACTCTCAGTCCTCGCAAAATAGAACAAAAAGGCAACAGATAGAAATTAAATAATACTGGGGATAGGCAAGAACACTGCAGAACACCGCACTTCAGAGGGATCCAGTCTGAATAACTATCACCCAGTTGCACTTGCTGTTCTCTGTCTAATAAAAATTAACCAAACCATGTTAATACCGGTTTGGTTAATACAGCCAAACCTAGAGAATAAATGAGACAATAAAATCATGTGATCTAAATTATCAAACACTGCCGTGAGATCTAGTTGTACTAGAATACCCGAGTTTCCCCCATCAAGCTCTCCAAAGAAAAACTCCAGTAAAAACAATAGAGTCTCCATGCCTTGATTTACCCTAAAACCAAACTGCCTATCATCCAACACCTGGTTGTTCTGAAGAAATTCCTCCAACTGCTTAAATGCGCATTTCTTCACGATCAAGTGGAGTAGCAGCCTAGTGGTTAGAGCAGCAGGCTATAATCTAGGGCAGCGATTCTCAACCGGTGTGTCGCCACGCAGCGGCAGGTGTGTCGCGTGCTACCGGTCTCCCGCTGCTCTTCCCTCCTCTTCCTTCACCGAGTGAGAGTCGGAAAATCTTCTACTGCTGCCGTTGCCGCCCGGGCTATCAGCACGTTCAAGCCCTGATGGGAACGACAGCAGTGTCATTGGAAGCTGGCAACTGCGGCTGGGCCTTTTCTTCTTCCCGCACCTGCCCCCCCCCGGCCCGGAACAGGAAGTGATGTGCAGTGGGGTGCGCGGGAAGAAGAAAAAGCCATGCTGCACGAAAAAGTAGCAGCGGCAGTGGCGGCCCCGAGCAGTAGCGTGGGCCCGGAGCAAAATCAGAAGCAGCCAGAAATCGGCACAGGAGACAGCAGAATTAGTCTCCTGTGGCCGATGGGATTCTTCTTTCTTGGCCTGTGGGGGCTAGAAGAGGAGGCTGCTGCAGCTACCATTTGTGCTCGGAGGGGAGGGGTCAGGAAGTGAGAGAGAGAGAGCCAGCCAGCCTGTCTGTAAGTGAGAGAAGGTATGTGTATTGAGAATGTGTATGTGTAACTGTGATTGAGAGCCTGTGTGTAAGTGAGAGCATTTGATTGAGATCATCTATGTAAGTTGTGAAAGAGAGCATGTGTGTGATTGAGAGAAACTGGTCAGAGAGGTGAGTGTGTGTGTATGTGTATGTGTGTGTGAGAGAAAGTGATTATGGGAATGAGAAGTCTTTGCATGTGGTGAGAGCTAGCATAGGAGTGAGAAACATGGGTGTGTGTGAGACATAGCATGGGAGTGAGAAGCCTGTATATGTAAGATAGAACATGGGAGTGGGAAGCCTGTGTGTGTGTGCATGAGAGACTGTTTGGGAATGTGACTGGTGTGTGTGTAAGAGAAAGACTGGTCAGGAGATGATTGGTGTGTGAGAGACAGAAACTGGTATGTGAGTGTGACTGGTATGTGTGTGTGAGAGAGAAAGAAAGTGATTATAGGAATGAGAAGCCTGTGCATGTGGTGAGAGCTAGCATAGGAGTGAGAAACTTGGGTGTGTGTGAGACACAGCATGGGAGTGAGAAGCCTGTATATGTAAGATAGAACATGGAAGTGGGAAGCCTCTGTGTGTGTGTGTGTGCATGAGAGAGAGAGACTGTTCGGGAAGGTGACTGATGTGTGTAAGAGAATGACTGGTCGGGAGATGATTGGTGTGTGAAAGACAGAAACTGGTCATGGGGGTGTGACTGGTATGTGTGTGTGTGTGTGTGTGAGCGACAGAGAGACTGGTCGTGGGCCCTAAGGAAGAGGACCATGAGTACAGAGCTTCAGCCACTACTGCTTCTGGTGTGTGCTACTGGCCTGCATGGAAGAGGAGTAGGAGAGTTGCTGGAGGGGGTTAGTAAAGGTGGCTTTTTAAGTTTATTTTTCTTGACTGACTGCCATTTTAATTACTGAATATTATGTGATGTGTCTGCTGTTTTGAAATATTTTATTGGTGTTTGGAGAATTTTAAATAATTTTTATGAGTTTTTAATTGTTGGATATTGTTCTGTTCATAGTTGTTGTGAAACATTTATTCTGCTTATTAGTATAGTTATACAATTATTTCTGTGTTGGGATCTATAGCTGCTTGCTAGTTCTGTTTTCCTAATTGGAGGTGTTCTGGTGTTTAAGGCCTGATTTAATATTTGTAGTGTTGCCTTTTCATAGGTAGGTTTGTTACTATTTGAGTGCATTCCATAATACAGGGGTAACTGTGTGCAGATTAGTTTATGTGCATTACTGCAAATCCTGGGAGTATGTTAGGTCGGTTCTATGTGTGTTACTGAGGTGAGATATTTTACTAACATGTAAGTGTTTGTATCAGTCTTATTTGTTGTGTTTTCTCAAGAGGACATGCATTGGTGGTAAACTGCTGTCTTTTCATAAGTAGGGCTATTGAGCCTGGTAGCAGAAGAAGTTTGAGTTGCTGTTACTGAGATGACACCAGAACATCTTTTTTGTAGGGTGAGTTGTATGGGGAATGTCGTAATTCTGCTTTACATCCATTATTGTGGGTCAGGGGGGTTTCTGTGGATGCAAACTGTACTTTTACATTTAGCCCTATGATGATCATGTGTTCAGTGTGTCACGCATGTGAGAACCATCTATCAGGTGTGTCCCGACAGAAAAAAGGTTGAGAACCACTGATCTAGGAAAACCAGCGTTCAAATCCCACTGCTGCTCCTTGTGACCTTGGGCAAGTCCCAAAAAGCAGAATATAAAACAAAAACAAAATACGAAAACATTCCCAGGGTAGATAGACTTGAGAGCAAGCAGTAGTTAGTAATAAGATCTTTTTGAACTGGCCTAACAGAAACCTTCTTTAAGGACTGAGGAATCAACCCCACTTGCAAAGACTTAAATATGCTCAAAATTTCATCATATAGGGTTGCCAAATGACCGGTTCTGGCCCGGACAGCCAGGTTTTTAGACATGCTGTTCAGTGTCCAGTCAGAAGTTCCGACCAGATGCTAAAAGTCCGATTTTGCAGGAGTCTCCTCCTCTCTCCCGCAGTCTCCTAGTTACAGGGAGAGACAGGTAGGGTCAGAGTCTCTCAGAGGGGAGCTGTGTTGTATTCCTGCCCCCACCTCTATTTTTATGCCGTGACTGGACTGCATAGAGAGAAGAGGTGGGACACTGCAGAGCAACCACCGGCTCCACAGATTTCTCTAGCAATCACCCTCTTGGACCCACCCCCCTTGTCACCTCTCACAGCATGCGGGACCAGGACTCGAGAGAGGGGCTGCAGTGAGCCAGCCCAGGCAGAGGGGGGAAGGCGGAGGGACAGGGTGAGGGACAGGGTGAGGAGAGGGGAGAGATAAAGAGGAGAGAGACACATGGGGAACATGGGAGGATTGAGAAACAGAGAGGGACATGGAGGGAGGGAATGGGTCACAAGGTCTCAGCTGCAGCTGTCTGGGAAATTGTTCTATAGGCTGTACATTCCCTGCTCAGGTCACACTCTGGACCTCTGCCTTGTCAATTAGCAACTTGGAATTTACCTGATGTTAAACAAAAACATATAAGCCCGGATTTTAAAAGGGCTACGTGTGTAAATCTCGGGATTTACGCGTGTGAGCGGACCTTGCGCATTTTACAACAGGCCTGGCCACGCTCAAAAACCTGGTACACGCAGAAGTGCCGGCTGAGGGAAAAGGGGCAGGCTGGGGGGGGGGGGGGGGCATGGTCTGGGCGGGGGGGCGGGCTGGGCGCAGTGTGCACTGGCAGCCAGCCAGCGGACAGAACTTACTATTACTGAAAGGGGCAGGTAAGTTCAAAAATAAAAAATTAATAGGTTAGGTTAGGTTTAAGGGTCAGGGAGGAGAGGTAGGAAGGGAAGGGATAGTTATAGGAGCGTTCCCTCCCAGTCCGCTCCTTAATTGAAACGGACTGGGAGGGAACTGAAAAAAAGGCCGATCGCGTTGCCATGCGTAATTTGAAAATTCCCCCCCCCCCACGTGCGCAAGTCACGGGCCGCCTGCACATACACGTGATGTTAAAATTGGCGAGTCCATGTGCGCGTGCGTGGGTCTTAAAATCAACACCATAATGTACCGCAGTAACCGCCTCCCCTCTCTGCCCATGCCTGTACCCCTTTCCTGGCTCTTCCCCTGCCCAGCATCCCTTGCCCTGAACCCAGTCTTCCCCCTGCCTATTATCTCACTGCTCCCCTCAGCTTTATTGCTGGGCTGCCCAGTGCCCCGGGCAATGTAGATAATATGGCTGGCAGGGGGTGGGAGGGCAGGCTGTGCCTCTCTGGATGATTCGACTGACCAGCTGAGTCAGCAACCACATAGGGGCTAAGGCACGCTTGTTCCACTACAATGGTGGCCAGTCCCCTGATGAGGTGCGTTAGTGCCCCCTGGGCCTGGCACCCTGGGCAGTTGCTTGCCTCATCTGACAGCTTTGGTTCTCCCCTCTTTCCCCCCCCCATTTCTCTGCCCAGCATGCTTCTGACCTTCTGAGATCATGTGTGAAAGAGAGAAGGAGCACGTATGAGTGAATGTGTTTGTGTGTATCAGAATGAATGTATTACGAGTATGAGAGGAGGACACAGGAAAATGTTTGCACTAAACCCCCCCCCCCCTAATAATCCATAAGGTAAGAAATGGAGAGCAGCTCAGTGGTGGGGGCTTGATTGCCCTGAGAGGCTGGAAGAGAAATTGTTGCCTCTGTGCAGCCTGTTAATTCATTACTGCTCTTTAATGCATACACAGACACAGTTCATTGGCAGGATCTAAAATGTATGCAAATGAGAGACACCGTCTCTCTTCTATCCCGGCTCAGGTATCCATTCCTGGACTGTGGAAATGTTAGCAATCCTAATCCCTATTAAACGCTAAAGCAATATTCTAATCTCTAACACAACATCAAACCTGCAATACCTTCTTGTATTCACTTTACCTTTTTCAGCACACATGCCTCTTTTCCTGCAGAGTTTGAGAGCAAGCAGCCTATTCTAGAAACAGTCTTCCAGACCAATGAAAAGGCTGGGTAGGTACTGGAGTTCAGCCAATCAGCAGCCCGATATCATAGCCAATCAGAGGCAACCTGATATTGTGCTCTTTCCCCCACCCCCTGCCGCCAGCCGCCAGGATGGTTGTGCTGTCAGAAAACCTTTGTTGGTACCTTTTTGTACTGTGTGTGACAGCCCGGATGTAAAGTGCTCTGCCTGCCTCCACACTGCACCCGGGAGAGCAGTAACATGGCACTCTGAGCGCTCTAACGGCAGGCAGCCTGTGCACAGCCGAGATGCCACAGCTTTCCTGACAATCAAGCAGTAAGGTAGGGGATGCCCGTCTCTAATAAATGCAGAGTGGATGGAGCTGAGTTCCCTGGCTTCCCTTGGTCTGATGGTGATTCCTGGCCAGAATGGCTGCCTCTAGGAGGTGGAAATAGAGTCAGGAGCAAGAGCATCTTGAGTCTGTATGTATGTGCGCGCGCATAAGCCTGGAGCTCAGACATACACTGATGTGAACAGAAGCTCTTCCGCACAGACAGTGCATAATTTTCTGGGTTTCCTAGGAGATGGCAAGCAATAGGAAATCTGGTTAGAAACCATTCCAGACACATATTGAGGATGCTGGTAAAAGACAATTAATATTTGATATTTTTTTTTAGCCACCTGCATTACTTTTATCTGTAGAAGCAAGGTTTGGGAGAGCATTTAATAATGGCAAGTGCATTCAAGTAAAAGTGTGGTACTCTGTGGAAGAGCTAATTAATGGCAGTTCTTGGATTGTGTGTGTGTGTGTGTTTGCTATTAGACTACATACTCTCGTTGCATTATATTGCAATGTACTGTAAATTGTTAAACAGATGGAACTGAAGTGAAATCATTTTGTAATGGGAAAAATGAAATGCAGCTCATGATTAGTAAAATCTGAACATGTGGTGCATTTTCACACACATTTGCTAAGCGATGTCTTCTGGGAAATCTTGTCTGAGCTGAAATGTATTTCACCAGGCTACTGATCATGGGGGCACCAGTTCCAGCAGGAATAATCCTGGGAGTTAGTTCTAAATCATGCATACTCTCAGCCAGGCTTCCCTATGAAGTGAAAAGTTGTTAAACAAAGCCTGCACATTTTGTTCTGAATAATAATAAACTTGTAAAAAAATTTTAGGAGCACAATATTTCAGATGTGTTATGGTTTAAACTTAGTATAAAATAGTATTAACATTCATAGGCATAAACATGCCTTAATGTGCATTTAGTAAAATATACAATTACAAACACATCCAAGCAGAACATAAAATCACGTTTTCTTTACACTGTATTGTCACTTAGTGAGCGGCTTTAGAAGAGATCAAAGTGGCACGTTTTCATGTTGCTATCTTTACATTGTAACCTGTAAGCATTCATTCTATTCTATTGTGTGTTTTGTTTTGTTCAGTTGTGCAGAAGTGCCACAGTGAGGGTCCTAAACTGTCACATGTGACACCAGACCCTCAGGCCGAGTGCCACTGCCTAACACAAAGGGCAGGAAGAGAATCAGTGTTGATGAACGATGAAACTGTATGTTACAATGAGAATGATTTTTTTTTTTAATTAAAGAAACCCATGTCTCCTGATTCAGTAGCAGAGAACTCGCTCCAGAAATAATAAAGGAGACGATCTGTTTAATGAAAATGATATTTCAAAAATGTTCAGAATTCAGCAATGAAATCAGTTCTAATTGTAGTATTAAATGCGGTGTAAAAGTCCAATCAAAGAACAGCAATTTAAAGAGAGACAGAAAGCGGAGACAGAGAATCTGGGAGTACTGCCAATAAAATCAGTGGATGATAATGCTAACCTTGTTGATAAGAGTGACTTTAGAATAATATGAAGCCTTTGCAACATACTTTTGTTGAGTTGCTTCAGTGAAATAAATACAATTTAGTATGCACTATAGTCCTTTCCCTCAGATAAGGTTGTTTTTGGGTTTGTTTGTTTTTTTTGTATTGTGGTCTGGTGTTTTCTGCCTGGATTATTATTATTTTTAAATTTGTCAAGCTCAAAGTCTCCTTCAGTTGGACCTATTGTATTATGAACCTTAACTTGCAGCTAACTGGAGTTTTCTTTCCACTTTTATTCCCTCATCCTCCTAGTCGAGAGGCTAAACCACGGGTCACTCTAGAACCCAATACAAATGCATACCTAGTCACCCTTGAGTATGTATGTATTTATTTATTTATTTATTTAACATACTTTTGATATACCAAGTTCGGTATATAAAAATTAAAAATAAATAAATAAATAAATACCGATACTCAAGACTAGTGTCTTATCGTACCGGTTTACATTGAAACAAGGGGTAACCGATTAACTAGGAAGATAAAGTTACAATGAACAGGGGATTTACAGGGTGGGAGAGTAGAGAGCAAAAGCATACGATTAACATAATAAATAGTAACATAGTTAAGTGTAACATAACACAGTTTAACATAGGAACGAATGTAGCAAGCTTAGATCATAGCTTAATCTTTAGGTCTATAAAATTGCAGGTACAAAAGAAGGAGGAGGAAGGGGAGGAAGCTTAGACAATAGTTTAATCTTAAGGTCTATAAAATTCCTGGTACGAAAGAAGGAGGAGGAAGGGGCGGTAGTAGTGAGAAGTCACTCTTGAGCGATGACCCCGGACTCTTCCATCCTTGGTTGATGTGAACGTTGGGGTCTGCAGTGTCCCCAGCCTTTGCCGCCAGGTGAGCAGGAGCCATGTCTGGGAACTGCACCCAGGCTTCCTGCTTGACAGCATGCAATGCTGCCGCTAGGCAACTGGGCGCCCCTCAGGTGAGTTTGAGATGCATTTCCAGTTGTATTAGAGGATGACTTCCCAAACTTGTCTTGGTGCTTCCACAGCCAGACGAGTTTTCAAGATATGCATAATGAATATGTATGGGACAAATCTGCATCTGTTGCTGGTCTTCAGTGTATGCCGATTTTATTTCATACATATTCATTGTTGATGTTGTTACGAGCGCGCGCGGGCGCGGTCGTCTCGGACGGGTGGTGAGCCCTTGGGCCACGGCAGGACCCCAGGAGGAGCCCAAGGCCACACCGTGGGAGGTGAGCTGAGCAGGCATGGTGAGCCAGGCAGGCAGGAACAGAAGCAGGAAGTCCGGCCCTCAGCCGGACCGGCATGCCCATGGTAGCCAACACGGGGAAGTTGACTAATGAACGGTCCTCCGACTGTTCCCGGCCCTTTCGGACCCGCCGCAGGGAACGGCAATGGGCAGCAGGCCGGACAGAGGTGAGGGCAGACAGAGTCCTTAAACAGAAGACATCAAACGGGGCAGAAGCAGGCTGAAGCAAGACGGAGACATCAGGTCAAGGGCTGAAGCGAGACACAGGAAAGGCCCAGGCGAGCAGGAACTCCGATGCTGGGATACTCACATCCGAAGCCCCCTCGGCTGGCAGAAGCTCAAGAGCCCCTGGGACGAATCCCTCCTGTTGGCCACTCCAGGGCCCAACAGGACAGAAGGCTCAGGAACCAGGTCAAGGCAGAGACAGGTAGACATCCGGACAAAGGCTGAAGCAGACACTGAAGACAAGGCTGGACGGGAACATTGCACTGTCCATCAGGGCGCCCTACTCAGCCCACCCGTGGGACTGAGTCGCGGACCACCCTGTCCCAGACGCGCCCTACACAGCCTAGGAAGGCTGGTCGCGGACCACGCTGAGAAGGAGGGCGCGGGGAAGACCCAGGCGAACAGGAACTCCGATGCTGGGATACTCACATCCGAAGCCCTTACGGCTGGCAGGCACAGGAGCAAACATCTAGGCAGAGACACTGGACAGGGATCCATCAAAGCATAAGTGATCACGGAAGACCTGGATCAGCAAGTATACAGACGACTGTAGGACCTGATCCGCAGGCCGAAGACAAGCAGGAGTCGGAGTCACGGACCGGAGTCAAGGCAGGCTGAAGACAAGCAGGAGTCGGAGTCACAGACCGGAGTCAAGGCAGGCTGAAGACAAGCAGGAGTCGGAGTCACGGACCGGAGTCAAGGCAGGCTGAAGACAAGCAGGAGTCGGAGTCACGGACCGGAGTCAAGGCAGGCTGAAGACAAGCAGGAGTCGGAGTCACAGACCAGAGTCAAGGCAGGCTGAAGACAAGCAGGAGTCAGAGGCACGGACCGGAGTCAAGGCAGGCAGAAGACAAGCAGGAGTCAGAGTCACGGACCGGAGACAAGGCAGGCTGACGACAAGCAGGAGTCGTAGTCACGGATGACCTGGATCGGAAGGGTTACAGACTACTGTAGAGCCCGATCCAGAGGCAAAGACACAGTGAACAGAAAGTCCTTAAATACTGGAGGTAGAGGGCAACTCCCTGGGAGGAGCTTGCCAGGACCGCCCACCGCTGGTCCTATAACTAGGGTAGAGAGCTGCGGGCCAGCCCCTAGGGAAGGGCGTCGCCCAACAGGAAGTCCAAACACTGAGGCTGCAAGCCACCGGCACAGCTAGGCCTCTCAGGCCCTGGAGCAAGTCCTGGATGATGCGCAGGCGAGGCCCTGGCTTCAGAGCGGCCTCTGGAGGAAGGTAAGAGACCTCCTGCAGCGCAGCAGCAGGGGGGATCGCAACAGATGTCCTGAAAAGCCAGCTGGCTGTGGAGTTACCAGGACACGTTTGGGGGTTTCCCTAAACGTGGCATTTATGGTGAACATCACTATTGTGCAGTTGACTTAGAACTCCTTTGAATCCCACATGCAGGGAAAGAGGGAAGTGCCAGGACTAGGGTTAGGAGAGATTAGATAAAGTATTTGTGAGGATTTCATTTGGAACCCACCCACCACTCATACACCTTGCCTCTGCAAAGTATGCTGGGTAAACAAACGCTGCTGCACCAGCCTGCTGCAAGATTTTCAAAGGGAAACTCTGTGGGCCTGCAGGCCCAACAGGAAATATGAAAATTGCCCTCTGTTCTACCAGCAATGCATGATAAAGACATTAAGCTTAACTGTGTCATACTCAGATTTTTAATCAAAAGTTTGGGCCCACCTGATAGCTTTCTTATCTGATTTCCAAGCTGGACATGGCTTTCCTTTGCAAATTGAAACTTGAATTTTCCTTAATTCATTTGTCCCCACCCCTTCATGGGGTGCATAAAATTTTGGAGATCCCCAGGAAGCTCTTCTATATCCCAGATCTGTCCTCCTCTTTCACACCTCACAAGAGTCCCTGGAAACACTGGGGTTCATCCAGTGAGGGGAGGTTCTACCTCCTGGGCCCCTGGTGCAGTCGTGGATAGAATCATCAAAATGTCACCTTCACCCCCACTCTTCTTTGTCACTGGTCAGTGGTACTCACGGGCAGGAGGGACTTCCACTTAGGAGGCAGATGATAATAAACCACAGAATCAGAAAAAATTAAAAATAACATCAGGAAAATCATAATCCTGAAAGCACGAGTCTCTTTATCCAAGGTACAACCCGAAGTTGTTCTTCTCCCAACTGAACCAGTGTCTAGTTAAAAAATGTCTTCCCCCTGGAGGGAAGCGTAATCCTCTGTAGCCACCAGCATAAGGCAAAGGGTGAGATGACAAAAAAAATTCCTTGCTCTGAAAACTCTTCAAAACAGATAACTCCAACAATCTCTTACCCAAGGTCTCTTGAAAACAGCAGTAAGTCCACAGGTTGATTCCTCTGCTGTTATCTGGACACAAAGGTAGGACTCAGCCTTTCAAGAAAGCATGGGTTTGCTCTTCTCTCAGAAACTGGTCCAAAATGTCCAGAAATTCAACACTTTCCAAAACTTCCACTCTCCTTGGGCACAATCCACCAGGGAATCTGAAAGACCCCTCTTCATCAGTCCTCTTAGGGAGAGGCAATGACCCCAGTCACATGCTCAGGGGGAAATGTATATCTCGGAGCTACAGTCCACAAAAAAGATGGGGATAGAGCCGGGGGCGGGGGACCCCCAAAATGCCCAGACCCCTTAGATGCTGAAAAACAGGACAATATAAAGTAAAGTGGTGAAATGGAGAGACTAGGAGCCCAGGAGGAGTGCCCCAGAGTGTCCCTTGATGTGCAGTGGTCAGGGGAAACCGCACTGGGAGGAGGAGAACTGGAGGTGACCACTGAAGTGTGAATAATCTTACGTATTTGGGAACTGCATTTGCTCCCAATTGGATGTGAATGTTGGTATGGGCATGCTGATAGGGAACACTTGTCTCCTAAAAGGCTTGAGATATTTGGCACTAAGAAGGCAAACTGTCAAGGTATATACCAGCCATCCAGGTTGGGTTAAGAAAAATAAATTGTCCAAGGAAGATATGGCGTAGGAGGAATATATCATTATGTTTCTAAGTAATTTGGGATATTCTGTGTAATGCTGACTGTTGAAAACCTAAGAATTTCTGAATCATTCAGTGCTCAAATGTAATTGTGCTTCACGTCCCTGTCTATAGTTTGCTGGCTGGTTAATCCAGAGAATAAAATTAATAGAGTTGAATTTTGGAACTCTGTATCCGATACATTTTTCCTGCCAGTATTGGGTTGAAGCAGGGGCTCAAGAGCTCATGGAGGGGAGTTTAGGGGTGACCTCCCTATCCAGTCAGTGAAAAATGAAAATGGAGTCAACCATCTAATCCTGCTGTCACCATAAAGGTCCACTTCGCCATCTGCATGACAGTATACTGAACCCACCAAACAAATTTGGAAGGCATGACCCTTAAACAATAGAGAAATCCCATTTCATCATTTTATATACCCCAACCTGGGATTTTAAATATAAACACATTAATTGGAACATCTCACCCCACTAGCTGGCACCAACAGATTATAAAATGTCACTGCAAAATCCAGTGACCTAATAGCTGTAAAAAGATTTCATGTGCCTTTTCAAATAGGAATGTTTTCATACCCTTCTTATATTTCTTAAAACAAGGTTCCTTGCAGAGGACCTCGGGCAACTGGTTCCAAAGTGTAGAGCCAGCCACGGCCACCATGAACAGACTTTCTCTAGACTCAGCGAGCCTTACTATATTGATTATAGGTGCATCAGGTAAGCAACAGCTGATGGACCTTAAATCTTCTGTCAGGCCTGTAATGTTTTAGCATTGAACTAATGCAGTGTGGTGTTTCACTATTTAGCACTTTATGGACTAAAGATAGAACCTTAAACCTAACTTGCCATTTAATCGGAAGTTAGTGGAGCACAAACAAGATGGTCATAATGGCTGGAGCCCATGAGAAGTCACGCTTCTGAATTCTGGATGACTTGCAACGCTTTCATGGTAGAAGCTGAAAGGCCCAAATATATCATGTTATAGCAATCGAGGCCTGTGATTACCACAGCCTATAATACTGGGCAGAAATCATTCAGGTCCAGGTATGATTTAATATTCCTGGGCACGCAAAGCTTAAAGAATGAACTTCCTTACGAAGGTTTTTACTCGGGTTTGCAAACCTGGAAGCCCTTTTTAGATGCAGGAGAGTTGACAGGTGGATTCATAGGCCACAAAGGTTCTTCCTAGATCCAGGTAGGGAGTTACAGGGCCCTTGAAGGCCCTTCTTAGATCCAGGGGGTGTGTAGGTGTGGGAACTATTGGTTCTGGGATGGGGAGAGGAGGATGATGTTTTGGAGGGACCACAAAGACTTGAATTGGTTTCAGGTTGTGTTGGGGTTTTCAAGCTCAGAGACCTATTTTCAGTTTGCCAGGGATAAGGGTGGGGAGAGGTTTCCCCTCATTAACTGGCCCTTTCGCTTTTGGCCAGTTAGCATAGGGAAACATGATATGCTTATTGTGGCCATGCTCTCTCTAATAAGGCTATGACAATGCTGCCATATTCTGGATGTGATGAGCTTAGTACATCAGACAATAAAGCTCTAGGTGACACCAGCATTAAAACTGTTGCCATGCCGGCTTTAACACTGGTTAGTATAAAGATTTTCTTGTTGGATTTTTTAAAAACCTCTGTAGGAGCATGTATGATCTTTGTTTTCAGGGAATAGCTGTCCAGAGGAAAGTTAGCCCCAGACTGAAGAAAAAATGGCTTTTCAGGAAGTTGTACCATAGTCATATGTTCATTTTGTTTCTGGTGCAACTCCTTTTTAGCTTACGGTTCCAACCTCCTAGTTGCAAATTTTCTCATACAGATTCTTCTAGGTAAGAAGTGCGCTTTTCTGTGACTCTTCTTCAAGTGGATACATGGTGTGTTCAAGCACTCAAACATATTTCTAAAGAGGTGTCAAGGGCCAGTTAACAAGGAGATGTTTTGAACAGGAGTGCACAGATGAGGGAGTCTTAGCAGTGCAGTAGGTGTTGCACCAAGATCTGCTATTGATCATAATGGGTTTATTCTTAGGAGTCTATTTTATTCACAAATATAACACCTTTCTTATATGTTAGTATGTTTTAAATGAAAGGCGATTAATTGGAGGGGTGGGAGTACGATAACATGATATGGCCACTTAACCTCTGAACTCCCCATCTCCTCCATATACATTAATCTTTCTTAAAGATTACCTAATGTAATTCAGCTTGACTGGAAGAAATGCTTTTTTGGAGGTCTTCCTGAATTTGGTTCTGGTTAGATGGTGAAGCGTGTGGGGGCAGAGGTAAGGCCTCAAGTAGGCTATGCTGATTTGCAATGGGATAGGAAAACCAGGAAAATATTTGAAAAGCCTTATTACTTTATAAAACTCTTTATAGAAATACTTGTGGGGCTTTCGTCTTTATTTAGAGAAACCTTCTGGAGGCTTTTGTTATGGCTGCCGGTCGCGGCGGTCCGCGACCAGGATCGGCTCCTTACCTGAGGCGACGGACGCCTCAGACATTGTGGCGGTCATGGCTGCCAGCCGCGGTTGTCCGCGACCGGGGCCAAGAACGGGCAGGCCACCGCGGTCCTCTTCTGGGGCCCCTGTGGGTGTAGGCAGCCCTGTCAGTTGCTCCCTGCGTGGCCGCTGCCGCTGTTGAGCCCGGCCACATGGTTCCTGCTTGGCTAGGCTGACTCCTTCCACTGCAGTTTGTTAGAGCTGTGCGCGCAGCTGAAGATTTGATTTAAAGGGGCCACGACAGGAAATTGTCGTGGCTCCTTCCTGCAGACTCCTCCTTCTTCTTGAGTATTTAAGGCAAGGTCTGCTCCTCAGAACTTGCCTTGGTATTGAAGCTTCTTGTTGGTTTGTTCCAGTGCCTTCGTTCCTGGTTTCGTTCCTGTTCTTCATCCCGCTCTTGCTCTCCTCCCTCGTTGGACTGATTCTTGGCTTCTGACCTTTGGACCGACTTCCGTTCTCCTCTTGGCTCGACTTTGGACCGGCTTCAGACCCTTCTCCTGGCTTATCCCTGGACTGGCTTCGGACCACTCTCCTGATTTGCTCCTGGACCGGCTTACGATCCCTCTTCCGGAATCGACCTTTGGACTGGCTGTGGACCATTCTTCAGCTTCTATTCCTGGACTGACTACGACCTGCTGGAGGCGCCAGCCATCTGGAATCCCTGACCTGCAGGAGGCGCCTGCATCCAGACCTATCTTCAGTCTTCAGTGAGTCTCTTAAGTCCCAGCGGCCGGGTCTCTATAGGCGCGTCCTGGGGAGACCACGAGCTTCCAGGGTGAAGTCTTCTTTCAATTGCTGATTCACCTGGCCTTGCCCTCCGACGGTAGAAGACTTCAGAGGGTTCATTCTCTCTTTGGTAACTCTAACCCTCCCTCGGAACAGGGGTCCACCTTCTGATTCGTAACAGAATACCAAGGCCATTGACCCGGCAGAGGCTTCAGCTCGCCAGGCCATTCCTGGACTAGCACAGTAAGTCATGGAGCAGCAACGGATATTAGAATCCATGGCATCCTCATCTCCAAACAAGGCTTCCAGATGGATCCCTCCAAATTGAAATGTATTCAAGAATGGCCCCCAACCTAATGGGTTACAGGCACTCCAGCGTTTCCTTGGTTTTGCTAACTACAATCATAGTTTTATTCAGAATTTCTCCAAGTTGGCTACACCTCTCACAGTTCATACTCGCAAAGGGGCAAACATTAATTCCTGGCCTGTAGAAGCTGAAGAAGCGTTCCTTGCACTCAAGAACTCTTTTCTCAAAAAACCTTGTCTTCGGCACCCTGACTCCAGTCGTCCATTTGTAGTAGAGGTGGATGCATCAGCTGAAGGGGTAGGAGCTATCTTAAGCCAGAATGACTTTACTGGAGTCTCTCATCCTTGCTCCTATTTTTCTAAGAAATTTTCATCAGCTGAACGCAATTATTCCATCGGCAATAAAGAACTCCTTGCCATAAGAACATAAGAAAATGCCATACTGGGTCAGACCAAGGGTCCATCAAGCCCAGCATCCTGTTTCCAACAGTGGCCAATCCAGGCCATAAGAACCTGGCAAGTACCCAAAAGCTAAGTCTATTCCATGTTACCATTCTAATGGCAGTGGCTATTCTCTAAGTGAACTTAATAGCAGGTAATGGACTTCTCCTCCAAGAACTTATCCAATCCTTTTTTAAACACAGCTATACTAACTGCACTAACCACATCCTCTGGCAACAAATTCCAGAGTTTAATTGTGCATTGAGTAAAAAAGAACTTTCTCCGATTAGTTTTAAATGTGCCCCATGCTAACTTCATGGAGTGCCCCCTAGTCTTTCTATTATCCGAAAGAGTAAATAACCGATTCACATCTACCCGTTCTAGACCTCTCATGATTTTAAACATCTCTATCATATCCCCCCTCAGCCGTCTCTTCTTCAAGCTGAAAAGTCCTAACCTCTTTAGTCTTTCCTCATAGGGGAGCTGTTCCATTCCCCTTATCATTTTGGTAGCCCTTCTCTGTACCTTCTCCATCGCAATTATATCTTTTTTGAGATGCGGCGACCAGAATTATACACAATATTCAAGGTGCGGTCTCACCAAGGAGCGATACAGAGGCATTATGTCATTTTCAGTTTTATTCACCATTCCCTTTCTAATAATTCCCAACATTCTGTTTGCTTTTTTGACTGCCGCAGCACACTGAACCGACAATTTCAATGTGTTATCCACTATGACGCCTAGATCTCTAGCATTTGAAGAATGGCGGCAGTGGTTGGAGGGAGCTCAACACCGTATAACAGTTTACACGGACCATAAGAACCTGGTGTACCTCCAACAAGCACAATGTTTGAACCCACATCAATTGTGATGGGCGCTCTTTTTCACATGTTTCAACTTTGAACTATGATATAGACCTGCGAACAAGAATATTAAGGCAGATGCCTTATCTCGATCCTTCTCTGCAGAAGACATCGATGAACCTATTCAACACATTATAGACCCAGCTTGCATCACCCTCTCTGCGACATTTACCATCCCACCCGGGAAATCAATGGTGCCTAAGAGACTGCGTAATAAAGTACTAGCTTGGGGGCACTATTCGCAGTTAGCCAGACATCCAGGACGAGCTTGGACGCAAACACTCCTTCAGCAATATTATTGGTGGCCAGAGATGCGCAAGGATATTCGAGCATATGTGGATTCTTGCCCGACCTGTGCACAACATAAAATTCCTACTGGGAAGACTTGGGGACTTTTACAGCTGTTACCTATTCCCAGGAAGCCTTGGACACATATTTCCACAGACTTTATTGTGGATCTTCCGCCATCAGAGGGCAACACAGTAATTTGGGTAGTAGTGGATTGATTTTCCAAAGTGGCCCACTATATCCCACTACCCTCCCTCTCGTCCGCTCCTCGCTTGGCTCAACTATTCAAGCTCCATATCTTCCGCCTCCATGGGCTTCCACAACACATTGCATCAGATCGCAGACCTAAGTTCTCGGCCCATTATTGGCTCAATCTCTGTAAGACGTTTCACATCTCTCTGGACTATACCACGGCGTTTCATCCACAAGCAAACGGTCAGGCAGAACATACAATTTGTACGTTAAAGCAATTTCTTCAGATGTATGTCAATTTCCGTCAGGACAACTGGGCGTCACTTCTCTCGTGGGCTGAGTTCTCGCATAATTCACATTCCTGTACGTCAACGGGGGCCTCCCCATTCCAGATTGTATTTGGACAACAACCTAGGCCGCCATTGCTTTTGCCCTTGCCGGTGCCATCACTGGCAGCCGAGCTTACTGCAGTACAGTTGCGGCAGCTTTGGATTCATACTCAACACATGCTCTGTAAAGCGGCTCACACCGCCAAGACATTTGCCGACAAACATCAACGACCAGCTCCATGGTTCCATCCGGGAGAGAAAGTATGGCTTAGTACTAGGCACATCCAGTTGAGAGTTCCTTCCATGCAATTGGCCCCACATTATATTGGGCCTTTTCCGGTGCTGCGCAAGCTTGGTCCTGTGACTTACCAACTTCGCTTGCCGGCTACATTGCGGATCCATAACTCCTTCCTCATGTCGCTCCTGAAGCCTTTAATCCTCACTTGGCCTACTCGGAAGGTTTCCGAAGTTCCCCAACCCAGGGCAAAGGAGGAGACTATATATCAAGTGCGGGAAGTCCTTGATATCCGGAAATGAGGTAACACATGGGAATACCTCCTAGCATGGGAAGGATTCGGACCTGAAGAGAATTCTTGGCAGCCTGCTAAAAACGTCCTGGACAAGTCTCTTCTCAAGAACTTTCACTCTGAACACCCAGGGAAACCTAAGCCTTCTAGGGGGAGGCCTAATGGAGGGGGTACTTTTATGGCTGCGACCGGGGCCGGCTCCTTACCTGAGGCAATGGAACACCTCAGACGCTGCGGCGGTCATGGCTGCTGGCCGCGGTGGTCCGCGACCAGGGCCAAGAACGGGCAGGCCTCTTCCGGGGCCCCTACGGGTGCAGGCAGCCCTCTCAGTCGCTTCCTGCGCGGCCGCTGCCGCTGTTGAGCCCGGCCGCATGGTTCTTGCTTGGCCGGGCTGACTCCTCCCACTGCAGTTTGTTAGAGCCGCTCGCACAGCTGAAGATTTGATTTAAAGGGGCCACGACAGGACATTGTTGTGGCTCTTTCCTGCAGACTCATCCCTCTTCTTGAGTATTTAAGGCAAGGTCTGCTCCCCAGACCTTGCCTTGGTATTGAGGCTTCTTGTTGGTTTGTTCCAGTGCCTTCGTTCCTGGTTTCGTTCCTGTTCGTTGTCCCGCTCCTGCTCTCCTCCCTTGTTGGACTTATTGTTGGCTTCTGACCTTTGGACCGACTACCATTCTCCTCTTGGCTCGGCCTTGGACCGGCTTCGGACCCTTCTCCTGGCTTATCCCTGGACTGGCTTTGGACCACTCTCCTGATTTGCTCCTGGACCGGCTTACGACCGCTCTCCCGGAATCGACCTATGGACCGGCTGCGGACCATTCTTCAGCTTCTACTCCTGGACTGACTACGACCTGCTGGAGCACCAGCCATCTGGAATCCCCGACCTGCAGGAGGCGCCTGCATCCAGACCTATCTTCAGTCTTCAGTGAGTCTCCTAAGTCCCAGCAGCCAGGTCTCTACAGGCTCCTCCTGGGGAGACCACGAGCTTCCAGGGCGAAGTCTTCTTTCAACTGCTGATTCACCTGGCCTTGCCCTCCGACAGTAGAAGACCTCAGAGGGTTCATTCTCTCTTTGGTAGCTCTAACCCTACCTTGGAACAGGGGTCCACCTTCTGATTTTTAACAGCTTTAATATAGCCCCATCTTTATCTAGATGTCTGCACTGAGGATGGATTTGGTTCTGCTCAAAGAGGCTTGATCAAATCCACCGCCACTCCTGCAAAGGATCAGTAGGACTAAGAATAGATGGATTGTAGTGGGTAATGTTAAGATTAGACTTGTGAATCAGAGATATATCCCCATGTGATACTAGTTTTAGCTGCAGAAGATATGCCCATATAGATATCTGATGTGGATATAGATATTAAGGAGGAGATTCACCACAAAAGATACCTTGAGCATAGTGAGATAAAAAAACCGAAAACAGTATCATAGTTCTTGTAGTTACCTCGATCATAAGAAGAATTGACTTGGGCACATGACTGAATAGAGCCAAGATGATCAAATATCTACCAGGATCCTCAGCTAGCAGTTTTACACTGTTAGGACTTCTGGTGAAGAAGGGAAAAGAAGGTTGATGTCATGGACACAAATTATCTGGTTAGAATGAGTCAGGTAAGGTAGTAAAAGAAGAGTTTAAGAAATTAGGGGAGGTTCATAGGCAATGGGCAAGAGCAGCAGCATTTCCAGGGTATTACCTGTTTATGGTAGGAGGAAGGGTAGGCAATGTTGCACAAGAGGTTTTAATACATGATTGCCCAACTGGGTTTTCTTGAAGCCAGGTCAATATGCAGAATGATACAAAATTATAATGGAGGGATGGCTTGCATCTTTTTGCAAGAGAAACTAGCTGAACAGTTCAGATCAAACATTGACAGGAATTTAAACAAGATGAAGGAGGTAGTAAATGGCAGCTGATTAATTTTGAGTTGTTACGCTCAAACATAGTTAGTGGTGAAAAATACAAAAGTGTGTCTCACAAGTCTAGCCCTAAAGAATAGGGATGACAAAAGAGCCCAGAGTTAAGGATAGCCAAAGGGAAGATAAGGGAAGGAGGACTACCTGAAAGGAAAGAAGCAAAAATGACACTGACCTAGATAATAAAATTCTAGACTTGCATGCTATAATGGAGGAGGCATCTCTAGATATTGTTGCTGTAACAGAAATATGATTCAACGAATCTCATGAGTGAGATATTGTAGGAATATCTCATGTGGATAACTACAATTGATTAAAATAGTTTAATCTGATAACTTTATGATATGAATTAATTAGTTTTAAGGGAACAGTTGCTTACACTTTTTGTGAGGTAATCAAATCAGTTTTATTGTAGCAGCATAAGTATTAAAGATTTAATACAGTACAAATATTTCTTGTCTTTATTTTTTGGTTTTAGTTTGTTACAGTTTTACAGAGCAAAGCACTGTAAAGAAAGATAACACTATGGATTATCTCGAAGCCAACTTTGCATTTGTTAAGTATGCAGTGGCCAAACTAATTAACCCAGCTAAAAGGTAGTTAAGTCAATTTTATCTCACCCTTAACTGTTGCAGGTCAAACTCCTGCAGAAGTCTAGGATCTGTGACAGCACCACGGGATGAATCCAGCAAACCCATGTGGTGGATGACAATTAGACCCCAAACATCTCACAGATGTCTCTGTGAGCTATATTGGCAGGAATAGGGTAAAGAAGTGCTTAGCTTTAGTTCTTTCAAGGGATAGTTAGCAAGACTTCTGCTTCTCGGCCACGGAACAAGCTGCTGAGTATGAAATTCAGTCTTACTTGCAGGTCTAAATCACTGCAGCAATCAAAGTTATGGAAGCAAAGCTCTGGAAGCAAAACTTTTTGGGATACTCCATGGGATAATGTTCACAGTCTATATAATTCAGAGTCCTTTTCTCTGTTCAGAACCTCATTGCATATTCAGTTCCATAGGATGAAATGTTGATCTTGATTGAATGTTACCACCTTCTATAGACACAGGATTGAGGGAATGTAAATTATCATCAATTGAGTCCAGATGCATATGAATATTCTTGTTGCGAGTTAATGATGTTCATCAGCAGACACATGTGGAACAATACCTATTCATAGTTCGTCTCATGGCTGGATATAGTTTTCACCAAGGACATGTGCACAGTTCTTATCCATGGTTCTTCTCTCACATTGTGATGTGCAGACAAATGTCTGATATGGAAGAACAATCACAGTTTATTCTCCTCTGAATGAATCACAGTCTCATATGAAGTTGGCAAAATTACATGGCTAAAGATTCTATTTTTGTGTTGCTTAGGCCTGCACTTTTTGGTTCAGTCTGTGTGCATGGCAGTAGGCCTCTTTTCAGGGAAAAGGGGGTAGACAAAATAGAGGGAAGAGTAGCATTTTACATAAAAATAATGTTGAAGAAATAGAAATGCTGGGGATATGAAGAAAGGGGGAGGCACTGAGAGTTACCTTGGAAAGGAGAGACCTACTTGCCAACAGCACAGATAGGAGGAGGAGTATAGTGGTTAGAGCAGGCAGCTGAGAACCAGAGAAGCCAGGGATCAAATCCCTCTGCTACTCCTTGGGACCTTGGGCAAGTCACTTCTCCCTCCATTGCCTTATGTACAAACTTAAAGGATAACTTTAATACAGGTGCAAGTGCACCAATGAACACACATAGAGAGGTACACATTCACACATATTTTGTATCATGCGCACACTATACAAAATACGCTTAAACCAACCCAACATGTATTTTCAACATAGCTGTATAAGTAGCGTTTTAACACATATCTGGCTATATTACTTCGCCACATAAGTAGCGGTTTTTGAGACTTATCCGGCTAAGTGGCAGCAAAGCTGACACTTAACCCGGAGAAGTCAAGGTTTATCTGGATAAGTGGCTCAAATTACCTATGTGCGAGTATTTATGCTCCTAATTTTAATCATTTACACATGTAGGTTTTAATTCACGCATTTTCCTTAGCACTTGGCTTTTACGCATGTAAGTCATCAAATTTTGTAACATGCACTTGTGAAGGAAATTAGAAGTTTTACCACTTAGTCCACCAGTTTGCCCAGTCCATCTCTAGGCCATCAGGAACCTCCTAGTTCTTCAGCCTGAGCTCCCCCTCTTAGTTTATCCTGACCCTTCACCTAATCAGTATTTGACTATAAAGAATTTTAATTTCACTTACACCGGATAATTAGCATTTGTAAATATACGCTGGTAACACGCGTGTGTGCATAGCTTTGGCAGGTTATAAAATAGCAGCTTATATGCGTAAATGTTGGCCCCCCACCCTGGAATGCCCTGGCCTACCCCTTCGTTATAAGAGCAAATGTATTCATGCATAATGACTTGCACGTGAATGTTTAAGGTTTATAAAATAGCATTTACGCAAATATGTGCTATTCGCCCACACATCTGCTAATTTGTACGCACTTAAGTCTTTGAAAATTCACCTTTTAGATTGTAAGCCCTCTAGGTATAGCTTCAGTACCTGAATGTAATCCACTTTGTAGTATTATGAATGGTTCAATATAAATAAAAACAAAAACAAAAATGGGGAGGAGTTGGGTATTGATTGGATCATCCTATCTGTGGACTCAGTTAAAAATAAAGAGAGATTGGACTCCATTTGAAAGGCTCTCCTCGTACAAAAGTTAATGGAACCCATAAAAGAGGGAGCGATTCTGGGCATGTTACTGACAAATGGAGAAAGTGTGTCTAATGTCCAGGTAATCACTTAAACTCCAGTGATTATCACAATCAGGTCGATCCAGTAAAGTGTGCTCCGTCGGAGCGCACTGTCACCCTGCTCTGGACGCGTGTTTTCCCTTACCCCTTATTCAGTAAGGGGAGGAAAACACGCGGCCCACCCGCGGCACCTAATAGCGCCCTCAACATGCAAATGCATGTTGATGGCCCTATTAGGTATTCCTGAGCGATCCAGTAAGTAAAATGTGCAGCCAAGCCGCACATTTTACTCTAAGAAATTAGCGCCGCCCAAAGGTCGGCGCTAATTTCTTCCGGCGCCAGGGAAGTGCACAGAAAAGCAGTAAAAACTGCTTTTCTGTGCACCCTCCGACTTAATATCATAGCGATATTAAGTTGGAGGTCCCCAAAAGTAAAAAAAAAGTAAAAAAAAAAAAAAAAAATTTTGAATTCGGCCCGCGGCTGTCGGGCCGAAAACCGGACGCTCAATTTTGCCGGCGTCCGGTTTCCGAGCCCGTGGCTGTCAGCGGGCTCGAGAAACCGATGCCGGCAAAATTGAGCGTCGGCTGTCAAACCCGCTGACAGCCGCCGCTCCAGGCCAAAAGGAGGCGCTAGGGACGCGCTAGTGTCCCTAGCGCCTCTTTTTCCTCGTTTGCACCGCGTCGCCTAATTTAAATACTGGATCGCGCGCACCGGCGAGGGGCCGGTGCGCGCGCCGGGAGAGCGGGCGTTAGTCCGCTCTCCCACGGACTTTACTGGATCGAGCTGAAAGTATGGTTTAATATAAGAGCCAGAGGAGTCATACAGTGTCAAAGTCCTTGACCTCCAGAATATCAGCTTTGTTAAAATGGGGGGAGTACCTTAATGAGGTTAGAACAACTGTGGACTAAACTAAAAGCAGCTGTCATAAAATCAACAAACGAAGTAAATAAAAAAGTAGGTAGTTTTATAGTTCTGTCTGAACGCTTGTATTTGTATTTTAAAGCATTCATTTTACTATGGTTGAGTTAGCTTCAACTTGCAAGAGAGCCTGTGCAGGATAAAACTGATTTATGGTTTATTTGCCAAAGCAGATTGATTTGCTTTACAAGTGTCTCAAGAGGAGCAGTACTTATCATATAGTATGTCCTGGTTAAGGAGACTTGATGTGCATTATGTGTTAAGGAACAAATCCTGCTACAGAAAGTTCTGAAGAATATCCACAAATTTAGCTTGAATAGCAAAGCTCTGACACTGTGGTAATTGAAAGATAAGGGTCTTATTTATGAAAGGTTTTGCTAGGTACCAAATGCGAAAATCTTTATCAAATGGAAGTCAAGATGGAATGAAACATTGAGCTCCCTAGGAGTTTTCCACATTTTATATTAAACAGGGAGCAAAATCCCTCTTATATTCTGCTCTTTTCTTCATGCCTTAAACATTTTGCAGCACAAAAATAAAAGTAATTCAAGTGCTTAATATCCTTTGGCATAAGATCCACAATCAGGACTGCTGATTAGAAAATGTTGGTCAGTTTTTCACACCTTATCTTAAAAGAAAGCTATACCAGCCTTTTCAGAAGTACAGCACATACAGTAACAGACCAATGCAATATTAGCACATAAAAAACATGTCCAAACTGGGCACACATCTACTTGTCCTAGGCGCTGAATGCATTAGACAAATGAGCTGCCACGCTAAAAGGGTCGCATAGTGGGTAATTTGTAGGGATGTGCATTCGTTTTTTGATGATTAGAAATTCGTACAAAATTTCCTGAATCGTCATGTATCGGTAACACCGATAACCGATTGCATTTTCCCCGAATTTTCAGAAAAAAATCGGTTTTTGGTTTAGCGCTCACTAACGGGAGCTAGCGCACGCTAAACTGAAAACAATTCGATACGAAAAAAAAATGCCGATCCGCGGGAATACGAGCTTTTCCCGCGGCTACACGAAAACAAAAGCGGAAACGATCGGGCATCCGATGCACATCTCTAGTGATTTGTGCGTCCCTAGCGTTCTGTATCAGGTGCCCAGGAGAAGTGGCTGTGCATCTAGAAAACCTGGACAGAGCTCCTTCCCCACCACTGACATGTGACAGTGAATGGACAAATCGGCAGGAAGTGAAGGACTGAGTAAATTAATATCAAGTGCCCGACACTTAATATTAATGTATTCACTCCTTCACTCACTGCCGGCAGGGGTTCCAATTGGGCCAGACCTCGTGGATACTGCTTTCTGTGGCTCCCCCTATTTTTAAGCCCTTGAGTGGGACATGATTCTGCTTTCTGTGGTTCCTCCTATTTAGCATCGATAGGAGGAATTACAGAAAGCAAGATTTTTTGTTTTTTTTTCATCAGTCCTTGAGTGCAGTATGCTTTAACGCCTGCTCCCAGGCAGGCATTAAATTTGCAGCATTAAAATGGGCACTGTGGCCACGCAGCAATTTTTTGCATCAGGGGTAATAGCTAATAGCTTCATCAATATGAATATGAGCACTATTAGCTATATGCTGGTTTGGACGCACGTTGTGGATGTGCTAATCCCCTTATTGCATGAGGGGTTTTGGATGCATGTTCAAAACACACGTCCAAGCGCACTACATTGCATCGGCCTGTAAGGGAGTGATACCCACCAGCTACTGACACTTTTAAGCCACTCTTTTGCAATTGCCTTGAGCCCCTCTGGGCAACCGTGGTTGACATTGTGTCATAATTTTATCTCAGATGGAAACAAATTTGGTTGGCAAGAAATATTTTGTGACAAAATTTTTGTGTAGTCGTGTACTACTATTTAAGAATTATTAGGGATTCATATTAGTATAGCAGATTGAAAACAAGGGAGAATGATTAAGCAAAGTTTTCTAATTTTTCTGCGCTCGGCCTTATTTTGCTGTCCATTTCTATTTAGCCATTTGTTTTTATATTTTTTTCATTCTCAATTTTCTGGACCCATCCATGTTTGCTCTTGTTTTGTGGTTTCCTATCATCTCTCCCTTGCTCATGCCCTCCTTCCTTCCTTCCCCAGCTAACCCCCCCCCCCCCCCCCCATTGTCATCTTACTCTTGTCTCATTCTCTCTTCTTTGCATATAACCTCTTTCTCGTCTTGCTCTCTCCCCATTCATCACTATCTCTAAAAAATCCTAATTGCCATTCCATACACTTTGTGCCTTCCATCCTTTCCTCTGCCACTTTCTCTCCGTTCATCTCTCACTCTGCAAACCTCCCCCTCCGCTCTTCTCTATGCAACCTGTTAAGAACATAAGAACATGCCATACTCGGTCAGACCAACATCTTGTTTCCAACAGTGGCCAATCCAGGCCTTAAGAACCTGGCAAGCACCCAAAAACTAAGTCTATTCCATGTTACCATTGCTAGTAATAGCAGTGGCTATTTTCGAAGTCAACTTAATAGCAGGTAATGGACTTCTCCTCCAAGAACTCTCATGAGGGACTTTGTCAAACACCTTCTGAAAATCTTGGTTCCAACTGAGCTGAAAAGTCAAAGGAGCAGGAGGAAACTGTTAAATCAAGGAAACAAAAAAGGTATAGGAATTTCTACAAGGAGCTGGTCACTTTTAGGAACGATAAAAATGCAACACTTGGTTCAAGAAAGGTGTTAAATTTTCATGCTTTACTGTGCCCTTGGAAATTAGGACATGGAAAGATTCTACCATACTATTTCCCGTGTACCTTATAAAGCATCATTTGCATATGGTGCTCCCTCATATACATACAGTAAAACAATTTTTAGTGCTTTCACGTTAATGTGATGAGAAATAATTTTAACTTGCATATTAAGGCCTTACTGTGTGGCATGCTATTTTTATTGCTTGCAAAAGAGCCTTAACATGCATGTTAAACTTTATTGCATAGGCCTCATATTGTAATATTTTATTTATCTAGACATTTTGTATACCTTTGTTCCATGTAACAATCACAACAGTTTACAAAAGTAACATTCATAATTATTAATTGCCAAAAATATATAAACATTATAGTGCAAACTCCATATACTGTGGTACAAAATGCATACAATTCAATTAAACTTAAATGTTTAGAGTGTATTAGCAGCCCTTGAAATTCTTGGAAATGCAAATGTTTTCCATTTTAGGCTTGTAGCAAGCTTTCATGTTAGCTTGATTGGTTTCTTCAATTATATTTTTCTTTACCCAGATACAATGTAAGTCCTTAGAATACATTCCCACTTAAGGTTACCAACTGGCTCAAATATTCAGGATATGCTGATCCAGCCCTGGCTTTACTCCTCTGCCTGCACAGACTTGTAAACTTGCTTTTCTAAGGACATCAATAGGGGCACCAGAAATACAAATCCAGGCAGGCAGTCAGGTAAAACCAGGAGTGAAAATGTGGAGCCAAGTGGCAACCCTACTCCCTCTGCTCCAAACTGAAGGAGGATGAGGCAGGGGCAAGGGGATGAGGGAGAGAAGGAGGAGTCTAGAGCGGGAGGGCACAGGAAGAGATGCAGTGGGTAAGACAGTAGGATGGAGTTGAGGGCAGAGGCTGCTGAAGAGAGAAAGATGGAGTACAGGAAGAATGACTGGGTAAGGGAGAGAAGCAATGGGGAAAGGAGAGAGGCTGTAAGATAGAGAGAGACAGATGAGAGAAGGTACAGAGGCTGCAGGGGAAAGAAAACTAAAGAAAGAGAAAGAGCGAAAGAAAAGTTTGGTTAAGAAGCAGATGAAATGGGAGTGGTGAAGGAAATAGAGCAGCTTTTAAACTAGAACAAAGGGGTAAGCCAACAGTCACTCAGCAGCGCATGGTTCCGAGAGAGGTATCTTCAAAGAATACTAATGATGCATTAGAATTAGAGCATCCCGACAGTGAGGTTCCAATAATAAGAAAAGTAGTCCAAGTGCCTGTAACTAAAAACTCACCTGAGCTAAAAAAAATTCTAACTTATCCCTATCAATTAAAAAGCAGAATGAAAATACAAGACCTCTCATGATTTTAAACATCTCTATCATATCTCCCCTCAGTCGTCTCTTCTTCAAGCTGAAAAGTCCTAACCTCTTTAGTCTTTCCTCATATGGGGAGCTGTTCCATTCCCCTTATCATTTTGGTAGCCCTTCTCTGTACCTTCTCCATCGCAATTATATCTTTTTTGAGATGTGAATCGGTTATTTACTCTTTCGGATATTAGAAAGACTAGGGGGGGGGGGAAAGGAGGAGAGCCGACTGTTTGCCTGGAACCCGAGATGAGTCGCTAACTGCGGTGAGAGAAATAAGAACTTTAACTCCTCGCCGAGGGAGGAGGGAGGCGCGGCTCGAGAGGCCGCCCCGTTTGTGACATCATCTAAAAGGGCCCCCGGACCATCATAAAAGTTGGGCCCTGTGGCGCGCAGCCACCGGTGCGCAGCCGAAGCCGCGCGCCAAAGGGACGTGTCCCTGGTAAATTTTTTCTTTTTTGGTTATTCCATATATTTTCTTGGTTAGTTTTCCTTCCCTTTAGAGATTATGGGAAGGAAACGTAAATCCGAGACTTGGACTTCCTCACCAACAACTCCAGTGTCTAGAAAAGTAGGACCCATGGATAACCATATTATACATATGGGTGAGTCTATGGTAAGGGACGGTGTAGAAGGGATTTCCCAGTTAGGGGTATCCCTAAGTTCCAGGTCCGCACAACCCCCCTTACAACCTTTGAGGGAGGGTATTGGTGGAATCAATATAGCTGAAAACCTTCAGTCAATGACCCAAGACCAATTAGGAACTGGGGTCACTGCGCAAGGGAATAGGCAATTGCTTAATGAAATAGAAGATGAGAGAATAACTGTTAGTAATAGTTCTGTGCCATATCCAATGGTAATGCCTGATATAATTAATGAGGGTGAAGAAAATAATGTTGAACCAGAGAACGTAACCCTTCTAGATGTTTGGAGGCTATCTGCAAAAATAGATAAAAAATTGACTAAATCTGTGACCCAAGTGCATGATTTCTCTCTCCAAGTGAGATTTGGAGATTTGAAGATTTGGAAAATAGATTTGAAGATTTGGAAAATAGGACTCTAAAAGAAGGACAAGCAGCTGCAGTATTAACCCCGCAAGTAAATGTTTTGCATGCCACCAATACCTCATTTATTAAAGATAATTTGATGCTACATAATCAAGTTGAATTATTGGAGAATGAGCTAAGATCGTTCAATTTGAGATTATTGAACTTTCCTAAAACTAGATTAATGTCAGCTATTGAATTATTTAATAAATATGTAGTTGAGATATTGTCTTTTGAGATAGATAAAATTCCTGTGTTATCGAGATTGTATTACCTGCCTACTAAAAGATTGCTCCAAGATCAAGAAGGGGGTACAGATGTTTTAAATAGTCCTGGAGTTTCCACTTTTTTAGAGGACTCTATGGACAGTGTCCATACAAGAGCCACATTGTTGGTATCTTTTTCTTTAAAAAAAGATAAGGATGTATTTTTCTCAAAGTACTTCCAAACTAAGGACTTTATTTTTTGTGGGCAAAAAATTCAAATATTTCCAGATGTTTCATGTGCCACGCAAGCGCGTAGGAAACAATTTCTAAATTTAAAAAAACAGGTTCTCAATCTGGGAGCCAGTTATTTCCTAAAGTTTCCCTGCAAATGTCAAGTAACTTTTCGGAATAATAAGTTTATTTTTACTGATCCCTCTCACTTGGAGTGATTCTTGAAAGACAAGACTCCTAAACAGTAGGAAAAAATTAAGTTAAAGGAGTAGGGTTGTATTAAATGTTAAAGACATTCATCAGTTAGGTAACTCCTCTAGTACCCCTAGATGTGGGCTAGGAAATGAAATATGTTATGTATGTATAATTTGAATTGTTAAAAGTTTTTTCTGATAATTCTTGGTTTATTACATTTGCAATTAAATGTTATAACTCAATAAAATATAAATAATAAATAAAAAAAAGAAAGACTAGGGAGCACTCCATGAAGTTAGCATGTGGCACATTTAAAACTAATCGGAGAAAGTTCTTTTTTACTCAACGCACAATTAAACTCTGGAATTTGTTGCCAGAGGATGTGGTTAGTGCAGTTAGTATAGCTGTGTTTAAAAAAGGATTGGATAAGTTCTTGGAGGAGAAGTCCATTACCTTCTATTAATTAAGTTGACTTCGAAATTAGCCACTGCTATTACTAGCAACGGTAACATGGAATAGACTTAGGGGTATATTTTTTTAAAAAGCGCGATCGCGTACTTTTGTTCGCGCAGCAGGCGCAAACAAAAGTACGCAGGATTTTATAAGATACGCGCATAGACGCGCGTATCTTATAAAATCCTGGATCGGCGCGCGCAAGGCTGCCGATTTTGGGCAGCCTGCGTGCGCAGAGCTGCGCAGCCTGCCTCCGTTCCCTTCAAGGCCGCTCCGAAATCGGAGCGGCCTCGGAGGGAACTTTCTTTCGCCCTCCCCTCACCTTCCCCTCCCTTCCCCTACCTAACCCACCCCCCAGACCCTAACTAAACTCCCCCCTTACCTTTGTCCCTAGATTTACGCCTGCGAGAAGCAGATGTAAATCTACGCATGCCAGCGGACTGCTGGCACGCCGTCATCCGACCCGGAGGCTGGTCCGGAGGCCTCGACCACGCCCCCGGGCCGGCGCCACGCCCCTGGTCCCGCCCCCGAAATGCCACATCGTTCGGCCACACCCCCGGCACGCCCCCTTCAAAAACCCCTGGGACTTACGCGCGTCCCGGGGCTCTGCGCGCGCCGGCGGCCTATGCAAAATAGGCGCGCCGGCGCGCGAGGGCCCTGCTCGCGTAAATCCGGGCGGATTTACGCGAGCAGGCCTTTTAAAATCCGCCCGTTAGTTTTTGGGTGCTTGCCAGATTCTTATGGCCTGGATTGGCCACTGTTGGAAACAGGATGCTGGGCTTGATGGACCCTTGGTCTGACCCAGTATCGCATGTTCTTATGTTCTTATGAGCATTCTATGAAGTTAGCAAGTAGCAAATTTAAGACTAATTGGAGAAAATTCTTTTTCATTCAACGCACAATATAGCTCTGGAATTTGTTGCCAGAGGATGTGGTTAGTGTGGTTAGTGCAGTTAGTGTAGCTGGGTTCAAAAAAGGTTTGGATAAGTTCTTCGAGGAGAAGTCCATTAATGGCTATTAATCAAGTTTACTTAGGGAATAGCCACTGCTATTAATTGCATCAGTAGCATGGGTTCTTCTTAGTGTTTGGGTAATTTCCAGGTTCTTGTGGCCTGGTTTGGCCTCTTTTGGAAACAGGATGCTGGGCTTGATGGACCCTTGGTCTGACCCAGCATGGCAATTTCTTATGTTCTTATGTTCTTAAGGCTGGGATCTGGCACCATGAACCTTTATTCATAACCATCTGGGATTTTTCCCTTTCCAATTTGCCTTTCATGCAGTCATTACAGTGACAGTCCTGGGCCGGGAGCCATGCACCAGGGCTCTTTCTGGAGCCCTGAAATCATGTCACCCTTAAGCACTGACCAAGACTCCAACCCCTCCCAGTGGCTGTGAACATCGCTTCCGCAGCATCCCCAGCCATCCCAGGGTGTGGAAGACCCAGCCAAGAGATCAAACTGTGGACCTTTCGCGTGGCAGTGTACAGCACTTACCGCATGAGTGTCACTCCCTGAAATCCTCATGCTAACCAGCTCAAAGTAAAAGGGCTGGTTAGCATAGGGGATTTCATCTACCCCTCCCCCATCTTTCCACCGTTGGGGCAGACCCCCTCCCTCTATCAAAATCCTAATCCCCTGATTTGAAAAAAAAACAACAAAAAAGCCTCCTGAAAGAATCTCCCCACTCCATTCCCAAATGTCAAATGAATGGACCCCCTGGGGCAACTCTCCTTACACCCCAAAGAAGGGAAGAGCTTCCTTTGGGATAGCCTTCTGCACTCCTGAAGAATGAAAGAGCCCCTTTCCGGGCAACCTATGCCTCACCTCTTGAAGAACGAGCCCTGCCTGCTTCTGGGGCAACCCTCAACCACCCTCTCCAAAACTGAAAGGGTTTTATCTGCAGGCTAGACCAGATTCCCTCTCCCTACCCCTGCACCCACCTAGCCGCCTAGCAGTGCATCTATAGGCATCCTCAGCCTGGGTGAGGAACAGAAGTCCAGCCCTTCAACTGATCCCAAGTCTTCTTCAGGGCAGCGCGCAGTGTTTGCCTCTGAATCACTGGACCCGCCCCATTTTCTCTAGTTTTAATGAGGTAATAATAATAATAATATGATATCATTATTCTTTCTCCCATTATCCCTTTAGATGCTTGTGCATTAGAACCTGCTGTGCCAGATACTCCGAAGGCTGTTTCTTTTGCAAATTGATATACAGTGCTGGGCTTTGAAATCAGACAGTAGGCTGCAGTCATGCTGTGGAGTTTTGCAGCAAACCTTGAATATTCATTAACTTCACCTCTGACTTTAATGGCATCGATTATGCTTCACCTCAGAAGTCTTGAAGTTATCTTCCATTACATGGACTGCATTGGCCTGAATATAAGATCAGCCTCATCTTGCAGTCTCAGCCTTGACTGATCTGGGGGAGGAGGCAGTGGCCTCCGCTTTGCCCAGTGCTGGGCAGGCGGTGGCATATCCTGCGCAGACCCAGAAACTGGCAGTGTCTCATTTGGGCGAGGGAAGTTGTGGTGGTGTCTGCTTGGCCCAAGAAAAGGAGAAATCCATAGCGTTCCACCCCAGCCAAAGGGGTTGGAGGCAGTTGACCATTGTTTTTTTCTGCCATGCTGCCTCAAATATAAGGGGATTGGTTTATAATTGAGCCATCTTATATATGATCCAATTTTATAATATTTTGTTTGTTTTCTACTAAGTTAAAAGGAATACCCTCAGTGCAGGACCCTAATACGGTGTATTCAACTCCTTATAACATCAGCCTTGGTTGACTGGCACATTTTGTTACTAGTTTCTTGACTTTAATATTGCTATACATAGCAGCCCAGAAATTAGATTGATAAACTGTGTGTACTAGAGAAGGCTAGAGGGGGAATGTATTTTGCTATCTTTTAAATATTAAATAAGTCCCATAGCTTTGTATAACACCTACAGATATAAAATTCACACTTCCTTAGGAGAAGGAATACTTATAGTTTAGGAATGCTATGTCATTCAAGTTTAAGCACATGGATTTTATTAACCTCACAGGCTTCATATCCAATTTGCACTCAGTGATGCTTAAGCCACAAGAAGCACCTTGCATGAGACTTGGTCCATTTCTAGTTTTGTCCTGCTACATGAATGAACTTAAAGTCCTACTTTTCTTAGAGGAATTGAAACAGGGAGGGCAATTTTATAACTGTGCGCAGTTGGGTAAAGTCTGCGCATATCTTTTTATCAGCAGGTCATTTGCCTGGGATGCGCACAGAGGGGCAGATTTTAAAAGCCCTATGCGCGTAAATCCAGCTGGATTTACGTATGTAGGGGGGTTACACTCGCCGGGCCTATTTTCTAAAGGCCAGGTGGCGTGCGTAAAGCCCCGGGACGCGTGTAAGTCCCAGGGCTTTTCTGAATGGCGGGCAGGGGGGGGGGGGCGGGGCTGGGCGGACGGTCCGGGGGTGGGGAGGGAGCGTGGTTGAGGACTCCTGTGCCGGGGGATCGCACATGTTATAAAATTGGGAGTACATTTGTGCGCGCCGGGTAGCACGCACAAATGTACCCCACGTGCGTACTTTTTAAAATCTGCCCCAGAGTAACTTGCCCAAAGTGACTTTTATGCAAACTTTTCAGCATCAAACATTATTAGCCAAACTTTCAAAACTATCTTCTGTACACAGGGGCCAGATTTTCAAAAGCATTTACATGCTTAACAATGGGTTTTACATATGTAAATGCACTTAACTGTGTAAGTGAGCATTTGAAAATTGCTACAATATATGCCATTGAATTGACAATAGGATTTACTTGCATAAGTGCACTTTACATGTGTAAATGGCTTTTAAAAATTGCTACAACAGTAGGTTACATTTATGAGTGTAACACCTTTGATATTTCACCTACATGTGCGTGTGTAAGTGGGCGCATAGAGACGTATTCTGAAATTTCATAAACTCTATGGCGGGAACTTCTCTGTTTATAAAATACTGAGCATTTCTGCCCCAAAAGTATATTTCAGTACACGCCTATGTTTGTAATTGAGAAACACACAAACTTTTCTCTAACCATTAAAAAAAATGATCACATGTATCTTACACACAAAATAATTGCAACAATGCATACACAAAATCCCAGAATTAAACGCAGAAGGAGATATTTTTTTCTAAAGTATGTACGCACATCGTACTGAAAATACTTAGTTGCTTGCATACAGGCCGATTCAGAAAAACGCGCGGGAGAGCAGGTGAGTGTCCAGGCCAATCTCCTGGGTGTGCGATTCAGGAGGGTGGCCTATGCAAATTAGGGCCTGCGGTAAAAGGAGATGCTAGGGACACTAGCGCGTCCCTAGCATCTCCTTTTTGACAAGAGCGGCGGCTGTCAGCAGGTTTGACAGCCAATGCTCAATTTTGCCAGCGTTGGTTCTCAAACCTGCTGACAGCCACGGGTTCGGAAAACGGACGCCGGCATAATTGAGCATCCGTCTTCCGACCTGCGGGCCGATTTTTAATTTTTTTAATTTTAATTTTTACTTTTTCTTTACTTTTGGGGCCTCCAACTTAATATCGTCATGATGTTAAGTCGAAGGGTGCACAGAAAAGCAGTTTTTACTGCTTTTCTGTGCACTTCCCCGGCGCTGGCAGAAATTTATGCCAGCCTTTGGGCAGGCGTTAATTTCTGAAAGTAAAATGTGCGGTTTGGCTGGTCATTTTACTTTCTGTATCGCGCGGGAATTACTAATAGGGCCATCAACATGCATTTGCATGTTGCGGGCGCTATTAGTTTCGGGGGAGTTGGACACGCATTTTCGACGCACTATTACCCCTTACTGAATAAGGGGTAAAGCTAGCACGTTGAAAACGCGCGTTCAAATGCGGGTTAACAGTGTGCTCCGCCGGAGTGCACTGTACTGTATCGGCCTGATACTAGAATCATCAGCTCACCCATTCCTCCACCAGTTCATTTATACCCTCTAGCACTTCACTCTGAACCCCCACCACCACCATTCACTGAGACCTAACACCCAAAAACTGCAGACAAAAGACAAGTGCAAGTGCAATTTTGTGAGTCAGCCAGCAAGTGTTCGGGCAAGTTTGGTAATATATGCGTATATACTTCTTACAAAATGGCAACTTGCTCACTTAAAGGTGAATTTTAAAAGCCAGATGTGCAACAAAATTGGGAGATGGGCACACATGTAGCACATGCGCATGTCCACCCGATTTTATAAGCTGTCCACATGCGCGCACAAGTTTTGATGCGTGAATATCTCACATCATAGGGGCAGAATGTGGGTGGGATGTGGGTGCAAATGCCTACCTGCCTGGGTACGCGCCCTGGTATATTTGAGTGTAAAGTTACTTCTGCTGGAAGAGGTATGAGTCTGTTTCCAAGCATCTACGAAGTGTTTGAGGGATCTGGGGTAACTGGGGGAGAGTGCAGGCTAAAGAACCAGGAAGGTTTGGAGGACTTAGCTCTAGACTGGGCAAGCGGGTGGACGAACTGGTGAAACAGGTCATAGGGTGGATGCGCGCCTGTTTTCCCTCACTTACACGGCTCAAGGCTGCGATTACACAGCTGCACTCACGTACTTGTAAAGTTAGATGCACACATATGCATGCCAGGGCTATTTTATAACGTGTGCGTATGTGTGCACAGGAGATAAAATGTTCGTGTATCTGGCCATGCTCCCATATACATATGTATATGTGTGCCTATTTGAAAGTTACGTCTTAGAGGGTAACTTTAATACAAGTATGTGGGTGCCCACATATGCGGCTATGTGGGCTTGCACACGCACACACATGTATTTTATATTGTGCCCACACTTGCATATGTAAGAAATAAACTACGCACAACTCTACCCAACAATGTATTTGCATATCTAAAAGATACGTGCCATGTAATGTTAAACATAGCCAGATAAGTACCGCGTTAACACTTATCTGCCTATCTTACTTAGCCAGATAAGTAGCTGTTTTTCAGACTTATCCAGCTAAGTGGCAGCCACTTACCCAGCGAATTCAAAATGTATCTGTTGGTGCAATTCAGCTTTACCCGCGTATTTGTGCTCCCAGTATTAATCATTTACACAAGAAGATGTAATTCGCGTTGTGTTCATGGCAGATGTTGGCTTTTATGTGTGTACTTTTTTTGAATTTTGTAATATGCACACAAGAAGGAGAATAGTAGTTTTGCCAAGTAATCCACCAGTTTGCTTTGTCTATCTGCAACTCATGAAGACCCTCCTGGCACTTCAGCCTGAACTCCTCCCATGTCACCCAGACCCCTCACCCATTCATGTTTTCACGTTCAAGATGTTTACGATTACATCTGATATTGAGCAGAAGTAAATATACACAAGTAAAAGACTGACACGTGTCACCTTGGCAGGTTTTAAAGTAGCAACTTACGCCTGTACTTGTTGGTCGCCTCCCTGATTCACCCCTACTCCTTTTTTTTTCTATGCGCAGATTTACTCACGGTCACTATGTTATGCGTGTATGTTGCAGTTTTTAAATGACTGTTAACTTGCACATGTCCTATTTACGTGTGCGTGTGGTTTTTTTTCAACACACAAATTTTAAAAATCTACCTCTTTCTTATGAATCCCACCCCGGATCACCCCTGCCCATCCCCATTATTCCCCATTAAAATTTACATGCAATACTGCATGTTTGCACATACTCTGGAGGTTTATATAATATCATATACATGCATGCATGCTTCTTACGCGCATATTCGCTATTTTTTTTTTTGCTTGCAAAAGTAATGCTCTGAAAATTCAGCTGCATGTGCGTTACTTCCAAATTCAACCCAACTGAACTCCCTGGAATGCCTCTCTCCAGTTCGCTTAAAGGTATGTGAATAACCTGGCTGTGTATGTACTTTGATGCACACTGAACCCTGGGGGAATTTTTTAACAGCCATTTATGTGCATAAAACAGTTTTATATAATTTTGGAAATCCAGCCCTGTAAGTCGATTCATACACTGATCAAAACCATGAGTAGTTCAGTCTTCCCTTATAAAGTGGCCCCAACCAGCACACTGTAAGTAATTATCAGCGTTCCCTATCAACACTTTATACTTATTACCGCTTTAATATGTATGAAATATGTTTTAATGTTTATTAATGTTGTGTTAGCCTTAACAGAATTATGTGCTAGTCCATATTAACATTAATACAGCTTATTCAAATTAAGGCAATAAAAATGTTATTGATCTACTTCACCTACAAATGCATGGAAAGCAGCACATTAGTAATGCAGTGGGGCTATCAGAAATTTCATTAAATATCATTATTTCTGATAAACACCCAGTAATGCAAAAACTACATAACTGTTCTGGTGCCCTCCCTAACCCTCAAGTGAAGTAGGGACTGCTAAGTCTTCCCCTTCCAGTCTCAATCAAGGCCACACTAGGTTGGATAAACTCCTTGGCCTTTCTCCTTTCTGCCTGGGAAGACACCCCCCCAAATTTGACAGGAAAAAGCAGTCCTCCCTCTTGACCTTGCTGGCTCCACCACCCAAAATGACACCATTTTGCACAGCAGACCCAGCAAGAGCAGGGGTAGGACTGTTCTCGCCTGCCCCCTCAACTTGTTGGATGCCACCAGATGGGGAAAGTGAGGGAGTTCAGCCAGAGGGGAGGAAGGGGCCCAGGCATTGGGTGTCCCTTTTGGCCTGGGGGGGATCTTAATTATGACTTGATTTTAGTAAAACAAACACAACTTGGATTTTGGGATAAGATAGGTATTTGCTAAAGGTTTCTTAATAATCAATTTGTAATTAGTCTTGCAATAATATCGTATCTACAATTTCAATTAAGTTGTAGCAGGAAGTTGGTAATCTCTCAAAATCACATTATTTTTTGGTTATGGCATAGGCCTTATTATTGGTCTTCTTAACCTCCTAATGTAACCTGTTATCAAGCTAAACAATTCTGGCTTATCTTTTGGCTGTGAAGTAGAGACTGCTTTACTTATTTAGAGCACGGAAGCTCCTGTAATTTCAAAGATAGATATTTCATCAAATTATGACTATTGCATTATCTTGCAATGATTTTATTAATTGTTGGGGAGTCTGATCGACAGAGTTTGAATTTCCACATTTCTCTCATTAGATGATGTGGAGCTTGTACCAAATTAACTCAGACCCCAAAGTTAGAGGGTTATCAACTAAAGTTTTTCTCTCATTCAGAATGATGCAATTCCGAATGCTGGCTGCAACACATAGTTCAACACGTCCATAACCCCCAATGCAAAATAGGGGTTAGTGCATCCAAAACATGCGTCCAAACAATCGCATAGCTAATAGCGCTCGACACATGTAAATCCTTGTTGATGAGGTTATTAGCTATTTCCACCGATGCAATAAAAAGTGTGCCCGACGTGCATATTTTTAGCCTCAAAAATTAATGCTTGCCCCTCTTGAGGAGCCCAAAAAGATTACAGAAAAGCAGAAAATACTGCTTTTCTGTAGTTCCTCCAACTTAATATTGTGGCGATATTAAGTCGGAGGAACTGAACAAGAAAAAAAAAAAAGTGCCAGCAGTTAGGTTAGGAAAAGGGATGGGCAATTAACAAGCATCCATTTTCCTAACCCCGCCGACAGCCACCTCTCCTGGGTGCCCGCTGCCGAGGAGGCGCTAGGGGCACACTATTTCCCCTGGTGCCTCCTTTTTACCACGGCACCCCCATTTAAATATAACATTGGGTGTCCCAGAGAAGTGCATTGGCCTGCATTAGGAGAGCGAGTGCTCGATCATGAGCGCCCATTTTCCGTGCTCCGATATTGCATCAGCCTGATAGTATGTCTATGGGAAAAATGCTTAATAAATAGGGCCTTTAGTTTTTTTCCTTATTCTCTAAATTTCAAGAAAACATAGGATAGGTGCAGAAGATGCCTAGATGTGAGGGCATAACCTTTGATTGTTTAGGCTCTTGGTGTTGCATTGGGCACTCTAGATGGACCTTGCAGTCCTCAACAGCCATCATTTCCTGTGGTTCTATGTGATTGTGCTTTTTTGGTTGTCTGTTATGATGTATAAGTGGGCATGATCAGGTAAACACGCATGTAATGTCAGTACTTCCCTGTTATGCTAGTAATTGGTCCTGGAAGGAAGCCACTTGCAAAATTAAATTGCTGGCAGATCTGAACCCACCTGTTCCTCTGAGAAACCGGTGTGATGGCCTGAGAACTGGCAGAATGATATCTTTGTTTGGGAACTGGAGTGCTGGAAGCCTAGCATGGGCCTTTATAGTAAAAATGTAAAATTATATAGCCAAAGCATCTACGTGTTCACTAGTGTCTAGTGAGTAGGAGACAGGTGTTATAGAGAAGACTTGATCAGAGCTTTGATTCTGCATAGAAAACTTCTATGAATTTGGCTAATAAATATATTCTTTAATTTAATGCACGAATTAACCCACATTTTGTTTAAGCTGATTCTGGTTTTCCATAATTTAGCATCCTAATTACTAAAAAGCATTAAAAACGTGCATGAGTATGCATGTTTAATGCTGTTTAGTTTCCCCCTCATCCCCATGAACACAAGGTTTACTAAAGTGCATTAAAACTCTGGGTAAATTCTGCGCTCATGCTGGGACAGTGCATTGCCGTGGCTGCAAGAATCTATGCTTTACTGTCTGCAACATCGCCCTCCAGATAGTGATCCATGCAGAGACACCTAGCTAAGAATGGCGTCCTCTTGCCCCCACCACCCCTTTCAGATGAAATTCCCACAGACAAATCCCGCCCCCTCTACAAAAGCAGATTCCCTTCTCCAACCTCCCCAGCCCATTATCCCCACTGTCCTAGAGGAATCCCTGTCCACAGTTCTAACCATCCCCTATATCCCAAAAAATCTCCTTCTGCTGGCTCCCCAGGCCTTCTTCCCCCAGGCCCCTTCCCTTTCTTGCTGGAGCACAGGTCTGGATTTGGGCAGGAGCGATCCACAGTCAGGGCAAAGGGGAGCTGCAGGTTGACTGACATCTTTAATTACAATGCCAGTGGGGTAAGATCAGCTGGGGATTGCGCTTGCTCAATTCTAGAACTGGGGGCTCGAGAGGTTTAAAGGGGTTCTGTGGGTGGGAGGAATGGAAAAGGGACCAGTGCAGCGGGGAGGGATTATTTGGGGTACTGAGTGTGGTATAGGTTTTATAGCTGTGGGCAGGACAATGTCCTAGGGGAGGAGTGATTACTGAGGGAGCAATCTGTTTGGAGGTTTCTTTGTCTTTGGAGTTTTTCTCTCCAAGGTTAGGGGACTGAAATATCTCTTGGGAATCACTGCCCATTTAAGGATACTGTCTCGGGGGTTACCCTTCAGACCATCGGCGTTCACATTAGCTTGCTGATGCCCTCTGGGGGAAAGTTAACTACATCTCTTGAGGTCTAGTTAACTTTCAGAGGCTTAACATAGATCACAAATTTTACTGTGATCCATGCTGAGCTTTTTTAGTATTAATGAGCTGTTTTGTATGCATTTTTCCCATGTATGTAAGCACATTTTTCACGCAAGCATTACCAATATTATTTATTTAAATATTTTTATAAGACGCTACTGCCAACACAATACATTCGGAGCACAGAACAATATGAATGTACATGTTAAAATAATCAACATTCAACTTAAAAACAAAACAAATAAAATATAAAAACCACATATGAAAACAATAAAATAAAACATATCAATTAAATATATTAATTAAATGCTTCCTTAAAATACAATGCCTTAAGCTTCTTTCTAAAAAAAATGTAATATCTGCATCCCCTGGTAGCTCTGCAGGAAGCACATTTCGTATGACAGAATCTGATAAGAAGATACACACCAATTTGTAAATTGAAGTTTATAATTTCAAATTAAAGGGAATAGATAAAAAGTGTGCACCAGCAGAATGGCAGTGGCCAGAGCTGGAATATCCCACATTAACACATTTAGTATTTAGGCCCCTTAAAATGATAAGGACCTAATTTATCAAATCACAGTAGAGTGCTCTGCAAATGCTAATCTCAATCCATTGTTTTCTTTCCTGAATGCTTTGTGCATGTGTTAATGTCAGGCTGAATTTTCAACACCACTTACACATAGCCGCGTGTATCTTATAAAATCCGGGGTTGGCGCGCGCAAGGGGGATGCACATTTGTGCAACTTGCGTGCGCCGAGCCCTGCACACACTGCCCGTTCCCTCCGAGGCCACTCCAAAATCGGAGCGGCCTCGGAGGGAACTTTCCTTCTACCCCCCGCACCTTCTCCTCCCTTCCCCTACCTAACCCACCCCCCCAGCCCTATCTAAACCTTCCCCCTACCTTTGTTGCTAAAGTTATGCTGGCCGGAGGCTGGTGTAACTCTGCGCGCGCCAGCGGGCTGCTGGTGCGCCAACACCTGACCCGGGGGCTGGTCCGGAGGCCTCGACCACACCCCCGGGCCGGCGCCACGCCCCCCTGAACGCCCCAGAATTTGTGCCGCCCACCCGACATGCCCCCCCCTTGAGAAGCCCTGGGACTTACGCCAAGCCTATGCAAAATAGGCTCGGCGCACAAGGGGGGGGGGGTTTTAAAAGGGTTACGCGCGTACCTTATGTGTAACCCTTTTAAAATCCGGCCAAAAATGTGGTTTTTTTATGCACATAAATGGCTTATTAGAAAATTGCCAGTCTCTGCATGCAAAAAGTATACACGTAGCTTGATACTGCACATTGTTTCTTGCATGGAAAACAAGGTGTTTTGAGGGGTAGAGTTGAGTTGGAGCTGGAATTTATGCACATACTTTTGTTTTAAAAAAGTGTGAGCATAAATCCACATGCACAAATTATGCAAAGCCAGGAGCAGATGTAACTTTGTGCGAGGGAATTTGCGAGCGTACTTTCAGAGAGTTTTCAAAACAAAGTATATTTTTGCTTGAAAATTTGTGGAAAGTCTGCAGGTAAAAAGAATTAGCAGACTTTCTGTCTTTGAAATTTACCCTCATTATTATTAATCTTTTTAGAAGAATAACACTTGAACGCATGTTTCCCTTGCAACAACTGGCCTTGAAAACATACTCATGAGGCTCAATGTTGTTTCAGATTGGAGAGGAGAAGGAATCTAGGAGGTGGAGGACTTTTGAGGGTCAAATACTATGTATTGGCATTGCACAATATACCATAATTAAAATGTACTGTTTTAATAAGAACCTACTCCTAGATCCTGAAGAACATGTTGGTCCCGATGTTGAGTGCTACTTAGCCGGTTAGGTTTGGACTTAGCCAGCTAGGTGGCGCCATTTGAATATGTGGGCAGGTCAGTGGTTGCCAATAAGCCAGCTAACTTTATCCATCTAAAAGTTAGCCAGCTAAGGGACCGATGCAATACAGTGTGCTCAGCCAAGCACTGTATAACCGCAGTTAGACATGGTTAAATAGGCGCTAATCCACCTCCTAATGCAATAGGGGGATTAGCGCCTATTTAATGCGCATCCAACGCGGAGTGAATGAGAGAGCGTTCATCACATGCAAATGCATGTGAATGAGGCTATTACTCATTCACTCCAAATGCAAAAAAATAAATGTGCATCTCACATGCACATTTATGGCTCAGCTATTAATGCCTGCCTGGAGCAGGCATTAATAGCTGAGCGCATTGAAAAAAAGTACAGAAAAGCAGAAAAAAATGCTTTTCTGTACTTCTTTAAAAGTGAACAAAAATAACCTCAGCCGGCTGCATTGAAGACCAATGCTGATATGCTCTGTGTCGGTTTCATAACCGGCAGACTGCCGTGACCCCCTAATTTGTTTATTGCTTGGCACCTCCACTTGTGGGCGCCATGCACACATTAAGAAAGTGGGCGCTGAAAAGTCAGCACCCACTTTCCACATTTAATATTGCATCGGCCCCTAAGTGAGGGGTGGGACGGGAGCATTTCAGAGTTGGGGATATTTTTCCAACTAACTTAGGCCTGGATTTATCAAAATGTGATAAAGTATCGCATGCGATAGCAAAAGGGGTGTGTTTTATGCTAATAGACAGTTTATCACAATTGTACCTATTCAAAGAGCTAAGTTAGTGCAAATTGTGATAATGTTTTCACACTTTGCAATAAGTGCCAGACCTGTTGTATTTCCTGCATACAACCACTGGGGGACCGTTTTTGAGAGAGAGAGAGAGAGAGAGAGAGAGAGAGAGAGAGAGACTAGCCATGATCCCCTCTTCCTAGATAGGTATTTATATCCCTATTGGAGGCCCACCTAGTAACTCGAGGTGAGGTTTAGGTATTAGTGTAGGGGTTAGGGGCCACTTTGACATTCAAAGTGAGATGTATGAACAGAACAGTGGTGTCTTGTGAAGATTTGATGACTTTCGGAGTGAGGAAACTCACCCAAAGATGAGATTTGTGCAATGTTCTCTCAACCTAGCTTGATGTTACCCAGGTAGAGAGTCCATCAAACTAGGTTGAGAGATAAATGAGGGGGTTAGCTGTATAACTGCCAGTATTCAGCTTTATATGGCTTAGTTAGCTGGTTAAGTCTGGGATTTCTATTTGGCTGTTTTAGTCAGATAAAATTATCCGACTAACATTTTTTAATTACAGAGAAAAATATTGAAACATAAGATAGTTGTGTATATTCATTGTGTGGCCATGCTACTGAATATCTTGGCCAAGTTTGTCTAGCTAACGTGTGCAGCTGGATAGTGACTGAACATCAGCCCCGTCATATTTTTATCACTGATTTGATCATTGTAATGGCACTTGATGTTCATCAGGCTTGCCTGCTTCATATTAATAGTGTATATCAAAGGTTTGAAATGGCAACGTACTCTCACAACCACAGGCCTTTGATACATTCAGGTACGTCAATATTTGTACAGAGAGAATACCTCAGGAATATACTTCTAAAAACAAATATTTTAGATTGTTTGTTTGGGTGTATACGTTTTGTTAGTTTGTAATGTCTTGTACATGAATTTTATATTAGGTTATTTTAGGATTGCTTTATTGTAATCCGCGCCAAACAGATTTATGGAGGTTGCAGAATATAAGTATTTTTAAATAAATAAAAATCTGGAACTATGCATTACACCTGGAAAGGCACCATTTATTATTACATTCCAGCCATTGAATATGCAGATATGCAGACGAGAACTCATTGGATAGGTTTGTGCTTGCGTTTAATCTGAAAGGAGAGGGCAAGAAAACAGGAAAAGGGTTTGTACATACACAGACCTTGATAATTACGCTGTTGAGTTTTCTTTTTGTTGTAACATTAAATAGATGCCATTGAACGTGTCCTCTCACTTCACCACTGCCATTCAGCCTGCTGTGTTCATTTTGAGCAGAGGTTGGGATACTCTGAACAATTTTAATCTGACATTTTATAAATAATAAAATTAGTGACATACAAGAATAGAATATAACATTTCAGAGATATATTTGGGGAAGCGAAAAAGAAGGCAACAACAGCAATATTTGTTTTGAAAAGCATATTTTCAGGTATTTCTGACAAGTGGCCAGAGAAAAGAAGGGTGGCTTAAGGAACATACCAATTTGTTACAACAAGGTGCTGTGGAGTCTTTATTCTTAGAGATTTACATGCTCCAATATAAACATTTCATTTCATCTAAGGCCTTTTAAAAAGGCCTTAGATGATATAGGGCCAGATTTTCAAAGGGTTACGCGCGCTGAGCCTATTTTGCATAGGCCCGGCAACGTGCGCAAGCCCCGGGACGCGTGTATGTCCCGGGGCTTGAAAAAGGGGCGGGGTGTGGGCGGTCCGGGGCAGGGACGTGGCCAGAGGCCAGGGGATCGTACACCAGCCAAGTGCTGGCGCACGCAACCTACGCCTGCCCAGAGGGAGGCGCAACTTTAAAACAAAGGTCTGGGGGGGTTAGGTAGGGCTAGGGGGGGGGGGGCGGGTTAGGGAGGGGAAGGTGGGGGGGGGGGGGCGGAAGGAAAGTTCCTCCGAGGCCGCTCCGATTTTGGAGCGGCCTCGGAGGGAACAGGGAAAGCATGCGCGTGCATGTTATAAAATCGGGCATAGATTTGCACGCGCCGCGTTGCGCACACAAATATACGCCCGCACAGACCTCTTAAAATCCGGCCCATAGGGCGTTACATGTTGTGTCTGATTTGATGCAACATGATAGAATATAGGGCATTTATCTTATAGAAATGTTCTGTTTCACTGACTTCATTATTAAGAATGTTTATATCAGTTGCATCCTTTTGAAAATGTCATGAAAGAAATCTTTTAAAACATTCACATTTTAGCTGCTTCTATATTTTTTGTACCTGACAGTATACTACTCTTCCTATGAGCTTCCAGAATCCACTTCAGTCAGAACCAGGGCTAGGAACTGGTACCAAGAGTCTTCATTCGCAGTGGGGATTGTTTCCTCTATTTTAGATCCTCTCTCAACTTATTTATTTTTAATACGATTTGATTACAAACTTCTCTTTCTAGGCGTCCAAGCATGGTACTATCGCATTAAAACCCATCACACCCACGCACTTCTCACATCATACTAGTAAATAAAACCACATTCAAATTTAAATACATTCAAAATAACAATGCATTTAACAAACAATCATAACACCATCTTGTATTAAGTCCTAACTCTAAACCCCAAGTTACCCGTCAGCCCTAGATCACTAGACCCACACTCATATTCCCCAGAATCAGATTAATACTAAATGTACCGTATATCTATTAACCTGAGTTACTAAACAGTCAAGCCTTAGCTAGATTCCTAAACCTCTGATAGTTTGCCTCCATTCTCACCCTAGAGGTGTTCCAGATTTTTGGTCCAAACTGACTGAAAATGGTATGTCTGATAACCGATAGTCTAATCATCTTAGGATCTGAAAGAGTCAAAAGAGATTTTTCGGATGATCACAGGCATCTAACTGGATCATAGTGTTTCACTAATTTGGCCAGGTATAGTGGCGTGCGTCCGTAAATACCATGAAACATCAAGACCAATGTTTTAAAGGGTATGTGGGCTTCAACTGAAAGCCAATGTAAAACCCAAAAGATTGCGGAAATATCATATTTCCCAACCCCCAATTGTTAAATGAGTAGTAATATTTTGGATTAATTTTAAGTGCCTCAAGCTCAAATCCACAAAGTCCTGATAAATAACATTACAATATTCAGGCCTGCCAGTGATTAAGTGATGCAGTGTGGTTTTAGATCCACCATGCTAGGCACACAGTTACCTAAGATATTAAAAAAAAATAGAACTCACTGCAGATGAAATTTGGACTTTCAAAGTCAGTTTACTAACAGAATTCCCAAACTGCAAACACCTTCCTTAGGAGTTAGTGGACAGTCATTCACCAAGAGTGAGACTATCAGTGGTCTGTCCCCATGGCTGATCCAGAGTGCTTCTGATTTAGCTAGATTTAATTTGTTCTAGTTAACAAACTCTGCCAAAACATTCAGACAAGGGTTGCTATTGTAATGGTTCCTTTCTGATCTACATCGACTAGGGCCACTACCTGGATGTCATCTGCAAACAGATTGCAATCTAAACCAAACAAAATGAGATCAGCTGCAGAAACAAAAAAATGTTAAATAGTAGTGGCGGCTGGGAAACTTCACGTTCCAACAAATAAGGCTCTGAGCCTCTCCTGTCCCAGAGAACCTGCTGCATCCTATCCTGGAGATAGGACCAACACCACTGAAGCTCCTGCCCTCCGCTTCCCCTCCCCAGATGAATCTGACCCAGATGGTCAGTCAGGAGCAGGTGATCCAAAGTGTCCAAAGCAGGTGAGAGATCTAATAAAAGTTATTTTAGTCTGGTCATTACTGCTATAGTCTGGCAGCCTGGCAGCCCTGGTGCTGCCTTGGAGGAAGAAGGTCTCATAATGGGAGAGCACCAACCAGGTGTAGCAGGAAAGGATCCTGTAGCAAGGACCTGCTCTCTAGGTGATGCACTGTCCTTTCGCACTGAGGATATCTCCCCAAGGCCTATTGCCCAGGAGAGAAGGGTTAGGTCGGCCGTCATAGTTGGTGATTCGATTATTAGGAATGTAGATAGCTGGGTGGCTGGTGGGCGTGAGGATCGCCTGGTAACATGCCTACCTGGTGTGAAGGTGGCGGACCTCACGCGTCACTTAGTTAGGATTTTAGACAGTGCTGGGGATGAGCCGGCACCAACGACATAGGAAAATGTGGGAGGGAGGTTCTGGAAGCCAAATTTAGGCTCTTAGGTAGAAAGATTAAATCCAGAACCTCCAGGGTAGCATTCTCTGAAATGCTCCCTGTTCCACGCGCAGGTCACCAGAGGCAGGCAGAGCTCCGGAGTCTCAATGCGTGGATGAGACGATGGTGCAAGGAAGAGGGATTATTTTGTTAGGAACTGGGGAACCTTTTGGGGAAGGGGGAGTCTCTTCCGAAGGGATGGGCTCCACCTTAACCAGGGTGGAACCAGACTGCTGGCGCTAACCTTTAAAAAGGAGATAGAGCAGCTTTTAAACTAGAACAAAGGGGAAAGCCGACAGTCGCTCAGCAGCGCATGGTTCGGAGAGAGGTATCTTTAAAGGATACTAATGATGCATTAGAATTAGGGCATCCCGACAGTGAGGTTCCAATAATTAGAAAAGTAGTCCACGTGCCTGTAACTAAAAACTCACCTGAGCAAAAAAATTCTAACTTATCCCTATCAATTAAAAAGCAGAATAAAAATACAAACAAAAAAACAAACTTTGAAATGTTTGTATGCTAATGCCAGAAGTCTAAGAAGTAAGATGGGAGAATTAGAATGTATAGCAGTAAATGATGATAAAGACTTAATTGGCATCTCAGAGACATGGTGGAAAGAGGATAACCAATGGGACAGTGCTATACCGGGGTACAAATTATATCGCAATGACAGAGAGGAGCACTCGGGAGGAGGTGTGGCGCTTTATGTCCGGGATGGCATAGAGTCCAACAGGATAAACATCCTGCATGAGACTAAATACAAAATTGAATCTTTATGGGTAGAAATCCCTTGTGTGTCAGGGAAGACTACAGTGATAGTGGTATACTACCGTCCACCTGGTCAAGATGGTGAGATGGACAGTGAAATGCTAAGAGAAATTAGGGAAGCTAACCAAATTGGTAGTGCAGTAATAATGGGAGACTTCAATTACCCCAATATAGACTGGGTAAATGTATCATCGGGTCACACTAGAGAGATAACGTTCCTGGATGGAATAAATGATAGCTTTATGGAGCAATTGGTTCAGGAACCGACGAGAGAGGGAGCAATTTTAGATCTAATTCTCAGTGGAGCACAGGACTTGGTGAGAGAGGTAACGGTGGTGGGGCCGCTTGGCAATAGTGATCATAATATGATCAAATTTGATTTAATGACTGGAAAAGGAACAGTGTGCAAATCCAAGGCTCTCGTGCTAAACTTTCAAAAGGGAAACTTTGATAAAATGAGAAAAATTGTTAGAAAAAAACTGAAAGGAGCAGCTAAAAAAGTAAAAAATGTCCAAGAGGCGTGGTCATTGTTAAAAAATACCATTCTAGAAGCACAGTCCAGATGTATTCCACACATTAAGAAAGGTGGAAAGAAGGCAAAACGATTACCGGCATGGTTAAAAGGGGAGGTGAAAGAAGCCATTTTAGCCAAAAGATCTTCATTCAAAAATTGGAAGAAGGATCCAACAGAAGAAAATAGGATAAAGCATAAACATTGGCAAGATAAATGTAAGACATTGATAAGACAGGCTAAGAGAGAATTTGAAAAGAAGTTGGCTGTAGAGGCAAAAACTCACAGTAAAAACTTTTAAAAATATATCCGAAGCAGAAAGCTTGTGAGGGAGTCAGTTGGACCATTAGATGATCGAGGGGTTAAAGGGGCACTTAGAGAAGATAAGGCCATCGCGGAAAGATTAAATGATTTCTTTGCTTCGGTGTTTACTGAAGAGGATGTTGGGGAGGTACCCGTAATGGAGAAGGTTTTCATGGGTAATGATTCAGATGGACTGAATCAAATCACGGTGAACCTAGAAGATGTGGTAGGCCTGATTGACAAACTGAAGAGTAGTAAATCACCTGGACTGGATGGTATACACCCCAGAGTTCTGAAGGAACTAAAAAATGAAATTTCAGACCAATTAGTAAAAATTTGTAACTTATCATTAAAATCATCCATTGTACCTGAAGACTGGAGGATAGCAAATGTAACCCCAATATTTAAAAAGGGCTCCAGGGGCGATCCGGGAAACTACAGACCGGTTAGCCTGACTTCAGTGCCAGGAAAAATAGTGGAAAGTGTTCTAAACATCAAAATCACAGAACATATAGAAAGTCATGGTTTAATGGAACAAAGTCAGCATGGCTTTACCCAGGGCAAGTCTTGCCTCACAAATCTGCTTCACTTTTTTGAAGGAGTTAATAAACATGTGGATAAAGGTGAACCGGTAGATATAGTATACTTGGATTTTCAGAAGGCGTTTGACAAAGTCCTCATGAGAGGCTTCTAGGAAAAGTAAAAAGTCATGGGATAGGTGGCGATGTCCTTTCGTGGATTGCAAACTGGCTAAAAGACAGGAAACAGAGAGTAGGATTAAATGGGCAATTTTCTCAGTGGAAGGGAGTGGACAGTGGAGTGCCTCAGGGATCTATATTGGGACCCTTACTGTTCAATATATTTATAAATGATCTGGAAAGAAATACGACGAGTGAGATAATCAAATTTGCAGATGACACAAAATTGTTCAGAGTAGTTAAATCACAAGCAGATTGTGATAAATTGCAGGAAGACCTTGTGAGACTGGAAAATTGGGCATCCAAATGGCAGATGAAATTTAATGTGGATAAGTGCAAGGTGATACATATAGGGAAAAATAACCCATGCTATAATTACACAATGTTGGGTTCCATATTAGGTGCTACAACCCAAGAAAGAGATCTAGGTGTCATAGTGGATAACACATTGAAATCGTCGGTGCAGTGTGCTGCGGCAGTCAAAAAAGCAAACAGAATGTTGGGAATTATTAGAAAAGGAATGATGAATAAAACGGAAAATGTCATAATGCCTCTGTATCGCTCCATGGTGAGACCGCACCTTGAATACTGTGTACAATTCTGGTCGCCGCATCTCAAAAAAGATATAATTGCGATGGAGAAGGTACAGAGAAGGGCTACCAAAATGATAAGGGGAATGCAACAACTCCCCTATGAGGAAAGACTAAAGAGGTTAGGACTTTTCAGCTTGGAGAAGAGACGACTGAGGGGGGATATGATAGAGGTGTTTAAAATCATGAGAGGTCTAGAACGGGTAGATGTGAATCGGTTATTTACTCTTTCGGATAGTAGAAAGACTTGGGGGCACCCCATGAAGTTAGCATGGGGCACATTTAAAACTAATCGGAGAAAGTTCTTTTTTACTCAACGCACAATTAAACTCTGGAATTTGTTGCCAAAGAATGTGGTTAGTGCAGTTAGTATAGCTGTGTTTAAAAAAGGATTGGATAAGTTCTTGGAGGAGAAGTCCATTACCTGCTATTAAGTTCACTTAGAGAATAGCCACTGCCATTAGCAATGGTTACATGGAATAGACTTAGTTTTTGGGTACTTGCCAGGTTCTTATGGCCTGGATTGGCCACTGTTGGAAACAGGATGCTGGGCTTGATGGACCCTTGGTCTGACCCAGTATGGCATTTTCTTATGTTCTTATGTCCTTGCCTGGAGGCCATGCACCAGGGTATCTTCTGGAATACCAGAATCATAGACTCTAAATCTGACCACTAAGTTTCAACACTGCATGATGGCCTATGACTTCCGGAGGCTATAAATGCTGCCTTCACAGCATCTCTAGCCTGGCTAACCCATAGTGCGGAAGCCTAAAATGGGACTTGAATTCTGACCTCTCTGCATGGCAGTGTACAGCACTGCCACTGAGCCACTAGTCTTGCTCATAGTGTCAGTTAATAGGCTGTCTGTATTTAGCACCCTTGACCACCTCAGGTCTTCAGCTTCCACTGGCAGAGCAATAACTGTCAGTAAATGCCCCCACTATCAATAAATAATATACAGTTGGAGAACAGAAATAAGCATACAAAGATAACTATCTTATTCCACAAATATAATTTTATTGTAATATTAATAGTCATAATTTAATGGAGCAACAAATTAAGAGTTGTATACAATGGTTGCCTCAGTGAGCAGTGTAAAAGAAAGGCTGATGAGGAATTAATTTCTTTATCTAAAATCGTATATGAAATAATAATTAACTGTCCATGACCCATCCCATAAACTGATTTGTGGGTGTTCACATACATAAACCATTCTAAATGCAAATTATACTACAAAGGGCCCTGAATTCAAAATGGGAAAACATATTGGAAAATAAGGCACATACTAATTAGAAGGATTCTGAAAATTCTGTGAGCAAGTCATGCACAGTACATACAAGAGAGGATATTCAAAGAGCCACTGAGCGGTGAAGTTAACCAGTTAATATTAGCTGGTTCATTTTGTCTGGATGTTCAGCTGCAGCTAATTAGCTAAAGTTGCTGCTGAATATCTATCTGTCTTTATTTATTTGCATTATATGCCACTTATACCAAGGCCCAAAGCAACTCACAATAAACAGTGCTCTCTTGTGAAGATTTGATGACCTTCGGAGTGAGGAAACTCACCCAAAGATGAGATTTGTGCAATGTTCTCTCAACCTAACTTGATGGACTCTCTACCTGGGTAACATTAAGCTAGGTTGAGAGAACATTGCACAAATCTCATCTTTGGGTGAGTTTCTTCATTCCAAAGGTAATCAAATCTTCACAAGAGAGCACCTTTCTGTTCGTACGTCTCACTTTGAATGTCAAAGTGGCCCCTAACCCCTACACTAATACCTAAACCTCACCTTGAGTTACTAGGTGGGCCTCCCATAGAGATATAAATACCTATCTAGTGTGAGGGCATCATGGCTAGTCAGTCTCTCTCTCTCTCTCTCTCAGCTAGGCTGGCTCTCCAGGAGCTTAAAAACATCACAGCACAATAAAGCAAAATTTGATAAATGACCCTGAAAATTTGTTATGTAGCAGCCACTGTCCTATACTGCTAATATAAAGTGAAATCAACCCAGATGTATCTGATCATGATTTGGCTATTGTGATATAAAACTGCATGTCATATTAAATTCAATAACCCAGTAGTAGCCAGTAGTCAACCCAATGGAGATAGGTAAATGTTAAACAGGGCTGACAATGCAGACCCTTGAGGAACTCTAGAGTGCATTGGGAACCAGTCCAAAGTAGTACCATTAACAGTTGCCTGTTTGTTAGTTAAGTTTTAAACTATTCCAGATATCCCAATCTCCCTTAACCTGTACAGCAGTATCTTGTCATCTACAGCATGAAATGCTGATGAGATGTTAAGCCTCATGAGGACAAACTCTGAATCAGATTCCAGTGCTCTCCTTATTGCATCAAAGAGGGAGAATAACAAAATCTCAGTGCTCATTGAGCACCTGAATCCAAACTGGAATTGATCAAGTATATCATGTCCCTTGATAAATCCAGGCGTAACTTGCATGCACTGGCTGGTTCCCGGCGCGCCAGGCCCCGACACAGGCCGCTGTGTCGGGGCCCCCGGACCCCCGGACCACCCCAGACCACCCATTTTTTGCAAGCCCCGGGACATACCTGCCTCCCGGGGCTTGCGCACGCCGCCGAGCCTATGCAAAATAGGCTTGGCGTGCGCAGGTTTTTTTTTTTTTTTTAAGAGTTACGCGTGTAACCCTTTTAAAATCCGCCCCAGTATTTTTATCTCTTAGAAAGGCAAAGGAGACTAATAAGGGTCTCCTTCTTGAAATAACTAATTCTTGCAAGGACTCTAATAAAGCAGAAATATCCAGTGATGCTGCTGGTTCCTCAGGATTTATTTCAGTGTATGGCAAGTAATAAGCTTTAGTTATTACCGGTGTTATACTTTCAGGCAGTTTTAATACCTGTGACACATATGATTTAAAAAGTTCCAACGGGGAAATATTTTCAATAACAGGAAAGTTCATAAAACGTAAATTGTGAGCTCTCAAACTGTTCTCTATGTTTTCAAGCCTTCTGTTGGTAATTTTTTCCTCTTGTAAGATAATGTTTTGAACTTTTTCCAACTCTTTTAACTGATTTCCCATTTCTCCTATTTTCTTATTTTGAACTTTAACTTCTTTAGCATTAATAGTAACTTGGTTTTTTGTCTCTTGCACTACTCCAGTTAAGGCAATTATAGATTTTTCTAATGACTGTAAAGCCGCCCATATAGTGGTCAAAGTTATTTTCTCACCGTGAGGCATTCCTTTCCTCTCACCTCCTATTTCCAATGAGATGCTAGCCACTGTCTCCAAGCCTGTGGCTCCCAGTGTTTCAGCTGATTCCAGCCTCTCTTCTTCACTCCTCATACTAGGCTGGGTCTCAGCCCTTAGCTCTGCGATGATTTTTCCATAGTTGTTAAACTCTGCACGACCGCCTCTCCTGTTCCTTGGGTTCCACCCATCGGGGCTATGGCCTCCCAGCTTCCTTGTTCTCCTTCAGGACGTGGTGGAGCCAGTCTGTCCAGACATCCGGGGCTCAGCGATGTTTCCGGGGTCAGAGGGGAGAGACACTATAAGTTTAATGGGCAAAATGATGGTTTCATTTTAAATATTATTATTGTGATATCAAGGGTACAGACCTCTTGGAATAAATCCCACTTAATCTTGAAATCACTAAATATTGGCTCATACCATTTTAGGTTATTTTCAAAAATATCAGCTAGTTTCTTCATTTTAGAATACAAGTGTTGCATATAATCATTACTCGTGAATGATTTGAGACAGTCATTCTTTAGCAGGTCTTCCGTTATTATCAGCAGAATGATTCTTTACAATCCTAAAAAATACTTTAACAATTTTTCCACAATATTCAATCAAAGAATTAAAAACATGACACTTTTTTAAAATCTGGGTTTTTATATTGATTTAGAAGTAGCTTATGATTCATATGATCAGACTTTTCTCCAGGTACGTTCAGCTTTCCGTAAAGCTTGCCTATGTCTCCTTGCTTTAGGAGTCATCCATTTCTGAACTACCGTGACCTTCTTTTGATGATATTTCAAAGGTGCGATAGCGTCCAGGGTCTGAACTAAGGATTAATTCCAGAAGTTAAGTACACCATCTGTATGAAGTAGGTCATATTGCCTTAACTGATTACCTAATGCTTCTCCAAAAGGTTTACTTTCAATAAAACCTCTACTCATGGCATCCTAGCCTGCCATAGGGTTGGGGGGGAGGGGGGGGAGGGACTTGCTGATGCACCAGATAACAAAACAAGATCAATTTATGATCCAGCCAGGGTATGTCCCTGACCCTTAACTGAACATCGAATGAGTTTGTTATTGAAGAGTTGATAAACACCAGATCCAGTGTGTTCTCACCCTTATGGGTTGGGAGGGTGATTAATTGTTCCCAATCTAAAGTTTACATGCAATCTATAAAAAGATCACAGTTAGGAGAGTGAGTTATGCTGTTAACGTGTAGATTAAAATCCCTGATTACAAAAGTGGTATTCAGATTAACATTAGACATTACCATCTACTCAAAAGACAGGGAGCAGTTGGATTCCATCTATCCTGGAGGAATATAAGACAAGCATATATTCAATGGTTTTGAAGATAGCATGAGTTAAATCTAACCGCATAAAACTGTGGTTAAATTTAAGGCAGCCATTTGGATAACTGCACTTAGATCAGCTGCAGAGCCCAAATAAATGTTATAGCAGCCACAACACCAATCCCTGGGAAACTCCACATTCCAATAAACAAGACTCTGTGCCCCTCCTGTCCCAGTGAATCTTTTGCATCCTATCCTGGAGATAGGACCGACACCATTGAAGCATCCAATGTTCCCTCAGACCAATCTGACTTAGGTGGGCAAGCAGGAGTGGGTGTTTTTTAAACACAGCTGATAAGTTTTATTAAACCTATTTTAGTCTAGTCATTGCATCGACAAGTTTTGCCTGGAGGCCATGCACCAGAATTCTTTCCGGAACACTGTAATCATGGGCTCTAAATCTGACCACTAAGTGTCACCATTGTAGGATGATTATGATTTCCTCCCCTCTAGAACACAAATGTAGCCTGGGACCTTTTCTGTCTGGTTAAATCTGTGCATCCCGCAATTGTGTGTCCAGATTTTAGACAGATCGGGGTGGAAAGGGCAGGGGATTTTCAACGTGTTAGATTTATGCAGTTAAAAGCTGATTTTAACTGTATAAATCTTTTGAATATCGACCCCACATTATTGCTAAATACTTTGATGTCCATATTCAGTAGGCTGGGTAATGGACAAGTAATCCGGCTAAAGTTAGCCAGATAACTTGTCCCATATAGTCAGCAGGAGAATCATCCCACTGAATATACTTAATTAACATTATCTGGCTATATATAGCACTGGAGTGGCCAACTCTAGTCCTCAAGAGCCACAAGCAGGCCAGGTTTTCAGAATATCCACAATAAATATGCATTAGATAGATAGATTTGTATACAATGAAGGCAGTGCATGCAAATCTCTCTCAATCATATTCAAGTGGATATCCGGAAAATCTGGCCTGTTTAGGGCTTTCAAGGTCTGGAGTTAGCCATCGCTGATATATCTAGATATCTTTAACCCTAACCAGCCATTGTTTGAATATGGCCAGTTAGACCTAAAGTTATCAGGCTTTGTGTGGCCAGATAACTAGCTAATAACCTGGACATCTTCAGATAATTGATCACACATCCCTTTCTTCCTCTTTGGAGTTGGCTCTTCAGCTTGTTCATAGGATTGGGGAGGCTCACATTTAGGCTTTCCTGGGCTTTAAGAGAGCTTTTTCATGTCGGTGCTATTGGTTGATGTCATCCACTTTTGTGGCTGATTATTCTGCTGTTAATGGAGAGCACCCAAGCAACTTAAGTTTTCTTTATTACTAAAATGTGCCTTAAGCTGTGGCTGCATCCCCAATCTAGAACCAATAAGCTCCCAAAGATAGTAGAACTGATGGCTATTTTACATTTTGAATGTAACATTCATGCTCGGTTTTCATAAATGTCCTTTCTGTTATTATTCATGGCAAGGGGCATTTCTCCTATGCAGTGTTGACTTTATGGAGATTTGAAACAGCAGTAGCACCTACTTTTGAAATGGGCAAAAAGAAAATGTTAATTGTTCTGCACATGATTAGTATTAGCAGCATTACCTTCTAGATGACAATTCTGTGAATCAGTAGGGATTACATAAGAGTTTAATATTTTAAAATAAACTTATATGAATAATTATCCTTTAGTTTCAAAAGTTAACTTTGGGCTTGATTCTCTCAAATTATTGTTGGTCTCTGGATGGTGAATGGATTAATAAAACCATTTTTATTAATCCATTCACTATCAAACTTATGGTAATTATATTCTGACATGTTTGGGGAAGGGCAAATATGCTAACCAGGGAATATCTATTCATCAGAAGCCCCTCCATTGCCTTGTATAACTTCTGTATAGAGTTAGTATCAACAGTTTTTCTCCCTTAAAGTGCTTATATTATAGTGCTTAGACTTTACTCAAAGAAATACACTTGCAGGTTGCTGGCAGGACTTATCTGGAAGCATAGCCAGCAGGACTAATCTGGAAGCATGGCTGGTGCTGGAACATGATATAGGCTGGGAGCTGAAACAAAGCACAGGCTGGGAGCTGGAGACATGGCTGGAATCAATAGCAGGCTTGGACAGAGGCAAGGGCAAGACCTTGGATAGCATACAAGGACTACACAGTATTTTAAGAGATCTTCGCTATGATCAACATGTCAACTGTTTTTATTATAATATGATTCATGAACTGGGTAGGGCAAGATAAGGACAGGACTGGACAAGGACCAGATAAGGACAGGCAACAGGAAACAAGAAAGCCCAAACAGGGCACAAGGTTGTCTAGGTGAACCGAGAAGCCGAGACGTTAGGACAGGAAAGTCCAAGAGGGCACCGAGCATGGCAGTCAGGCCTGAAAGGCCATAGAGCAAGGCCAGAAGGCTTGAAAGGGCCCAAAGCGAGACAGGTAGGCCTGGAAGGCTGCAAAGTAAGGCCAGATGGTCTGGAAGGGCCCATGGCAAGGCAGATAGGCTTGGAATGCCATAGAGCAAGGCCAGAAGGTACAGAGCAAGGCACGTGGCCAAGGTAGACCTCAAGGCAAGGCAGGAGGGCAGGTAGGCCACAAGGTAGGAAACCAAGGCAAGGGTTGTCAGATCAAGGAGCCAAGGTGACTTGATGAAGTGGCACTGAGGGAATGGACAGGCTGGGTTAAGTAGTCCTGGAGTCACCACCACATGGGATTAGCAATAGAGTGGCTAGAGAGGCTGTGAGCTAGGCTCATTGATGATCTTTACTGGGGGGGGGGGGGGGGGGGCAGGCTGCACAATAGGCCGAATTGTGACTGATTTTATTTTTATTGTGGAAACATGGTTGACAGATGGAGGGCTCTGTATTAGCCCAATTACGTGTAAAGGATTCTAATATTTTACACCAACCCAGATCTGGTAAGTATTGGGATGGTGTAGTTATTTTTAAGAGTTCCATGTATTTCTCTAAATTATCCATCCATCAGTAGTCCTAGTGATTGTGAATGTCTTTTGGCCAAGGTTAGAGACTGGCCTAATTCATCTATATTTAGTTTATTGGCCTGCAAAATAATTAAGCTTTTGCAATTGTTTCAAGTTAAAATTGTTTTAACATGTATGTTTTATGATGTAATAATGTGTATGATGCTGGAATTTGCCTTGTTCATTTGAAAAGGAGGAATATAAGTACTTAAACTGTGATAAAAATCAGTTAATAACAAGATGGCAAAAATTTATTTGTCATGGTGTAGAAAAATATATTCAGAGGAGAAGCTACCGTAGGCTTTCCATTAATGCAGACACAGTTTATAAAATACTAGCATAAATCTTCATGGGTCCACTTTCGCAGACTACGGAAAATTGGGCTCAATATGTGAAACTTGAATCTTTTCTTTTTGAGTAACTCTAGCATTTTGGTTTCACTTTATGTTTCATTGTTGGTTGGATAAATGATGTTTACCCACTTCCATAGATCTGTTCTCACACTGTTTTCAATATTTTGTTAGAAGGGTAATAATTATATAATAAATTTGTGATTCCCCAAGCTATTTGACAACATGAGATTATCCCATTAAAGAAAACTAATGAATTTTGATGCCTGGGCATCTGTGGTGTATTTTACCAGTAGTGTCAGCCTCAGTTTGACTTTCTTAAATTTGCAACTTACATTTTCCACTTTCAGAGCTGGAAACTCATGGCTTTGAGGTCTCGCTGATGTTTTACCCCAGACATTTGCAATCACCTGTTGTTATTCTAACATTAGGAAGTCAGCATAGTACAGCCCAGTTTCTAATATCAGTCGCCTCATACATGGTGTTGACCTTGGTAGGCAGTACTAGAGAGATTAGTCTGTTCTACATTGTTATTATTTTGTAACATGGTCTTACAGTGGTGTCTTTTCCATTAGGATATTCCCTGTTGTGTGCTTTATTGTTCCCATAGAAGCTACTGCATTTGGATTTTTTTTTTTTTTTTGCTAAAGTTCATGTGCGTCAACCATATTTCCAATAGTCTCTACGCAGGCTGTCAGTCTGAAGCCCACCTGACTGTTTTCTCTGTTTACCAAGTGGATGAAAGACAATTTTTTTTTTTTTTTAGTATTTGTTATTTTATTTGATGATTTTAAATCCCATGAGCACATTGCAAAACATTTACAATAAAACATACAGTACAACTTTTGAAAACCAAAATAGAAAAAACTAATGAGGTGGTAATTAGGTAACTAATGAGATCATTTTGAGAAATCAACCAAAAGTATGAACAAATAGAAAATTTAAAAAAATAAAACCTCAAAATAAATGCAAATCCTATGAAATAAGAGGCATCCTTGTCTGTTCCAGAAATAGCTCTAAAAAGAATGAACCAACTTACATTAAAAAAAGTGCCAGACTAGTAAAGCACAGAGCCCATAGATGGGTCCGAAGGGGAAAATGAGCCTGGGTTTTTGTTATTTTTAGATGATAGCACCCTACTGATCTGAAACCAGACTTCAAGGATGGTTATTTATTTACCGGTATTTATGCTCTGTCCTTCCTAAATTTAGGTTCATAGAGTTTACTCATTTACTACTCATTTTTTTCCATAGACACAGAAAAGCCTTTGTAAACGAGCCCGTAAGTGTGTACCTGACACAATAGAGGGTGAAGTGATTTGTCCAAGGTCACAAGGAGTGTCAGTGGGATTTCTGACTTCTGATTCTCACAAGGAATGTCAGTGGGATCTGAACTCTGGCTTCCCTGCTTTTCAGACTGCTGCTCTAACCAGTAGGCCATTCTTCCACTCCATCGTTTCCTGTGTGCAAAGTATCAGAAACTTTACTGAAATTGTGTTATCTTGAAGGAATGAAAGCATGTTTACACCTAGAACTGATCTTGCTCATTTTACTTCCAAATCTATTAGGCTAATAGCAACAATTTAATTAATTTTCATTAGAGCTGTTCCACTTTTTACATAAATGGGTGTTTATACTAGTTAATAATAATTGCAGTTAAACCTGGCAAAGACATAATTGGTTTATCTAACTGTTCAAGTATGCATAAAGAAACACTCAGCTAGTAATGCATGCATAACATTGTCCATTTAACTTGAATGCTTTTTAAAAAAAAAATTTTCAACTAGACATCGGGAAGACAATATGCAAAGTAATTTACATGGGTAAAAAGCTTTTAAATTTAATTTTCTGTTCCCTGCATTAATTGGCTATCTGAAAATTACTCTCTCAATGCAGATGCTTTCAGCCGCATTGACAGGAGCCCTTTTTGGGGGGGGCAGAGGCGTGGAGGGGGAGGGGGTGTATGTTCAGGTTGAATGAGGGAACGTACCCTCGTAAATGGCACAGTCATATCTTCAAGTCTACTTTTCCAGCAAAATCTACTCACAGCAAGTTTCAAAGTGAAAGCCTGTGTGTCCTTTAACTTTCAAAACTGGTGCAAAGTCTGTGGTTAGAAAGCAGTTCTGGTTTGATATTACATTTCTAAAAGATCTAGCTTTCTAATTTCCTGTCCACCTAAAGAACTTCACACAACAGCAAAAGAGGGCATAAAAGTCAATGGTACTGCTGTTCAAGAGGCACAAGGTCTAAACATAGAAGGATATCCTGAGTAGTTTAGTAAATAAGTACATTAAGACATAAAATGGCACCCAAGCCCCGGAAAATGTACTGTTGCTTGAATTGACTAAATCAGAACTTCTCAACTTTGCTCCTTGAAAGCTGCAAACAGATCTGGTTGTTCTTAGATCAGTATTATGCAAGTATATCTGATGATTTGTTGTGTGGATCCTGAAAACTAGACCTATTCATGATCCTTCAGGACTGAAGCAGAGAAGGCCTGAATGATTTAAATCTTCCTTAGTTTTTCTGAAGCCTGCCCACTAACTAGCATTACTCATTTTACATTACAGTTTGGTTTCTAGGTGCCTAAAAGCAATTAGAGTAGAGCTATAGTTCACTATTTCTTTCATCAGATATGTCACAAATCAGATATGTCGGCTCAGCATAAGCCATTAGTGGAGGAGCATGCAACCTATTAGTGTTCTCTCTTGAAGTGAGCATAGATATCCTGTCCTTTTTAAAAAATACTTTTTGGATCTTCTTTAAAAGTGACTTTTTCCCATTCAGTGCCTATGGCAAGATCTTTAATGAATGAGGCTCTATAGAAGCAATTTTGAATAACCTGCATTGTTTGCAACGTACACTTTTAGCCTGTGTGCATTGCATTTAATTGTAATAGACAAGTTGCTGCATTATTTTCCTTTTGACAGGGAGCAGTTGTAAAGTTTAAATTCTAAAATCACCCTCGTACCTCCTATTGTGCAAGCGGGCAAGTGATGGCAAAATAACATGCAGGCATTTGAAAATGTGAATGTGTATGTTCTGTTTTAATCACCCTGGAAATGCCTCATTTTTAATGCAACTAAAAGTATGCACGCTGTGAAAGCCAATATAGACCTTCATCAAATCAAATGAGAGAAATTTTAGCGAAGCCATTTTACTAAAGAAATGGCTATGAAAATGATCTTCTAAGAGGACCTTATTGAGTAAGTTGGGGAGCGGTAAACTTACCTGGATAGCTTCACCCAGATCTTCAGTAGAACATACTCTGGAAATTTAGGAAGTGTTTTCTCTGACCAGACCTACTCAGCTTAGCTAATTTTATCTGGTTCATGCTGAATATTGGTGCTTGCCAGATAAATTTTAGCCATTTTCCCCGCCCTGCTTCTTTCTATTTGTTTAAATTTTAGTTAGGTAATGTCCTAGTTGGCTAAAACTCATCCTCTCAGCGAGGCAGTAAATTTAAAACTAGGGGTTTATCTAGATAACTTGAAAAGGTACCCGGTGAAAACCTTTGACTGTCAACCTCTTTTAGAGTTGTGAATGAGTGTCCCATTGAAAATACTGCTGTCTGTACTCTTGTTCCCTCTTATACTAGGCATTATGAACTTCATGGGAGCAGCGTAGAATGGTGGAATAGGAATCCTGTATTCTGACTGACATATATACATTATTTGTCATTTTATTTATTCATTGGTAAGGACTTTTAAAGTAAAACAGCAATCGCTGTTGGTTCTGAAATGCTTTAAAATTAAATAGAAATGGGATATTCTGTTAGCCTGCAAAAATATAATTTGTTGAACTAAATCCAATAAGTTAGCTGGAGAGAGGCAATACCTTTTCTAACTGGAAGGGGGATTACAAAATTGCCCTGCCTATAGGAACATCAGTGTCTCCACAAACATTTCATGATATATATGCAATGCTAAAAGTAGAGTAGGAGTGGTAGAGGAGGTTTGACACTCCCTAGTGGGAGAGGTCATGAGTTTAACAAAACACCTGTGCCTTTGTTGTTCAGGGTTGTTCTTCCTATTTCTCCCTTCAAGATGAGAGGGTTGTTTGAGCTGAGAGGTATTAATAGAGGGTGGGCTCTTCAAGGGGCGAGGACTACTAGTCCTGCTTCCTATCCTGAGAAGGTGGCTAGGGCCCAAGATTGAGGAGCTCAAGCCTTTTAGTATTGAGAAGGCTTTCTATTGGAGTCCAAGAGGGATTCTTGAGTATATCTGACAATAAAATGGTCTCTGAAAAAAAAAAAAGAAAGGGGGAGTTAAGCTCCATACTCCCTATCCTGTCTAACAGAGATTTCTGCAGAAGTTGAAGAAATAAGATTGTCCTTTGTGGGAGTCAGTGAGAGACTGCCTAAGAGGGGAAGATCCCAAGAACTGTTGACTGAGAAAAGGAATCAGCCAGAGGCTCATTTGCTTTGGAGTACTGCAAGAGAGAGGAAAATAAAGAAAGAGAAAGCTGCATTCAGAGGAACAGATACCAGGCGAAGTTCCCAGCGAGGGTGTGCCTGACCCAGACTGCCTGCCTGCCAGGATGCGCAGCATATGCTAGAAATTGAGATTATGATTTCTTTGTGGACTTTGTTTTCAGTATTGTTTGGTGCATTATGCTTTAGCATGCTGGCTGTGAATTTTGTTTCCTGCAATCAAGTGTCCAGTAAAGGATTTCTTTTAAACAATACCTACAATGTGGAGTGTATTTTTTGTTCCTTTGCCAGACTGGGTAGACAGGAATGCCATGTGGAAAAATCCCTGAAGGGCCTTAAAAGATTGACTAACCCCCTGTCTTTGCTGGAGAAATTGAGGCAGGGCTTATATAAGCTTATGAATTCTTAATGTTTCTAGTTTTCATGACTATTAATGTCTCTTCTCCAGCAATGCCATTTTGTCTCAAATATTCATGAGTTTATAAACTACTGAGAAAGAAATCCTGAAGTTCCCACCAAATACAACAGAAACACACTGAGGCACAGATAGATAAGAATGCACCCAAGTTTTATTAGAAAATTTCCTGACAATAAATAGAATATAAAGTTGCATTTTAACCATGTTTCTGTTTAATTATTCCAGTACAAGCTAGTAATGTCACTGAACACAGCAGAAGATGTACTTCTCTCACTGAAAAAAAGCCACACAATATAAACATTATTCTGTGAGTTTAATAAACTGTATATTCTTCCTCTTATTTTTTAGGTGTAAAAATTATCTCCTTCCTCAACTGTTTGCTGGAAGGGGCTTTTTATCATTAGTCTCTCCAGTTGTTGTCCATTCATTTTCCTTCTTTCCTAGACAACATTTGAGAACAGGTCATTCTAAGCTTAAGGTGAATAAAGTCAGGGAACACAAATCAGAAGCCTAATCTCAAAATCTTGGATTCCTATTGCCCCAAATTAATATTCAAGCTAATGTACAAATGGGAAAACCCTTAGTGAAACCCCTCTACTTCCCAGGCTCCCAATCAGTATACAGCTTAACCCTTAGTTTGACCACTCCACCTTCCAGGCTCTCTAACTAAGTACAAACAAATTACAGGCTATGTGACCCCACCCTTTTCAGTAACTCCACCTGCTCCATGCTATCACTAAAATTGGAATTCATCCAAAATGTATTAACAAAGCTCACCACCCTAAAGTTGTTACCCTGTGAGGCGGATTACTTATCCTTCATCTAAGATTTATATCATCTGAAGTTTAACTGCTTCATAAGTCTGGCCAAATCAAAGTTTTAGCAGGGGATGCCTCTATGCTGTCTTGTACTCCCAGCATTTCCTGTTGTCTGTTGCATTCGTCTTGGTTTAGACTTCTAGGCTGATGGTTTTGCATGCAGTCATCATAATCAGAACTTAGCTTGTCATCATCAGTATCTGGCTCATAAGTGGCTATCTGGTGCTAGGCCTCTTTCATTGGTTAGCCAGTTCATAGACATCTAATTAATTGGCCTTCCAGATATCTCATTGGGTATGACTGAGCCTTATGACAATCAGCGGGACACTCTGCAGGGTCAGCAAATCATTATTAATTGGCTAATTCATTTCATATCTGATTGGATGGCAAAGCTGTAAATGTCAGACCATAATAGGTAATTATGGCCTGTTTAACAAAAGTCCACAGTTTAAAACCTGTAATTACTTACATAAGAACATAGGATATGCTATACTGGGTCAGACCAAGGGTCCATCAAGCCCAGTATCCTGTTTCCAACCGTGGCCAATTCAAGTCATAAACATTGTGATTCATCTAAACAACTATTGCTTATTAATGACCGTAATAGCAACTTATGGATTTTTCCTCTAGGAATTTATCCAAACCTTTTATAAACCTAGTTATACAAATTGCTGTAACCACATCCTGTGGCAATGAACTCCAGAGCGTAACTATGTGCCGAGTGAAAAAGAATGTTCTTCAATTTGTTTTACATGAGCTACTTGCTAACTTCATGGAGTACCCCCTGGTCTTTCTATTATCTGAGAGAGTAAATAACTGATTTACATTAACTTGTTCATGCCTTTCATTATTTCATAGACTTCTATCATATACCCCCCTCAGTCGTCTTTTGTCCAAACTGAACATCCCTAACTTCTTTAGCCTTTCCTCATAGGGCAGCCGTTTCATACCCCTTATCATTTTGGTCACCCTTCTCTGCACTTTCTCCATGTAGCTATAACCTTTTTTAGATGTGGTGACCAGAATTGCACACAGTATTCAAGGTGTGGTCTCACCATGAAGTGATACAGATGCATTATGGACATCCTCCATTTTATTTGCCATTCCTTTCTTAATAAATCCTACCATTCTGTTTGCTTTTTTGATACCACAGCACACAGAGCCAATAACATCATTGTCTGGACATCATTCCATGCTGTGCTAAATTCTGGTACAGGTCTCAGTTCCTTGTTTGTTTCATGTTGGCAAGACATACACTGCTATAATATATTTTTTGTGATATCTGGAGCAGTTAAACTCAGATCTTACTGACGCATTCCATCTCTCCTTTGGTTTCCTGCTTTTTGCTTCTAACTTCTGAGTTAGGAAATGCCTCTCTATGTGCTCCTATCTTATAGGATACATCTCTAAGGGCAGAACTTAATTGCTTGTCTCTATGAAATGGAGTCAGTCTTTAAACTTAGAAAGGCAAAACGAATAGAAACAAAAAGTCTGTCCTGCAGAGAGTCCTTTATATGCATACAAGTTTAGTAAAGATGGCAACTCTATTCAGCTCTTTCTTTGGCTTTTTTTCAAACCTAAATTTAGTTTTACATTTAATTTAAAAGCTCCAGAGTGAAGTTTGTAATAATGACTTTAGATGTTGAGCCTTTCCTTTGGTTAATACCATCACATTCCATTATCATTTTTTGTTATTCAGCACCTCAAAACAATGACATTTCATTTTGACTGACTTGTCCTGCAAAATCAGATTTCAATTCAATGGAGTCGAGCACCTTGTCAGTCAAGGGACTACTTTCAGTCTCTCTGGGCAGTTTCAGGACCACAGGTACTTTGTACTTATACACCAGCTGCAAGTTCATTTTGAAAGGGAGTTTCCTTTCAAAAATATGAGTCAGTGAGGAAGGAATGTGTGCACTGAAATAAGCACAGAGAATTTAAAAATGAAATACCTGTGCATATGGTCTGTTCTCAACCCAGCTCTGCCCAATTTTTCCTGTGAGTAAAAAGTACAGATGATGGAAACAGCACACATTCTCTTCTCCTAGGACAAGCAAGGTGGTATCCTCACACACATGGGTGACATCATCAGATGGAACCTGGCACAGAAAACCTATGTCCAAGTGTCTAGAAACTTTGGCTGGCACATTGAGCATGCCCAGCATCCCACTATCCACGTGTCCATGCGGTGTCCCTCTCTAGTCTCTTCTTTTCTGTGGAGCTATCATCTCGCAGTTGTGGAGCTCGTGCTCTATTTTGGTATGAGAAAGCTTTTTCCTGCTCCAGGTCCCTCTCCATCCCCTGGCTTAGTTTATCCAGCAGCGTGGTAAGTTTTTCTCCTTTTGTGTGGTTGATTCCCAGTGGTTCACAGCTTTGGTGGCCACTGGTCATCAACCGCGTGCCAGGTCTTTTTTCTAATGGCATTGTCGGGGTTTCTTCAGTGTCCCCAATGCCCCTGGACCATGTTCCTCACAGATCTGCAGGTGGTGTGTATCCTCTGCCTGGGGTCATTGCACGATGTTCAGGGGTGTCGTGTTTGTGACCAGATGACCCCCAAGGGCTGGATTGCCCACCTGGATAAAATGGAGAAGCTCTTCGGATCCAAGAAATCTGAATCCTCAACTCTGGAGTCGGGGTTATCAAATCCTAAAGGCTGGGGAGAACCGATGGACACTGAGCCATCACTGTCCAACCCTCCACTGGACCCTCCATTGGAGAGAGGAACCGGGGATCGACCATTGTCAGTCTCTACATGATCCAGGACCTCGGGATCGTCTCCCTCTTCCTCAGCACCGGGGAAAGACTGGGTCGAGCACAGGGGAAGTCCCGGAAGCATTGCCACTGTCTTCACCCTCTGGGCTTGGGTCGGCACCACCATCTGCTGTGATGCCCCTGAAGCAATCCCGTGGAGAGGAGCTACCGCCCTCCATCAAACCTGGGAGCTCCAGGCGTCACCCACCGATACAGGTGCCAGGTATCGATCTCCCTCGGAGCTCTGAGGGAGACCTGGTGATGCCTCCCCCCTCCTCAATCTGACCTGTCTTTGACGGATTTCCAAGAGGAGTTGAAACACAGGGTGCAGGGCATCGAACCCCTGGTCCCACCAGTGCTGGAGCCTTCACCCTGGATGTTAGCACTGCTGTTAGAATGCCTTGATGTTCCTCTTGGTGTCTTCCTTCCTGCTGCTGGTGCCCAGAGGTCCATCGATGCCCGGGCGGCCATCGCTGCCACCTCCGTCCAGTGCAGTTCCCTTCGTGGGTTCCTCTGAGGAGGAAGAGTCATCACAGCCCGCAGCACCGTCAAGGCACTTGGTTCTGCAGCCGGCATTGCCCGGTCCGGTTCCAGGTCTTTCGGGGACCTCGATGCCCTTGGTTCCAAAGCCGTGGGGCCTGGGAAGATGCTTGCCACTGGTGACTGAGTGATCTTAGTGAGGAGGATACCCTGTATGACCCATGGGGGGATGATACCTCCAAATCTTCCCTTGGATCCATCTCCTCCAGAGGAATGGGACCAGTCCCCACTTGAGCACTTGACATTTGCGGGATTCGTCCGGGCCATAGCAGAGACCATTCTGTTCCATCTTCTGACAGAAGAGGATGCCAGGTATAAGATGCTGGAGGTTTTTCAGTTTATCAGTGCCCCGAAAGAGGTGGTGGCTGCTCCCATTCTTGACACCTTCAAGGAGTTACTTCTTAGGATATGGGAACAGCCCATCTCTGTGCCTCTGGTGAATTGGAAGGCTGATGCTGTTTATTTAGTACAGCATGCCTAAGAGTTTGGGAGGCATCAACTCCCTCATTGTAGTGGTGTTTGCCCTCAAAAAGGCCATGCGGTTCCGCACCCACACCTCCACCTCGCTGGGTCGGGAGCATAGGGTGTTGGATGTGCTGGGTAGGAAAGTGTTTCAGGGTGCCATGTTAAATCGCTATACATGACAATTCTCCAGGAACCTCTGGAAACAGGTCCAGGAACTCTCAGAGTGCCTGCCCCAACAACAGCAGGATTATTTGTTGGCAATTGTCCAGTAGGGCCTGGAATGTAGCAAACACGAGGTGTTTGAAACGGCAGCTAGGATGGCGGCAGCAGGAATTGGTGTTCGCAGGATGGCCTGGCTCCAAGTCTTTAATCCGGGCCGGAGGTCCAGGAGAAACTCGCAGACCTGCTGTGTACTGGTAAGACTCTCTTTGGTGATAAGATGAGAGATGCTGTGGCTCAGTTAAAGGATCACTATGAGACCCTTCAGCATCTCTCTGCCAGAATCCACCGTCCTCTGCCAGCAAGTCCTCACAGCAGGGCCTGAGGAGGTCATTTTATCATCGAAGGAAGTATTATACTCCTGCCTCTTGTGCCTGTTCTAAGCATGTAGGCTTTGGGGGCCACCCTAGACAGCAGCAGACCCCAAGACTTCAGCCGGCACACCAGCTGAGCCCTGCTACAGGGTTTTGACTGGCAGCAGGGGAGCACAAGCCAATTGATTATACCCTCCGTGCTGGGCCCTCCGGTTGAAGGTTGACTATTGTTCTTCATGGACTGCTGGCCCAATGTCACCTCAGAACAGTGGGTCCTCTCCATCGTTTGTTGAGGGTATTGCTTGAACTTTCTAGGTGCCCTCTCAGACTCTCCCCCGTGCCCTTCTTAGGGTCTGTCCTCGCATCAGGAATTACTCTTGACAGAGTTCTCCGTCCTAGTAATGGCCAGAGCAGTCGATCCCTTTCCGGTGAAGCAGCAAGGGCAGGGTTCTACTCTCGCTATTTCCTGATTCCAGAGAGAACACGGGGACTCCATCCTATTTTGGACCTGAGAGCCTTGAACAAGTTTCTAAGAAGAGAAAAGTTGAAAATGGTCTCTCTGGGCACCTCGTCTCTCTGGTCTCTCTGGGCACCCTGGTCTCTCTGGGCACTCTGCAAAGAGGAGACTGGCTTTTCTTCCTCAATCTGAAAGACATATACACCCACATCAATATCTTCCATGTTCACAGGAAGTATCTCCAGTTCATTATGGGCAAGAAGCATTTCCAGTACAGGGTGTTGCTGTTTCGCCTCACCTCGGCCCCATGTGTCTTCACCAAGTATCTGGTGGTAGTGGGGGGACACCTCCACTGTTTGGGGGTTCAGGTATTCCCCTACCTGGATGATTGGCTGGTCGAGAGTGCCACTCAGGAGGGAACAATTTAATCCCTGCATGTGAACATTCGGGTGTTGGAGTCCCTGGGGTGTGTCATTAATTACCTTAAGTCCATTCTGACTCAGTTGCCTCACTTGGACTTTATCAGCACCCGGCTGGATACAGCTCAGGCCAGACCCTATCTTCCTCACGATCAGGCGCTCACACTTGCAGGAGTGGTTCAACGGAGTCAGGGAGTCTTGGCCCACCACATGCTCTAACTCCTGAGTTACATGGCTGTGTTCGTCCATGTTACTCCCCTGACTTGCTTACATATGTGCAGAGCTCAATGGACATTGCTGTCCCAATGGCAGCAAGTCACCCAGGACCTTCATGTACGCATCCATGTTACTCTGGCTCTCCACACCTCTTTGACTTGGAGGGAAAGCCTGCCCAATTTGGAACAGGGGTTCCGTTTCAGTCTTCCCCTACCCAAGTTGTGCTTACCACGGATGCGTCTACCCTGGGTTTGAGGCACCCATGTGGAGGGTCTCTGCACGCAAGGTCTGTGGTCTGCTGAGGAAGCTCAGTGCCAGATGAATTTCTTGGAGCTTCAAGCGATCTGTTACGCACTGGTATTTAGGGATTGCTTGTCCGGCAAAATGGTCCTGGTCCAGACCAGACAACCAAGTGGCGATGTGGTACATCAACAAGCAGAGAGATACGAGGTCCTTCTTCCTGTGCCAGAAGGCAGTTCAGATTTGGTCATGGGCTCAGTCCCAGGGCATACTGCTTCAAGCCATGTATCTGGCCAGGATGGAGAATGTGGTGGCGGACTGGCTGAGTTGAGCCTTCTGACCTCACGAGTGGTCCATGAATTAGGAAGTAGCAGATCGGATCTTCCGTCTCTGGGGCACCCCGAATGTGGATCTCTTCACTTCCCCCTGCAACAGCAAGGTGAAACAATTCTGCTCCTTGTTCAGGGAGAACAGCAAACCAGCCTTGGACACCTTTTTTTTTTTTTTTATAGTTTATTGGTGAAAAAGCACAAGATTATAATACAAACATTCGACAAAGAAATATCACCACATAATACATGTTTTGGACAACTTTTCTTGCCGTTGGGGCAAGGGCCTTCTGTACGCATATCCTCAGCTTCCTCTGGTGACAAAGAATCTCCTGAAGCTCCGGCAGGACAGGGGGACCATGAGCCCCTCATTGGCTGAGACAGGTCTGGTTCCCACTCTGCAGGATCTCTCTGTCTGAGAGCCAATCGGTATGGGGACTTCCCCATACCTCGTCTCACAGGATCAGGGCAGGCTGCGCCACCCCAATCTCAGAACATTGTCTCTGACAGCTTGGATGTTGAGAGGCTAATTCTGCAGCCTCTTGACCTATCAGAATATGTGTCTTGGGTCCTGGTGGCTTCCAGAAAGCCATCCACCAGGAAGTCTTATGGCCTGAAGTGGAGGAGGTTTTCCATATGGTGTGAGAACCACGGCCTGGATGCATTCTCCTGCTCCGCACCGAAACTGCTTGACTACCTGCTACATCTGTCGGATGCTGGACCAGCTCCAGCCAAGTAAACCTGAGTGCCATCAGTGCCTACCACCAGGTGTTGATGGTTCTCCCATTTCTGTGCAACCCATAGTGGGGCATTTTATGCGAGGTCTACTTCAGTTGAAGACTCTCCTATGGCCTCTGGCTGTGTCCTGGGACCTCAGTGTGGTGTTGGCATGGCTCATGATGGATCTTTTCGAGCCACTGCGCTCCTGTGACCTGAATTACCTAAAATGGAACGTCAAGTTTTTGGTCACGGTCACTTCAGCTCGCAGGGTCAGTGAGCTTCAGGCGTTGGTGACGTACCCACCATACACAAAGTTCTTTCATGATTGGGTGGTTTTGCGCATGCACCCTAAATTCCTGCCTAAGGTGGTGACAGATTTTCATCTTAACCAGTCTATCTTCCTACCCACCTTTTTTCCCAAGCCTCATTCATACCAGGGCGAATGGGTACTGCACCGCTTGGATTGCAAGAGAGCCTTGCCCTTCTACCTGGAGTGAACAGCAGGCCATAGGCAGTATACATAACTCTTCATCTCTTTTGATGAAAATAGATTAGGAGTTGCAGTCATCAAGCAGACTCTTGTCTAAGTGGCTGACGGATTGCATTTCCTTCTGCTATGCGCAAGCATGACTGCAACTTGGGGGCCATGTCAAGGCTTACTCTGTCAGAGGCATGGTGGCTTTGGTGGCGCACTTGAGAGCGGTCCCTGTGGCTGAGGTCTGCAAGGCTGCGACGTGGAGTTCGCGCCACACTTTCACTGCCCTTTACTGTTTGGACAGGGATGGCCGACACAATAACAGCTTCGGCCAGTCTGTCCTCTGGAATCTCTTTCAGCTGTAGAACCGAAATCTTCCTACCTACGGCCCATTGTTCAGATTCAGGCTGTCTCCCTCTGTTACCAACAGCATCAGTATTGTTGTGCCCGTTGGCACCTAGTTGGGTGCATGTTGGTCTTTCTTGTTATTTGGGAACAGCTTGTAGCTAGGGATTCACCCATGTGTGAGGACTACCATCCTGCTTGTCCTAGGAGAAAGCAGAGTTGCTTACCTGTAATAGCTGTTCTCCAAGGATAGCAGGATGATAGTCCTCATGAAACCCACCCGCCACCCTGCGGAGTTGGGGTTTCTCCTGTGTTTGTTATTTTATTTTTTTGTAATTCTATGTTACGAGACTGGAGAGGGACCCCGCGTGGACGCATGGATAGTGGCATGCTGGGCATGCTCAGTCTGCCAGTCAAAGTTTCCAGAAACGTTGTCAAAGTTGATGATGTCACCTAAGTGCATGAGGACTAACATCCTTCTGTCGTAGGAGAACACCTGTTACAGGTAAGAAACTCTGCTTTACCTGCACTAGGGGGAGTGGTAATATTTCAAAACATTTTTAATGTAGGTAAATATGTAAAAAAAGAATTGTCCTCTGCATGCTCACAGCTACATTTCTTCTTCTATGTACTCGGTATTTAATTAACATTCAGTGAGTGCCATGCCACAGTCAGAAGTCACAGGCAAGGTGCTATTTATTCTAGTACTACATATATACATTTAATAAACAAGTCAACTCTACAGAAGGTGATACATTGAAAAGTACATTTTATTAGTTTAGACAGATATCAAACCACAGTTTTCATTTAGTTTAATAACACGTGAACTATTATTTCAGTGTGATATGCCATATGGTAATGCAAGATGCATTGCACTGAGTTTAGTGGCTGGAAGTTTTCCTTCCCATGGGGAAAAATTATGTCTGGCTCTGTTAAGTTGTGTATTTTTTTTTTTTAGCCATCCTGAAACCTCAGAGTACCTTAGCATTTTATGTGGGTCACTGCCTTATGTGTTAGTGGAAAGTACAAAAATATGTGCTTACCCAGTGTTGTGCTTTATGGATTTAAATTTAGAAAATCCCAAGCTATTCTGAACAACTTGCTGAAAGGCCATTAACTATGACACTACATTTGGTTTCTCCTACTCTTGCTGAATTTTAAAGCCTTCTAGATAAGAGTAGGATGTTTAGTTTCACTATCACCTCTTAGATATTTTTAGACTTGAGTTAATTTTTAATACAGTTGAACACAAGTGGACTTGAGCTGCAGACAGTAATTTGACTGAGATTTCAATACAATTTAGACTTTGTTGTATTAATTTTATTTAAACAAATAGTCTTTGCAAATTTTAAATAACTTAACAAGTATGCTCTTAGCTTCAGTACTTCTATGAGCTTAAAGAGATAGAACAGGAAGGGATAGGACTGAAGTATCTGCAATGAATTGATCAGATGCTTCCTGAATTTAAATGAAATAAATAAAATAAAGGCTCTCCTGTGCTTATTTACAAACATTTGAACTTTTGCTTTTTTTTCCAGGGATGATCTCAAAGCAGATTACAAACAATTTAAGGATTAACAGGTATATTAATGGAAATACTAGTTAGCTCTGTGGGCCATTATGGTAACACAGGAGTGGCCAACTCCGGTCCTCGAAAGCCACAAACAGACCAGTGCATGCAAATCTATTTCATGCATTTTCATTCTGGATACCCTGAAAACCTGGCTTGTTTGTGGCTCTCGAGGACCGGAGTTGGCCACTCCTGTGATAGCACAAAGTCCAGGAGTAGGGAAACATTGTTCTTCCTAGTGAGCTAATTGAGGTTGAATATCCATGCATCGGGTTTTTTTTTTCTAAAAAGCCAGATTTAAGGATTGGACAAAAGAAGGATTAAAAAAAAAAAAGAAGCAAAGGATAGCAACTTAGTTTGCTTGCATAACTATATAGAAATAAAGTTCAAACATATTGTACAAGATGATACCTTTTTTTTATTATTATTATTATTATTACTCAGCAGTTTCATTCTGCTGTTTTGTATAATCAGCTCAGTCAGAACCAGGGCTGGGATATGATGGCAGGGATTTTTCCCCTGTTTTCAATGGGCTTCTTCTACAACCCTGAAACAGCACACAATCAATTTTTATTTCCATTAATCCTGCTCGAGGGAGATTAAAATGAAAGTATGTAAAATTGAACAGAATGAAAATATATATAAATAAAGTAAAGCATAATTAAATAAGCATTTAATACAATGAAAGTATAGCATCAACATAATCACATAAATAAATCCCTATGTATATAAAAAGCAGTTTGCCAGTTTGTACCCATGGTGTTTGTGTGTTTGTATTGTTGGCTACTCTGCATATGCACTGCAGCTACTTAATTCATGCTATTGGCAAGTAGCATACATTAATTGCAACTACAGTACATAATGTTTGCAATTACCATGCACTAAATCCCATCAGTGAGCCCTGGAGGTTAGTAGTTGCCAAAATCTAATATAGCACTGCCTGACTTTGATAAAATTTGACCCCTAGGATCCTGGCTTCGCTTCTCCATCCTGCCATTTATCTCCAGTCAAGCTGAGATCTTAAGGAGCAGGAGCGATGCCCGATTGCTCCTGCCCTGCCAGTGCCAAAATTGATAGTGCTGCTGGCTGACTCACTGCTCTCCTTTTACCCTGACCTGTAGGGCAAAGAAGAGGCACCACTCAGTTGGTCTCATTTTGAATTTCACTGCTGGCAGGGCAGAAACGATTGGGCATCACTCCTGCCCCTTAAGACCTTGGCTTGCCTAAAGGTAAGAGGGATTCTGGGAAGGGGGGCAGGGACTAATTTTATCTAGGATGCATTCAGCTCTCATGTGCATAGAATTTCTCATAGGGCTTCCTAGGGCAAACCCACAATAATTCATCTTCTTCCTTTATGGCAGTGGCTACTGTTGAGTTCCTGATATTAAGAGCTACTCCTTCCTCCTCTTCTCTGCTCAAAGTATTGTAATCTGAGAGAGGCACATCCCAGTTCTGGTATCCATCCCACCAGGATTTGGTGATTGCAGTTATATCCCAGTCCACCAGGTCTGTGATGGTCGCCCCCCAGTTTTGTACAGAAGGAACTAAAAAATGAAATTTCTGATCTATTTGTAACCTATCATTAAAATCATCCTGTTACAACTGTCACTGCCCGACGTCTCCACTCCGCCCACCTTACCTTTTTTTGTGACTCCTCCCACGGTTGATGGACGTCTGGCTGCCACGGCGTCTGCCTGCCGTCCTGTCCGGCGTCCCCGGTCCGGCTTGGGCGCTGCATCCCGCCATGTTGTCCAGGTACCATAGGGCACACGCGCCGCGCGACCCTGTTTCTTATTCTCTCTTTGGCGCGAACCTCAGGGGCGTCCCCCTGTGATGACATCACGCATCCCGGATACAAAAGCCTACACTTTTTGCTAGCTAATCGAGTTAGCAAGGGAACTCCTTACGGATGGGATTCGCTCTCCGTACCTAGCTACTCTGCCTCTCCAACTTTTGGACTTTATCCTAACAGGGTACCCGCTCCTCGAGGGCCTGCCTCTATTCCAGCTTCTGTGTCACCTTTCGGGAGAAACCGCTGTGTGAGTAACTTTAGCAACAAGGCTCTATACCATCCACGAAGGCTCTATATCCATCTGTGTATGCTCCACTGTACTCACTATCTCAGTTTTCTCCACTACAGCACAGTCATAAAGGGAATCGCTGTTCCAGTATCCTGTGGAAACCTTAGCCCAGCCGGGCTTCATCTCTACTCACTACTGCCACCTCTGGTGGCTTCTCAACTCTGTCTAATAAAAGATATAACTCTGTGTTGTGTGTCCCAAAGCTGAGCCTGACCTGTGGCCCCTCACGGGACTTTCCCCTGTGGGCGTGGTCAGCTGCCACAGTGCCCAAGGGTCCACCCAAAACCTTACAAACAATAACACATCCATTGTACCTGAAGACTGGAGGGTGGCCAATGTAATCCCAATATTTAAAAAGGGCTCCAGGGGCGATCTTCCAATTTTTGAAGGATGGTTTTTTGGCTAAAATAGCCTCTTTCACCTCACCTTTTAACCATGCCGGTAATAGTTTTTCCTTCCTTCCACCTTTCTTAAAGCGTGGAATACATCTGGACTGAGCATCTAGGATTGTATTTTTAAACAATGTCCATGCCTGTTGAACACTTTTAACCTTTGCAGCTGCACCTTTCAGTTTTTTTTCTAACTAATTTCCTCATTTGATCAAAGATTCCCATTTGAAAGTTTAGTGTTAGAGCTGTAGATTTACTTATTGTCCCCCTTCCAGTCATTAGTTTAAATCTGATCATGGTATGATCATTATTGCCAAGTGGCCCCACCACCATTACCTCTCTCACCAAATCCTGTGTTCCACTAAGAATTAAATCTAAAATAGTTCCCTTTCTTGTTGGTTCCTGAACCAATTGCTCCATGAATCAGTCATTTATTACATCCAGGAACTTTATATCTCTAGCAAGTCCTGATGTTACATTTATCCAGTCAATATTGGGGTAATTGAAATCTCGCATTATTATTGCACTGCCAAAACGGTTAGCTTCCCTGCTTTCTCTTAGCATTTCATCATCTGTCTGACCATTTTGTCCAGGTGGACGGTAGTATACTCCTATCACTATACTCTTACCCAGCACACATGGGATTACTACCCATATAGATTCTACTGAGCATTTAGTCTTTTGTATGATGTTTATCCTTTGGACTCTATACTTTCCTGGACATAAAGTACCACACCCCCACCGTTGATCCTCCCTATCATTGTGATATAATTTGTACCCTGATATAGCCATGTCCCATTGGTTATCCTCCTTCCACCAGGTCTCTGTGATGCCAATTATGTCAATCTTATCATTTACTGCTATACACTCTAACTCTCCCATCTTAATCTTAGACTTTTGGCATTGGCATACAGACTTTTCAAAGTGTGTTTTTTGTTTGTATTAACAACCTGCTTTTCAGTTGTTAGGGATAATTTGGAAATCTTTAGTTTCAGTGATTTTTTACGTATAGGCACATGGACCACGTTTGCTTTTATTGGAACTTGTCTATTGGGATCCCCTAACTCTCCTGTTTTATTAGTATCCTTCAAGGATACATTTCTCCGAACCATGCACTGCTGAGTGTCGGCTTTCCCCCTTGTTCTAGTTTAAAAGCTGCTCTCCAATTAAGGAGGGAAGTGGGGAAGCCCTACTTACGTCGCCGTGCTTTGCTTTGTAAAATTCACCCCTGCGCGCGCAAGTCGCGGGCTTCCCATACATGTGCTCGTGGCCATCGGATTTTATAACATACATGCGTTGGCGCGATTTGCCTTTTTCTCTCCCAGTCTGCTCCAATAAATGAGTGGACTGGAAGAGAAGTTCCCTATACCCCTACCTGGCCTTCCTACCTTTTCCCCTCTCCTCCCATACCCCTAAACCCTGTCTAACGTTTCTAATTTTTTTTTTTAGTTTTTACTTGCATGCTCTAATGAGCAGACGTAAGTTCTGCACACCGGCTGGCAGCCAGCATGCGCTTCCCCAGGATATGGCCTAATGGCTGCTGTCCCAGCCAGTCCCCGCTATACCCTTCCCCGCCTAGCCCATGCCCCAGCCAGCCAGCCCCTTTTCCCTTGGCCTGCACTTTTGCGCGTACTGGGGTTTACAAGTGTAGCCCTTTTTAAACCCAGGCTAATTGTAATTGAGAGCAAATGGAGGCAAATAAGGAAGCACATAAGTATTTTCATGAATCAGGCATTATTGACTGTCTTTTTTTGGTAGAATGAAGACATAAATGGAGTGTTTATGATTGCTCCTGTGTGCTATGACATATTTTATCTTTTTGGTGTATATATAGTTAATAAGATAGTTGTATGTTTATTCTCTTTATTAAATATTCAATATTAAAAAACACAAAATGATTCAAAAACAGGATTCAGCAGTAAAAATATTCCAAAAAGAGAAGAAACTATACATTCATTAAGTTCTTACATTTGCTTAGCTGAAACCCAAGTTTAAGTCCTCAGGTCAGAGAAGATGCCAGAGGCAAAAGAGGCAGTGTAAGAAGAGGAACAAAAAAAAGCATAAAGAAGAACTACAGGAGCTAAAGAAAAACAGCTCTGCCAATACGAAATCAGAAAACATAGCCATTGTTTAAGAAAAATAAAAAAGACCAGTCTGGAGGTTCAAATTATATTTTCTGGGACCCACAACAGCTCCAGGATTTTATTTTGAGAAATTCTCAGCAGAGATCCTTACAGCTGTCCTCATTAATTGAGACGGAGGCTCTTTGGGTGTAGAAGAACCTTAGATAGTGACTGACCGTTTTACTTCGGCGTGGACTGATCTTGTGTACACTGGAATGTGAGGTTACCTAGAAGGATGGTGTAGTCAGTGTTTTCCATGGGCAGTAGCATTTATTTCTTCCAGAAAAGGCTGCACAGTATTTTAAGAGATCTTCGCTAGGATCAACATGTCAACTGTTTTTATTACAATATGAATCATGGTGTTCTAATTGTAGGGAATTAATCTATAATGCTGTGTAGAGAACAAACAAACTATATTTAAAAACCATATATTGTTGAAATGGTTTTGAGATGTTACTAATTATATGAATAACATGACTTGGATGGTTTTGTGAAGTAGTATAATTAGGAAAACATAATTTAATATAGCTAAAAAGTACTTGTTTGTAATTAATTATATTTTTTTCTGAATACTATTCCCATTGCTCCTCATTAGAGGCAGGAATAGATTACTCAGTGTTTTAAGCATGCAAATTTGAGAGTGCAAGCATCACTACTAACAAAACGTTTTAAACAGTTTTGAGGATAGTTAAGACATACATAATAATCAAGATTTTCTTTTCTTATTTTTGCTTAATTTTTGAAGGAGTGGACTGGGAGGGAACTTCCCTCTATCCCTACCTAATCTTCCTGCCTTTTCCCTTCTCCTCCCAGACCTCTAATGCCTACCTACCTCCCCTATTTTTTTTTTTTTATAACTTACTTCTGCTCTGATGAGCAGAAGTTAAGTTATGCGCGCCGACCGGCTTCTGGCCTGTTCTTCCCCGGGACAGCCCCGCCCACTGGCCTGCCCCTTTAACATAACCCGGCACCTCTGCGCGTATCGGAGGATACACGCATGGCTGGGCTGTTTGTAAAATGTGCGCGGTGCATGCACGGCCCAGCCATACGTGTATCCCCAGTTGTTGCGCACGCGGGCTTTTTAAAAATTTGGCCCACTATTTTTCTGTTCCTGTTTTTAGTTCCTCTGACTTAATATCATGGTGATATTAATTTCACAAGCATCTATTTTCCTAACTTTTGCACAGCCACGGGTTAGGAAAAAATGGATTCTCGTTAATTAGGCGTCCGTTTTCCCAACCAGGACTGACAGCCAAATCTCCTGGGCGCCCGCTGCCGAGGAGGTGTTAGGGGTGCACAGTTTCCCCTAGCGCTTCCTTTTTACCTCTGCAGCCTATTTAAATATTACACAGTGCGCCTTAGGAGAGTGGGCGCTCAATCATGAGCACTCGCGCCAATATTGCATTGGCCTGTGTTTTTGGCTAATTAGCAGGCCCCATTAGCAGGATTAAAGTTATTCGGGAGCTAACTTTAAGCTTAAATGCTGACACAGTAAACTAAAACAAAATTAAAAGGAGTCCCCCTCTCCTCCCTGTAGATTTCAAAAGCAGGCTGGTAGGCCCCCCCTCTACGCCAGGTCTTAATTTGTAGATAAAAAGGAAGTGGAACTGTGGAGCTGCAGAGGGGGAAGAGGAGGTCGGGGCCAGAAGTAACATGTGCAATGGGGTGGGGCCAGATCCCAGACACATATCTGAACACACTTTTTTCTTCCTCCTTACTCCAGGGATCACCATCCCCTTCCCCCACCAGTTCTCAACCCCAGGCTGGTCTTCACCCACCAGAACTGATTTTACATCATCAGCTCAGCTCTGCTTCACTTCCTCAGGTCCTGGATAAAATACCATTCCAAATTGTTCTTTCAGAAATTAAGCCTGGGTAAGAGACACAAAAAGGCACTGAATTGGAACAAGTCTGAGATTTCTGAGCAGTTGCGTAGTTGCCAGGGTTGAAGCCTTGATGACTGACCTTACTGCTCACAAGTTTCAAATGTGTTTTAATTCAACCCCTCCTTGTATTTTACTTCAGGCTGCAGGGTCTGCTACAAGATCACACCCTCCCCTCCTGTTCTCTGCACAACAGGAGGGGAAGGGCTGAATTAGGGAGCACAGTGGCTGTTCTGTGCTCTCTCTCTCTGCTCCAGGCTCACCTCCCTCTTCCCTGCAGGCTGCCAGGAGGGGGAGGGGTTGGAACCCCCTGCTGTTCTGCCTCTTAAATCTGAAAAGAACTGGTGGAACTCTGTTTCAGGCAGTTCCCCCATGAATTAAACTCTGCTGCAAGCTCCCCGAAATGTAAAAAAAAAAAAAAGTGTCAGGCCAAAAGGCCAGAGGAGACGGACGAGCTTCTCTGCAATTCAAAATGTTTTCACCTGGTAGGGATTTCCTCCCCCACTCCACCCCCTCTTCCCCCAAGCCAATCATATGCCTGTCTCTTTAGCCAGCACCTCAAATGGTGAAGATCAATGGGGCCATGATACAAGCCTACTGCACCTGGCAGCGTTATTCACTGCTTCGAGAGCAACTTCAGTGGTGCAAGCTGCCAGCGTTGCTGTAGGACTCATACATTAACACCGGTAGAGCAAGCTACTGACATTGCTATTGAGGCAACAACTAATGCCGCTGGAAGCACCACGCTTGTACTGCAGCCCTGGTGGTCTCAGCCATCTGGGGTGCTGGCCAAGGAGGGGCTTGGAGTAGTGGGAGGAGCGGGGACCCCCTACCCAGTGAAAGCATATGAAATCGCCAAGGTGGGGGTTGGCCTAACAGTTTTTTTACAACATTTTGGGGAGCTCGGGGGGGGGGGGGGGGGGGGAGTAATGGTCCCACTGACCCAATCTTAAATCCAAGCAAGGCTTTTAATTTTTTTTTCTTTTTAAGTATATCTGTGCAAATGCGGCTAGATTTTTTTTTAATAGAGCCACATGAGCTTAAAGTAATCCGGCTGCCTACAGCTGGATAACTTTAAACTTAACTGGTGATATTCAAAGATAGCCAGCTAAAGAATGAATGACTTTATTTGGAGATATTCAGCAGGAGATTTATCCCACGGAATATACTTGTTAACTTATCCGGCTAAAGTTATCTGTTTTACCCATTTTTGAAAACTGGCCTCTAATGGATTTCTGAAACATTTGGTTAAAAATGAAAGGCAAGTGGTTCATTGGCACTGCTGTGCGCTCCCATGGGGAAGAGAGGTGGTCGGAATCACTGTTCGTAGGTGATACTTTAATGGCTGATTTAAGGCCCGTGGCTGCAATGACTACATTACGTGGGTTGGGGGTGGGGGAGCATTCTCAAGCAGCTGAAGCCTCCTGGCGCCAGGACCGCGGCCTTGGTTTTGACTGAGTTGAAGGCCCAAAGGAGCAGGAAGAAATAGCCAAGTCCAAACACAGAGTGAGGCAATTTTCTGATTCCTTCTTATATTAAACTTGAATTCATTTTATATCGTCATCAATAGTGAAAAAAGCTTTAACAATTAGAAGGGTAAAATGTTTTAAAAATTGTAACAGTCATGCATGCAATGCTGGTTTTCATCAACCAGGAGTCATAGCTGGAGTCTGGGAGTTGGCAGTTCTTAGTACTCTGGTGCACATTGGCAAGATGTTTTGCTATAAAGAACCGTGTACTGTTCTAAAGACTTAAGATATTTTTACTGCAGTGCATTTCTCATCAGTTTCTTTGTCCTGACTGCCCCATGACAAAAGGACATGTCCTTTGGCATGAATGAGTTTCCAAATTATGAAGCACAGAGAGTGGCATGGTGCTGTTTTTTTGACACATTTTATGAAAAATAAAATTACTTATATTTTGGATTTGGCCGTCCCTTTCTCGGGATTAATGACAGGCAGGAGTGGTTGCTGGCTAAATCAGTGGTGCTGGCGAGGTTCCCCAGGCCGCAGCAGCTAAAGAAGAAGAGATGTCACGGGTGGCTGGAGTGGTGAGGCTCCCAAACACTGCCAGCTGAAAAGGGAGAAGTGCCGAGGGTGGCTGGAATAACAGGGCTGGTGGGATCCTTAGGGCCCAACAGCCACAGAGGAAGCCGAGCCAGAGGCGGTTGAGGCTGTGTGAGTGGGAGGAGGGGAGGAGGAGTTTGGGATAGCGGAAGGTGGGGGGAGTGGGAGGGGTTGGGGGAGAATGGAAAGGGAGGATGGAGGAGAATTGGGGAAAGAAGTAGGGGATGAGGGAGAAGGATGAGAGTGCGGAGTAGAGAAGGGAATGAACTTGAATGGAGTAAGGGTGCAAGAGGAGGGAAAAGAATGGGTTTCCCACATTCTCCTACCACTGCCATCTGCTTCACAGCCCCATATAGACACATACAATACCCACCTCTTCTGAAATCCACATACTGTCCCTTCCCCAAAGAGCAACTGTAAGACACACACACACATATACACAGAGGGATCCCAGCATCATTTTCATGCATAAGTGGATATAAGGAGATTAATGCTAGTATTTTATAAACTGTGTGGCGGCAGCTGTGCATTTTATAAATACTGCGTATTTCCGCTCCCAGAGTATGCATGTGTGAGTTTCAGTATGTATGTATATTTCTAATGCCAGAAAGCACATACTAACTTTACTCATTTTATAAATATACAGAATGTGTGTATAGTTTACATGTGAGACAACTGTGAAACTACATGAATAAAAACCCAGAATTAAACACGGGTGCAGGTACGTGAGAGGTCAATATTCAAAAGCCATTTAGTCAGATAACTGAAAAGTTATCCGTCTAGCCATATGCGCCTAACCTCTAAGTGCACATCTCGATAAGTTGGAGACACTCCGGGGGTGGTTGGGAGGTGTTACCAGGCGGGCCAGAGTTAGCTGCTTAAGTTATGCAGCTAACACCAATATTCTGAGTTAATACTTCGACCAATTCAGCCAGTCCTTCTCTTGTTCCCCCAGATACTCTGGCACTTCACCCTGAGCCCCCAACAGTTCATCCCGACCTCCCACCCAAAAACTACAGACAACAGACAAGTCCAGTTTCACTCATATGAGTCAATTAGCAGGTGTAAAAGTGGATAAATAAGATTGCTAATGTTTACGCATATATCTCCTACAAAACAACAACTATGGTGTGTGTGCTTAGGGACCCTGCCTCGGAATGCCCCTAGATCACCCCTTTGTTCCCTGTAAAATAGCCGCGGGAAGCTGAAAATATGCACATACTCTCGTGAGTTATATAATAGATTATAAGCGCTTGCGTGTTGCTTACATGCATATATGCTATTTTTTACATGCAAAGCCCATTGAAAATTGACTCTACAGAGCTTCTGTAACACATGCACACAGAAAAGCACGCATACTCCCAGAGCAATGTGATGTGCAAGTCATGGAGACATTATGGGGCAGATTTTCAAGGCCCTGCGGAGCGCAGCAAGCATAAAGCCCTGGAACGCGCGTATGTCCCGAGGCTTGAAAAAATGGGTGGGGCGGTCCGGAGGCGGGGCCGGAGCCTCCAGGCACAGCGGTGTTGGCCGTTGGCCGGTGCGCGCAACCTACGCCTGCCCAGAGGCAGGCGCAACTTATAAAATAAAGGTTGGGGGGGTTAGGTAGGGCTGGGGGGTGATTTCGGAGCGGCCTTGGAGGGAACGGGAAAAGCCAACAGGGCACCCCAAGGGCTCGGCGCATGCAAGATGCACTATTGTGCACCCCCATGTGCGCGCTGACCCCGGATTTTATAACCGTGTGCACATGTTATAAAATCGAGCGTACATTGGTGCGCACCGGTTTGCGCGTAGGTATTAAAATCCGGCCCAATATGCGTTCTTTTGACATAAAATTCTAGACTGTTATAGAATGCCTTGGAAATCAAACTCTTCAAGAAGCTATTCCCTAGCTAATACTGGATAACTGTTTAAGGTACTCGTGCACTAAAAAGCAGTGACATTTTCACAAGCACTAACATGCATTAACAGTATTTTTAATGTGTTAATTTCCTTTCATGGCCATAACCACAGAATCTATGCAAAATAGGTAGTGAGATGCAAAATCATGCAAATCAACTCATTACTTAACATACAGTAAAATAATGCATGTTTAAATGTGTGACCATTAATGCAGACCCATTTGGATTTTAGATTTAATTATTTATTTATTTATTTAGAAACTTTTATATACCGGTATTTGTGGGGACATCATACCGGTTCACATAGTAACTGAAAGATTGGAAAATACATTGCAACAGGGGAATGTAACTGGGCGGGGGGAAGAACAGAAAGGCAGTAGGAAGGATAGGAGAACAAGAAGGTAATAACCAAAACAATTTACAATGAAAGTCTCCTTAATAAGGAGGTTACCTGAAAGGGGACTGCGAGGGGGAGTGGAGGGAGTTATTCTGTGTAAGCATGGTTGAACAGGAGAGTTTTTAATTTCTTTTTGAATTTAAATGCACAGGGTTCAAGTCGCATGTGGACAGGTAGTGTATTCCAGAGAACGGGCCCGGCAATAGAGATGGCACGGTCTCGGGTGGAGGAGAGATGTGCCTGTTTCAAGGATTGAACGTGTAGGGTGCCTTTGGAAAATCTTTTCTTTGGAAATCTGAGCTCAAAGTGAGTTTGAAATCCAAGTATAGGAGGAGTTTTCCTGCCCAAGAGGTCCTACATACCATGTAGTTCAGCTCTGAAAGTACGTGCTTGTGTTTCAGTCTGTGTGAATATTTTCATTGCATTGAAAGCACATACTTTACCTATTGTGTAAACATAAGCACGTATAGTTTATGCACAAAGAAAACTGACATGTACGCGTAAAACCTTGATTTATACATAGAGAGAGAGGTATTTTAAGATATGCACAAGGACTTGAAATCACCAGTTTGCTGATCGCCCTGCTAGTTCACCCACTCCATCTCCAGTTCACTGAGACCTTCCTAGTAGTTCACCCAGAAGTCCCACCCAAAAAATAGAGACAAGCTGATATCACTTATTTTATTTATTTATTTGACATTTTCTATACCGATCTTCATGACCATATTCATATCAAACCGGTTTACATGGAACATAGGGATTAACTATATAACCATATAACAGGAAGGCCAAAGCACAGTTACATATAACAGGGAGATTAAACTTGAGGGCTAGAGTAGCCAGGAAGTAAAAGGATAGCAAAAACTAGAGGTAGAGTACATATGTATATACTGGGGCTGGACCGAGAGTCTAGCCAATTGGGCTGAGTCTGTTTGAGAAGTATGTTGATATATTAGAACTTAAGGGAAGGCTTGGCGGAAAAGCTATTTAATTAGCAGGTTAAAATTGTGAGAATAAATTGCTCAATATATTCACATAAATCTCTTATAAAGTATAAACTTTGGTGCGTACCTCTTAGCCCCAGCCAGGAACACCCTTAGATTGCCCCTTTTATACGCAGCTAAATGTGCATGCGAAACTGAAAATATGCATATGCTTTCCATGTTTATAAAATTGCTTATACATAAATGCAGGCTACTTACGCATGTATATGTTAATTTTTTGTGCATTATCCTTCTGACAATTTTCTCAACATTTTATTTTCAAAAAAGTGCATACACAGTTGACCTGCCACTAACGTGCATGCTTTATGCCACTGTTAAGAAGGTGTAAGCGCGCATGTGTACTCGTAGCCACCTTAGCAAGCCGATAATCATACCCAGTTTGTAAGGGTACCATGCCTATGAAAATAAATTTGTTTTGTGTTGGCTGAAAAGCATGCCATCAACTTTTCTTGTTAGGCACCCTATTGAAAAGAAACCCTTTGAAGTCCTTGAGTTGGGAATGAAGTGAAAGAGCTGTAAGTTACAGAGCATGGCAGTGGTATACAGTATCTCAGCCAACTGACCAGGACTGGAATGTAGCTATCAGTCTGCTATAGCCTGCAGGCTGCCAAATGCTCAGTGAGAGAAGAACCAGGGTTGATGATCTCTGTGCTTACTTGCTGGTAGCTGCCGTTTTGAATGAATGTTCCTTGGGAGTCACCAGACCGTGTGAGAACACACCTTACATAGCAAATTGTTATATTTCTCAGCCTGAACGAGCGTGCATTCTGTTCATCTTTAAGCATTTATTTTTAATATGCAGTGAACATCTGAAGAGGGCTTTTACTTTAGCAGGTGGAAGCAAAGGTGCTTACCTTCATTGTCTAAAGTACATTAAAACTTTTTTTTTTTTGTCCTAACTGTGACCTTGGTTTTGATGCAAGTCATGCATCAACTTTAAGGTAAGTCAGGAAACCTGAAGTCTTTTCCCAACAGCTTAAGAAGTATTGGAAGTAATTAATTATTAAAAACGTGCAAATATAGTACTAAAAAATTTATAGTGCAAATGCTATTGTAAGCTAGATATTTTCTTAACCTCTGCATTTCTTAAACAAGTTTATTGGATGTTGGCAGTTGTATTATTAAATTTAATTTTGTTTTAACAAGCCAGGTTATAAAAACATTGACTTGGCTTGAAAGATAATTTACATCCTTATTTTTTATAATAATATCCATAAGTAATAAATATACCAGTAATGACATTAGATAACATGGTACACATTTTCTGTAATATAGTATTGTAATATTTTGTAAATTAAAACAATTTGAATATGTATTTATCATCTTTTTTCCTGGTTCTTGCATATGTATGCAACATATTTTAAATTAGAAGGGCTTCATGAATAGTATGTAATCATTATTTGCCCCTTTTCCATGACAAATAATGCACAGATTTTAATATGTACTTTAATAAAGTGTCTGGTTTAGACAGTAATACCATGCTGCATGCATGGGGAACCTAATGTACATCAACCATTTGCTCTAACTTGTTTGAGCATTTAAGGCAGGGTCCACAAACTAAAGCTTATGGGCGTAACCTTGTTTTTCTGGCCAGCCATCCTTTGCCTTCCTGTGGTGGGATCCAGCCTGCAGAGAAAGTTTCTTTTTTTTTATTATGTGCAATATCGGTGGCAGCAAAAAGACTGGCTAGGTTACCCAAACACTATCAGCAGAAGAGAAACTGGCAGACCTGCGCTGCTGAATTGAGCCACTGATCGGGATGCCAGTCCCCATCAACAAAACAGAAAGTGACTGACCTGCACCGCTGACAGGGAGGCTGGACCCCATTGTCTTAAGATCAAGATGATGCATGGGATGTGTGAGAGCTAAGGGAGGTGGGAGTGAGAGAGTGAGGGGGAAGGGGAAGGGGAAGAGGGGAGTGAGAGAGAAGAGAGGAGGAAGGGATGAGAGATGGAAGGAGGAGGAGAGAGAGGTAAAGGTAGAGAAGGGGTGAGAGGAATGAAAGAGGTAGGAGAGTGAGTAAAAGGGAAAGAAGGAGTGAAAGAGTAGGGGAATGAGTTAGAGAGATGAATTGAGGGCATGGAAGACAGTAAGAGAGGGGGAGGAAGAAGTGTGCCATACTGTGAGGCAGTGCCCCTAGGGTTCCCCTATTTACCTATGCAAGACCAGGCTAGATGCCTGATCTACCTTAAATTCCTTAAGGAGAGTATGCTCTATGGTGGGAACACAAGGAGCAGTTGGGGCTCAAATGGTATAACCAGGGACTGGGGAATAAGAGCTGGGATCCAGGTGAGAATAACCAGACCAAGCCCAGGTCTCTAGGAAGAAGGCAGCTCCTGTAACGTAACTGTCCAAACACCGAGCTGAGATGAAGCTGAATTGTAAGTACTGAGGGAAGCAGTGCTAAATTGTAAGAAAAGAGAGTACACTGTTCTAAAGGGAAGACAGTCTACAGTTGTGTATGCGTGAAGCTGTAATATAGATATGCTGTTTTAATAAAGGCTGGAATCAGACTAGTTTGTTTCCCGGCCTGTGGGAATCACCACTTGTTCCCACATATGGTGTCATGCATGGGATTTTTTTCTAAAGCTTTGCACAGAAAGGAAAAAAAAAATAGTTTCCAATAAAGTGTCCGTTTGGAGTACAGAAAGAGTTATAAAGAGGACCTGTTCTAAATGTAGCACAGAACCATCCTCCAAGCCCTCATTTTCTCAAAATTGGACTACTGCTGCTCCACTTTACTTGGCCTCCCCTCCTCATACACAAAACCGCTCCAAATGGTCCAAAACGCAGCAGCCCGTCTACTGACAAACATTAAGAAAAGAGACCATATCTCCCCAGTGCTACAAGACCTCCACTGGTTACCAATTCATTTCAGAGTCATTTATAAATCCATCACCTTGATATACAAAATCATTCACCAACATACCACAATCGATCTACAAATTCCTCCCCGCTTCCACAAATCCACAAGACCGACCAGGGAAGCCTACAGAGGATGCCTCATTGTTCCACCCACGAAAACCACTAATCACAGCACCTTAAGAGACCGAGCCCTTTCCACCGCAGGCCCACAGTTATGGAACTCCATCCCTCCAGAACTCAGAAACGAACCATGTCTCCTAACCTTTAGGAAAAGACTCAAGACATGGCTTTTCAGGCAAGCCTTCTCGAACTCTACCTAAGATGCACCATAAACAAACTCTCTACTCAGAGACTGTACATATGAGACACCATATTTATATTGAACTTTTGTATATAATTATTCTCCTCTATCTCTTTCTATTTCTTACATTCCCAGTTCATTAGCCCTTGTTAATTGTAACTGCTTCTCTTCATCACGTTATTTATGTTTTTTGGTTGTATTATCCGCACCCCTGTTTTCTGTAAACCGACATGATGTGAACGAGTTCATGAATGCCGGTATAAAAAAACCTTAAATAAATAAATAAATAAAACAAAGTGTAGAGTGCAGGGGTGTACAGAGCAGGGTGTAGAGTAGAGTAGTAGTAAAGTGCAGGGGTGTGAAAAGGTGTGGCTCAGAAGCTGCATTGAAGGGAAAAAAACAAAACAAAGTTTAAAAGTTTCAGGTAGAGAGCAAACTGAGTGGGCCTGATTGCAGGGACAGTCAGGAAGTGGTAGGTTTGTACTGGCTAACGGGTGAAGCCTGGCAGGAGGTAGATAGGGATTAAAAGTGATTTAGTCAATGCTGCTTATGCAGGCCTTTTTTTTTCCTTGAAAAAAGAGGAAGGAACACTGGTGCAGTTGGGCTTTGATGAATAGGGTGTGGCCCTGGAAAAGCTGCTCGAGTGGGCTGTGAGTGTGGTGAAAGGAAACAGGGCAGGGCCCTCTTCCAGGGAGCAAGCCACTCGACAGGGAAGGTGTGCAGCCACAAGAAAATCTGTAGTGAAGCAGTCAGGGTACTGTAACAACCAGTGAAACAAAAGCAGCCAGAGGGCTGGAAGGAAAAACAGCATGTATTTCTGTGTAGTGGGAATTCCTCAGTCCAAGGACTGGGTCAGAGGGAGGACCTGAGGCTCGAGGTTTGGCAGCTGGAAAGGCCAGCCAGAGTAATCGAGCGAGGGAACCGACTCCCAAGCGTCCAGGCCAGGCAAGAGAGTGAATGCCTAGACTGGCTGGACAATGAGTACCAACAGCTCATGGAGGAGTTGGATGAGTGGCTGGCAGAGAGGTCCAGTGAGCTGACAGATGTGGCAACAGTCTGAGATTGGCACTATAGGTGGTCCTGAGAAAGACTCTGTAGAGTGCCCAAACACTAACGGGAATCCAGAGAATGCTTCTGTGAGAAGCCCAGAGAAGGGAGCTGTGAAGAACCCTGAGGAAGGCAATATAGGCTGCCCAGGAGGGAGAAATATTGGGAAGTTGGAAGTTGGCATTACAGGACGTTCTTTTGAGGACCCTGTAGTGCCCAAACACTACTGGGAGTCCGGAGACAACTCCCATAAGAAGCCCAGAGAGAGAAGTCATGGAAAGGCAAGTGAGAGAAGCCATAGAGAGCCCAGAGGATGATGTTGCGGAGACCCCAGCAAGTGAGGCTGCAGAGGAGCCAGCAACCAGTGTGAGCGAGTGGCCAGAGTGCACAGAAGTGGAAACTTCAGAGAGTCCAGAGGGAGGCACTGCAGAGTTTACTAAAGAAGAAACTGCAAAGAGCCCAGTCGGAGTCTGCAGAGTGAACAGAAGAGGAAATTGTGGAGAGCCCAGAGGGAGACGCTGTGGAGCCTCCAGCAACTGAGGATACAGAGGAGCAAGGAGGGGCTCTACATCAGAGATACCTGATGCCAGGAAGCTGGCGCAGCTGGCTATAGAGGAACCAGCACTGGTGGTTCCCCAGTTGATCCATAAAGCTTCATTGGGGTGGAATTCAAACCTGAAGCCAGCAAAGGACTTAGTTAAAAGACTGGGGATGTGCACTGCATGAATGGCACACTGGGTGGTGTTCATGACACTGTCAAGGGTAACCCTAAAAGTTGGGGGAGAGTATGTCACTAAGTCCTTATTATCAAGCGTATCTAGTGGGAAGCTAGAGAAAGGGGAATGGGATGTCTTTGACTCTCCTGTATGGGATCCAGGAGGGAGTAGGGATGCTTGGCCCAATGGGTCCAAGCTGAGGGGAGCGGTATATGAGGCAGTTTCCCTAGTGTTCCTCTATTTACCTGTGCAAGACCAGGCTAGACGCCTGGTCCATCTTAAATTCCTTAAGGAGAGTATGTTCCATGGATGGGATCCTGCGGGGCATATCCAGAGACTGGGGAATAAGTGCTAGGATCCAGGTGGGGATAACCAGACCAGGCCCAGGTCTTCAGGAGGAAGGCAGCTCCTGTAACGTAACACTGTCCAAATACTGAGCTGAGATGAAGCTGAACTGTGAGTACTGAGGGAAACAGTACTGAATTGTAAGTAAAGAGAGTGCACTGTTCTGAAGGGAAGACGGGTCTACTATTGGGCATGTATGAATCTGTAAGAAAGATATGCTGTTTTAATAAATGCTGGAATCAGACGAGTTTGTCTCCAGGCCTGTGGGAATCACCCCTGGTTTCCACACACGCTAACACCGCTAAATTTCAGCAAGCACTTATAGGGAAATGGTAAAGCAGGGACCAGGTTTCAGAGGGTTTAGCAGAGTTTCTGAGAAATCTAGAATTATTATTGAAACTGTTACTATCTCTGGGGGAGCGGTGAGAGAAGAAACCGACCCGAGTGCTGTGAAAAGACTGCCTCTTACAAAAGTTTGAGGGGCAATCCCCAAGGAGCAGGGAAGCCGGCAGGCAGGACCTCTGGGAGGCTCAAGGGTTACCCCGAGGAGCGGGGAAGCCTGGAGATGAGGTTTCCAACTGGAGCGCGAGCAGGTCCCTGAGGAGTGGGTGCCCGAACCAGAGTCCAGAGCCGCAGGTAGATCCAAGGAAGGAACCATGGGTCCGAGGAGACAGGAGCAAGTACCAGTAGGAACTCGTTGCCAAGTCGACTAGCATGGGCCAAGGGAGATGCTTATGAATCCCAACCTTGTGATGTCATCAGTTGGGGACGCCCTTGAGGTTCCCACCATTGGGCCTTTAAAGGTAGGCCTGGTGGCACGCACATGCGCCTAGGAAGGCTTGGAGTCGGCGTGGTGGTTGGCAGCATCCAGCCACCACGAGGCATCTTGAGAACCTGGATGTATGCGGCGGTAGCGGCTAGCCCCAGCTGCGAGTTGACCTGGAGAGAGCAGGGCAACACATGACATGTGTTGAGTCGGTCGCGGCCATCTGCGACCGATGGTCACAACACCAACTAATTTAGCTGTATAATTCACATCACTCATTCCCAGATCCACTATATTTATGCCATGCTTTCTTGAATTCTGATACTGTTTTGTTTCCACCACCTCCACTGGGAGGCTATTCGATGCTCAAATATGGCTTAAATATATTTTAAAGACAGGAACAATGTATAAATGTACACAGATGTGTAGACATGTTCTGCAAATCTGATACAGTACAAAATAGACAAAGGAATAGATTTTGTAGCATGAAATATAATTTTGTGAACTTATATTGAGCACTTTGCTCAGAACAATTTATTCACATGTTTTGAACTGGTCTTATATTTTAACAGTGATAATGTAGGAGTTTTTAGAACTTGTCCCCACACAGTTGCTCCAAATTACAACATAATTTATTCACTGAAATGTAGGTGTAAGGGTTCCACTTGCTGCAGTCTAATTTTACAACCAAGGATTTCCGCCCTTAAAATTGCAAGCCTAGGACTCCTCAGCAAGGATCCTGTAGCTGGGATAGAGGAGGAATATAATCAGATCCCTGTAAACCTCTCTTTTCTTAGTAGTTTCTTTTGTTGTTTAGAAGAGGATTTCTACTATATTGAATGCAGAGTTTACCTTCTGCATATCCCTTTTTATTTTCCATTTTGAAATTTAGTGAAGTTTTGAGAGTGCCACAAGGATTTGGTTGTGTGTCCGGTTCATTTCAATATCTTCGGGAATGACATTGCAGAAGGGATAGAAGGTAAAGTTTGTCTATTTGTGGATGATATTTAAGATCTGCAAAAGAATGGACACGCCTGTAGTAAAGAGAATGAAAATTGATTTAAGAAAGCTTGACGAGCAGTTGAAGATTTAACAGTTGGAATTCAGTGCCAAGAAGTGCAGAGTCATGCACCTGGGGTGCAGTAATCCAAAAGAGCTGTAAGCGATATGGATGAAGGACTAATGTACAAGGACCAGGAGAGGGACCTTGGGGTAATAGTGTCTGGTGATCTGAAAGCAGTGAAGCAAATTGATAAGCTGATAGTGAAAGCTAGAAGGATGCTGAGCTGTTTAGAGAGAGGAATAACCAGTAAGAAAAAGGAGGTGACAATGCCCTTGTACAGGTCCTTGGTGAGGCTTCACCTGCAGTACTGTTCAATTCCAGAGCCCGTATCTCAAAAAGGATAGAGACAGAATGGAGGTGGTCCAAAGAAGGGTGACCAAAATGGTGCGGAGTCTGTATCGGAAGATTTATGAGGAGAGGCTGAAGGATCTAAATATGTACATACTGGAATAGAGAAGGTGCAAACCTTCAGATACCTGAAAGGTTTTAATGGTTCACATCTTCAAACCTTTTCCATTGGAAAATAAACTGTAGAAATAGAGGTCACAAAATGAAACTTCAGGGTGGACAACTCAAAACCAACATCAGGAAATATTTCTTCATGGAGAGTGGTGGATGCCTGGAATGCTCTTCCAGAGGAGGTGGTGAGGACAAAAACAGTAAATGAATTCAGAGAATAGGATAAACACAGCAGATTCCTAGAGGCTAGAGATGAAGAAAAGGGTGCATGGAGTAAACTGCATGGATCGGTAGTTACTACTCTTAACAGAAGGCATCGGGATACCCTGCATGGGGAGGCAGTTACTACCCTTAACAGAAGGCATGGGGAAAACCTACATGGGGAGGCAGTTACTACCCTTAACAGAAGGCATGGGGGTATCCTGCATGGGGAAGCAGTTACTACCCTTAACAGAAAGCATGGGGAAACCCTACATGGGGAGGCAGTTACTACCCTTAACAGAAGGCATGGGGGTATCCTGCATGGGGAAGCAGTTACTACCCTTAACAGAAGGCATGGGTTACTACCCTTAACAGAAGGCATGGGGATACCCTGCATGGGGAGGCAGTTACTACCCTTAACAGAAGGCATAGGGATACCCTGCATGGGGAGGCAGTTACTACCCTTAACAGAAGGCATGGGGATACCCTGCATGGGGAAGCAGTTACTACCCTTAACAGAAGGCATGGGGATACCCTGCATGGGGAGGCAGTTACTACCCTTAACAGAAGGCATGGGGATACCCTGCATGGGGAGGCAGTTACTACCCTTAACAGAAGGCATGGGGATACCCTGCATGGGGAGGCAGTTACTACCCTTAACAGAAGGCATGGGGATACCCTGCATGGGGAAGCAGTTACTACCCTTAACAGAAGGCATGGGGGTATCCTTCATGGAGAGGCAGTTACTACCCTTAACAGAAGGCATGGGGGTATCCTTCATGGAGAGGCAGTTACTACCCTTAACAGAAGGCATGGGGGTATCCTTCATGGAGAGGCAGTTACTACCCTTAACAGAAGGCATGGGGGTATCCTTCATGGAGAGGCAGTTACTACCCTTAACAGAAGGTATGGGGGTATCCTTCATGGAGAGGCAGTTATTACCCTTAACAGAAGGCATGGGGGTATCCTTCATGGAGAGGCAGTTACTACCCTTAACAGAAGGCATAGGAGTATCCTTCATGGGGAGGCAGTTACTACCCTTAACAGAAGGCATGGGGGTATCCTTCATGGGGAGGCAGTTACTACCCTTAACAGAAGGGATGGGGGTAACCTGAACAGAGTGGCAGTTACAACATAAGCAGCTTGCTGGACAGACTAGATGAACCCCGTCTGCCATCATTACTCTGTATGTATGAGCGCTTTTGGCTAGTCAAACAAATGAACTGTTCTGTTAAATGGGACTTTAGCAAAACTTGAACACACATTGCCTGCTGTATCCCAGGCAATGCGTTTCACTCAGGATGCACTTTTTTTTTACTCTTCTTTGTATATTACAATATTTACTTACATCACAACATGACATTTGTAATTTTCAACAGTTACCCAAGAGTGATAATAACTCCTAAGCTGATGCCAATTTCATAGAGTCAGAAACTGAAATGGCTTCATAATTTGAATCTTGTTATCCTTATCCCCATTACAAGCAAAGCAGAAAAAACAAAATATGTTCTCTGTCAAATGCTTAGTTGCGGGTAGGGTGGAGGTGGGTGCGGTAATACATAGTGCACTAAAATAAAACTTGGAGTTTCACTCTTAATTCAGAATGAATGCCTCACTTTAAACTTGGTATACTATAAAAGCTGAATTTTCTAAGTCATTTACATGCATAAAACCATGGTTTAAGGTGTGTAAATGACTGTTAGAAAATAACTCGGGGCTCTAATGCTTGTGAAAGTAGGCACGTAACCAGGTTATGCTTTTACATGAACTGGCAAGAAGTATTTCAGAGGTGGAGTTGGAGCAAAGTTGGAACTTAATGCAAATATTTTAAATTTTAAAAAATATGCATATAAGTTTGCCTGGACAAGTTACACCCTCCAAAAAAGTTTATCTGTGCGCATACCGGGATGGATTCTGGATCCATTGTAATTTTGGGATTGAGCAGGGTGCAAAAGTTGTGGGTCTTTTCAGGGCTCATGGCACCGATGATGAGGGGCTCTGAGGCCATTAATGCAGATCATTCTGGTGTCAGGCCAGCACTGTCAACACAGGAGCGAGCAAGAAACATCCACCCCTCCCCCCAAAAAAAACCCATGTATATTTGCATGCACTTTCTCTGGTGTATGAAAATATATCTCATATAAAAACACAGAAATGATGGCAGAAAAGCACCAATGGTCCATCCAGTCTGCCCTGCAAGCTTCCCATGGTAGTATCTGTTGCACAGTGCAGGTTACCCCCATGTGTCAGTCAGTTTTGCTTGACGTACTTTGCTTATGGACTTGGCCATAAAAGCAGTCCTGTGTTTTTTCCTTGTCTGAGCATCAGTACCCTAGACTGAATCTAAATTTCTCTTTCCTTTCAGCCCCCATTCCCCTCCTTCAAAGCAGAGAGCAATGTTGCAGTTGCATCAAAACATCAAGACTTATTGGCTAAGGGTTGTAATCCCATGCTTCTATTGAGGGTAGTAACTGCTGCACCATGCTGGTTATCCTATGCTCATCAGTTCTACAGACTGTAAAGGTCGGGACCCTCGATGGTCACTGTCTAAATCCAATTCCCCTTTTCCCCTGCCATTGAAGCAGAGAGCAATGTTGGAGTTGCATGAAAAATATCAAGGTTTATTCGGTTAAGGGTGTAACCGGCGCCGCTGCACCAGCAAGTTACCCTTATGCATGCTTTTTTCGTTTCTTTTAGGACTTGGCCATAGAAGCAGTCATGTGCTTTTTCCTTATGTCCTTGTAACAGTATCCCAGACCATGAAAGTCGGGGCCTTCAGTTGTCATCTGAATCAAATTCCTCTTATCACCCTGCTGTTTAAGTAGGGAACAATGTTGCAGTTGCATCAAAACATAAAGGCTTATTGATTAAGGGTAGTAATCCCCATGCCTTCTGTTAAGTGTACTAACCACCGTACCAGCAAGTTACCCCCATGCATGTTTATCTTTATTTTCATCTTCTAGCTTTTAGAGATTCACAGTGTTTATCCCATGCCTCTTTGAATTTTTTGATTGTTTTCTTCTTCACCGCCTCCTCTAGAAGGGCATTCCAGACCTCCACCACCATCTCCGTGAAGAAATATTTCCTGCTGTTGGTTCTGAGTCATCCCCCCTGGAGTTTCATTTTGTGACCCCTAGTTCTATTGTTTTCTTTCCAATGGAAAAGGTTCAAAGACCATACATCATTGAAACATTTTAGGTATCTGAAGGTCTGTATTATATCTCTCCTGCATCTCCTTTCTTCCAGGGTATAAATATTCAGACCCTTCAGCCTCTACTCATAGGTCTTCTGATATAGACACCACACCATTTTCATCACCCTTCTCTGGATCGCCTCCATCCTGTCTCTATCTTTTTTGAGATACAGGCTTTGGAACTGAACACAATACTCCAGATGAGGCTTCATCAAGGATCTGTACAAGGGCATCATCATCATCTCCTTTTTCTTACTCTCTACGTAGCCCAGCATTCTTCTGGCTTTAGCTATTGCCTTGTCACATTGCTTCGCCATCTTCAGATCCCCAGACATTATCACCCCAAGATCCCTCTCTTGGTCCATGTACATCAGTCCTTCACCTCTCATTGCATACAACTACTTTCGATTACCGCATCCCAGATGCAAGACTCTGCACTTCTTGGCATTAAATCCCAGTTGTCAAGTCTTTGACCTCTCTTCCAGCTTTCTTAAATCTTTTTTCATTCTCTCTACTCCTTCAAGCATGTCCACTCTGTTGCAGATCTTAGTATCATCTGCAAATAGACATACGTTACCTTCTATCTCTTCCGCAGTGTTGCTAACAAAGATGTTGAATAGAACTGGTCCCAACAGTGATCCTTGTGGCACTCCACTTAGCACGGCTCTCTCTTCAAAGTATGTTCCATTTATTCATTCTCTCCTATCGGTCAACAGGTTTGTAATCCATACCACCACCTTGGCACTCACTCCCAAGCTTCTCATTTTATTCACAAGCCTCCTATGCGAGACCTCATGCATGTTGATTGTGGATATCCTGAAAACCAGACCTGTTTGTGCTACTCTAGGACCAGAATTGCCTACTTTTGCACTAAAGCATTTCAAAAAGTGATTCCTTCAGTACATTGCTGATCCACTGGAGCCTCCCTTTTGGCAACTAAGGGCATCTCTATAGACATAGCTACTCTAACTGCTGACAAATGTGTGTTACTGCTACTCGAACCACCAGCAGAACTTCTGCTTTCAGAACTGGAGCAACTATGACTGAAGGAAACAGTGAAAAGACACTCCAGTCAGTCAGAAGTCCTGTCAAGCCACCTCCTCCTACACCAGTGGTTCCTAAACATGCCCTGGGGAGCCACCAGCCAGTCAGGTTTTCAGGATATCCACAATGAATATGCATGAGAGAAAATGTGCATGCACTGCCTCCATAACATGCACATTTTCTCTCATGCATATTCATTGTGGATATCCTGAAAACCTGACTGGCTTGGGGGGTCCCCAGGATAGAGTTGGGAACCACTGTCCTATAGCTTCCTGCCACACTGGGAACCATACTCTCTCGTCTACAGCTATTATGAATCCAGTTGCTTTCTTATTCTCTTGGATGGTTGATTCTCATGAAGAACCTGTGAACTGAGATGACCCAAACTGTGACCTTTGCTTTGTTTACACAGAAACATGTTGGCAGAAAAAGACCATTTTAGCCTATCTAGTCTCCCATCCAAACCAACTATGCAACTTTACAATCCCTACCAGTGACATAAGGTTTTACAACAGCACACTGGATAGAAGGTCTACTGATAGAAATAACCTGCTTTTCCTTTTCCTTTTCACCATATCAAAAAACAAAGCAGTTTGTTACTCAGAAAAATCAATGTGCTTCTGTAAAAGCTCAAAAACATGTCAGCTTGCAGTGGTCATCTTACTCCCTACTTCACTGAAAATTCTGTTTGGTTTACATGTACAGCACTAACAGACAAATATTGTTTTTCTTTGTGCATTATTTCTGTTGTTCCCAAGTATTTTGAAAATTTTCCTCAGTCTATGTAGCAACTGAAAGCTATAAAAAACATCATTAGGCAAGCAATATATTTTTTTCTGTTTTCAATAATGATGCTCAGTAGACCATTTTAAATGCTACAGTAGATTACAGATCTGATCATTTCTACACAGCTTGCAATTGCATTGTTTCCTTTAAAAAGTGATATAAAATATGTAAAACAATATTTTCACACATCAAGTAATTTGATAGCCCATTATACCATGCATAAAAATGAGTTAAGATCTCAACTAAATATTCTTACAGGTTGTAGAAGAAATGAAAGACTCCTCAACTAGAGATTTATTTAAAACAACATTGTCCCTTAGGTATGTAATTACAGAAGACATAAGAAAATATTAAAAGCAAACTGAGACAAATCATAAAATTACTGCTAATTCACAACAATGTAGTTAACCTATTGGCCAGCTTTCTAATACTTTTGATTTAATGCAAAGAAAAAAGAGAAAAACAGAAGATAAGGCAGCAACAAATGTATTGATGCAAATTTGAAATTGCATAGTAAAATCATGTAATGTAAATATTTTATTCTTAGCATGGCCAGTTCACCAACCCCATCTTGCATGGGGGCTCAGCATCTGATCTTGTAGACGGGGCCTGGTCAACCTTAACTTTTAAAGGTTCATGAATGCATTAAAATTCTAACATTTATTGCTATAAAATGAAATTGTACAAATTGAGATAACAATCTCATTACATGTGTATCGCAAATCAGCTATGTGAAAGGCTGTTATTGCAAGTTGTGCTATTAGCCCAATTTGGGCTACATTGCCAGTATATTGCAGAGAGAGAGAGAGAGAGAGAGAGAGAGAGAGAGAGAGAGAGAGAGAGAACGAGAACACGAGCCTTGCCATAGTGTCTCCTCCCTAGACAGGTATTTGTATCCCTATGTTAGGCCCACCCAGTAACTCGAGGTGAGGTTTAAGTATTAGTGTAGGGGGTTAGGGGCCACTTTCACATTCAACGTGAGACGTACGAACAGAACAGTGGTCTCTTGTGAAGATTTGATGACCAACGGAGTGAGGAAACTCACTCCAAGATGAGATTTGTACAATGTTCTCTCCACCTAGCTTGTTGTTACCCAGGTAGAGAGTCCATCAAGCTAGGTGGAGAGAACATTGCACAAATCTCATCTTGGAGTGAGTTTCATCTGAGAGGTCATCTGAGAACTTCTTTTTTGACAATGTTTTTCATGTGAAAAATTTCACAAAACACCTGCAAATGTGCAAAAACTCAAAAGCGTGGGAATTTTGCATGACATTTTTACAAATATTTTGTGAAAATATTACACAGAAATATGATTCATAGTAGGAAACTTTTGTGCCAAAGTTTATTCAAATGGCACATTATTGAGCTGCTACAATGCCAAATCATGCAAAACAATTCGTTTTATGGAAATGGGCACACAAAAAAGAATTTGCTGCCCCTTTTTGCAAAAAATCAAAACAAAACAAAACAAAAAAACTACAAGAGGTATATTTATTTTACCTGTTGGACCCAGAAGTAGCTGTTCACATAAACCTCTGTGGAGATTTAAAGGAGCCTCATGGCCAGTGTGATGTTCCCCCACTCTTACAAGAGTCACTAAAAGTACCTGGTGACTTTTAGTGGACCCTCTCTCCCACCACAAACATTGCATGTCCCTTATGGGTCAAAAAAAGTCAAAGATAAATCTCCATGAAAGCCCTGTCCCCTTGCCCCCAGAATCCTAGAAACATCAATTAGGAGTCTTACCTGATAGGGGGGGGGGGTCTAGAAGGGGCAGGAATGGCCCCCAATTGCTCCTGCCCATTCTGTGCCTGGATTGAAAACGGCACCAGCTGGACACAGGACCTGCTTTGACACATGCGAAGGAGGTCCTGAGGTGAACAGCACCATTTTAGAACTGAGCATGGATGGAGAAAGTGCAAGTGGGGATCACTTGCACCTTCTCCATGGAAAGGTGCAAGTGATGGAAAATCACTGCAGCTACCGCATAAGCTGTTGGGAGCTTGGGGGGCAACCCCCTAATTGGAGTTTCTATGATTTTTGGGGACAAGGATCTTGACTCAGGGCTCTAATTGAATTTTTCACCCTGCAAGGGGTAAAGGAGTGTAGGTGTTGGGGCCATTAAGGCCACCAAGGACTTTTATTGACACTTGTTGGGGGGAGGGGAAATCTCCTACTGGCCACAATGCCTCTTTAAATCTCCTTAGCCATTTACATGAACCGTTGCTTTCTGGGCTAGGTTTGCATGTTGCCACACAGATCAGTATACTGATTTCTTAGTTATCAGTTCTCAATTTACTGTTGGGTCAAACTATTTTTCACTCTTCAGATGAAAACCTTGAATGACTCTTAATGAGATTTTTAAATGTAACTTTGTACTGGAAGCTTCCTCTATTGAGATGATACTCTCTGAAGTCATTCTTTCAGATAATAAAGGTGAAGTAATGGATGGTATTCACCCAAGTTCTGAAAGAACTCAAATATGAAATTAATAACCTATCATTAAAATCAGCGACAATGTCTCAAAACTGGAGAATGGCCAATGAATGCCAGTTTTTAAAAAGAGATCCAACCTGGGAAACTATAAACCAATGATTCTGAAATTGGTGCCAGACAAAATGGTAGAAGTGATTCCTAAAGACAAAATTACTTAGCATATGAATAGACCTGGGCTACTGGGGAAGAGCCAACATAGAGTCTTGTGTTACAATCTGTTAGATATTTTTTGAAGGGGGTTAATAAACATGTGGGTAAGGGTGAGCTGGTCAATATGTATATCTAGATTTTCAGAAGGCATTTGACAAAGTCCCTTTCGAGATACTCCTCAGGAAATTAAAAAGTAATGAAGTAGGAGACAATGTCCTATTGAGGATTAGCAATTGGTTGAAAGATTGGAAACAGAGAGTAGGACTAAATGATTTTCCAATAGAGAAAGAATAATAGTGGAGAGCCCAAGGGTTCTGTACTGGGACCAGTACTGTTTAGCTTATTCAAAAATGGTTTGGAAAAAGAAAAAATGAGTGAAGTGATCAAATCTGCAGAAAACATAAACGGGCCAATTTTAAAAGGCTCACATGTGTAAAAATCGGGGGAGGGGAGACTAACATGCATGGCTGGGCCCTGCGCGCGACGTACGCATTTTACAAAGGACCCAGCCATGTGCATAACCTCCTTTATGTGCAGAAATGCCGGGCCAAGTAAAAGGGGTGGGCCGGGGGTGTGGTCTAGGCAGGGAGGGGCGGGACTGGACAGGCCATTAGACGCTGTCCTGGGGAAGCGTGCGCTGGCAGCTGGCCGGCACGCAGAAAATATTTCTGCTCCAGAAGAGCAGTATGTAGTAAAATAAAAAATTAGGGGCTAGATAGGGTTAGGTTAGGGGTTGAGGAGGAGACGGGAAGAGGGAGGGAGGGTAGGGTTAGGGTTAGGAAAGTTCCCTCCCAGTCCGCTCCTTAATTGGAGCGGAGTGGGAGGGAACTGGGAAAGGCCTAGCTGCGTCGCTGCATGTGTTTTCTAAAAATCCTCCCCTTTGCATGCATGGCAAATACCCGCCCATACATGCGTGCATCAATTATAAAATCGGGCGTGCATACGCGCACGGATATTGTAACATGCATGCGGCAATACACGCATGTTATAAAATCGGCGCGTCCATGTGTGCGTGTCGAGAACCACGTGAACCTTTTAAAATCCACCCCAAAATTATTCAGAATTGTTAAAACATAAATGGATTGTGAAAAACGGTAGGATGTGCTTGAGAGACTGCTGTACCTGGCATCTAAATGGAAGATGAAATTTAATGTGGACAAATGCAAAGTGGTGGACATATGGAAAAATAATCCTAACCATAGCTACACAATGATGGGTTCTGTATTAGGAGTCACCACACAGGGAAAGTATATTAGAGCCATTGTGGATAATACATTAGAAATCCAGAGCTCTGTTTATGGAGGCTCTCAGAAAGGAAATAGAATGTTAGTAAGTATTTGGAAAGGAAATAAAATAAAATGAAGAATATTATAATGTCTGTTGATCCATGGTGCCACCAAGGTTCTGGTCACCCCATCTCAATAAAGGTATATAGAGAAACTAGGAAAGATACAGAGAAGCGTAACTAAAATGATAAAAGGGATGGAATGACTTCCTTATAAAGAAACACTAAGCAGATTAGGACTCTTCAGTTTGCAGAAGAGACCACTATGATGATATGATAGAGGTCTTAACCATTCACTTAAACAACCTAGGACTAGCAGGTCTAGCACCATTATTTATTTAATAAAAGATTTTATATACCTCTATTATAAAAAAATGATGCTAAGTGTTTTACATGTAAACATAAAAATTTAAATTAAAACAAAACTAGTCAAACAATGCAATACAAACAAGACATAATTCAATAAAATAATAAAACATTTAAAACATCTCATAAATGCATATTAAAAGGAGAATATACATAAAATCATCAAGAAAAATGTTACGATACCTCCCGTAGCTGGAGCTATGGGAGGCCTCTCACCTTTTTCTGGAGGCTGCTCCAAAGCCGGGGCCTTGCCTGATCTGGTTGCCCAGGTTTTGCTCTATGGCCTGGGAGGCCTTTGATGTCCTTGGGGCCTGCCTGAGGCCTGCTTCAGTCTTCGCCTGGACTTCCTGGTTTGGGCCCCGCTCTTCTCCCTAGGGGTCGGCCTGCAGCTCTTCTCTCCAGTTATAGGGCCAGCCAGGTGTGGTCCATCTGAACTCCTCCCAGGGAGTTGCTTGTTTCTTGTCCTATAAAAGGACTTTCTCTTCTCTCAGTCCTTGCTTCGGCAAGAGGCTAGTCCACCTAGGCTATGTCTCCCATGGACTTCCTGTGTGTTCCAGTGTTCCTGATGTGTCTGGTCCAGACGCCAGAATGTGGGACCCATGCCTCCGAGAGTCTCCTCCTGTGTTCTGAGTCTTCAGATTCCTCGTTGCCTTGCCTAGTTCCGACTCTGGAGGATCCGAGGGGTTTCCATTACCCTTTGCTAAGTGACTTTCTGAGCTTCTCCCGCTCTTCTCGTGGTCCGCGACCAGCCCATTGGGTCCACCCGTTTACGGTGGGCTGTGTAGGGCACCTGAGGGTCCAGCTCATCCCTCTTGTTCCTGTCTTCATCCTGAACTCCACTTGTGCCTTGCTCCAAATTCCAAGACCTTGCTTTGACTGCTCAGTCCTGTGCCTTCCTGACATCCGTCCGGCCTGCCACCTCTGCAGCTCGTTGCGGCAGGTCCGAATGGGCTGGGAACGGTCGGAGGACCGTTCAGAGACCACCATAGTATGGTGGTCTCCCAGGGCGTGTAGGTTGGCGGAGTGGCTGAGACTTGGTCCGTCTTCACCACCGCAAGGGCATACCTCACTTCTCGTCCACCTAGAGAGCCCTGCTATGCCAAGCCTCGAATGCTTGCTCGAGACTGACGCTAGCCATAACAAAAAAGCTATTTAAAATAGTTGGACTTTTAGCTTTCCTGAAAATCTATTGCCCGAAGCTCAAGAGGCAAAGTGCTCCATATAACTTGCTCCACTATTAAAAAAAGTACGGCTACAAGTAACATGAAGATTAAATTCTTTAAAAGAGGGAACATTCAACAGGTGCCTTTCTGCTGAACTCGGTGACTGACGTGGTATATTTTTAACAAGAGTAGCTGCAAGGTAGGTGGGATCCTCCCACTGAAGAGCAATATAAACAAGGGTGAGCATTTTAAAAACAACAGGTTGCACACTAGGCAACCAGTGCCATTATTTTTAAGTCAGGAGTAATATGATCCTTAACAGAACAAGAAACAATTAATCATGCTGCGGCATTTTGTAGAAGCTGTAATATTTTGGCAAGCCTACATAATAGCAATTACAATAATCCACAGTTGTTAAGATGAAAGCCTGAACAACTATATGAAAAACGCTCTTTGAGGCAGAATGTACCACAGTGTTCTTATCAGCCTAAATTTAAAAAAAATGCAGATTTTTTTTTGACAGCATTCAACTGCAGTTTAGAAGATGGTTGGGATTCAATTAGTATCCCTAAGTTTTGAATGGTGTCAACAATGGATGTAAAACACCAACTGCCAGATTGGTTAGTTCTTCAGGGATCAGTGTCTGACTAATCCACACTAGCCTGTTTCACATCCTTTCTTGATATCGAATTCAGACTTGTCTCACTTGGATCAGCAATATCTCACCTTCCCCTCTCTTTCAGAGTACTGCAAGGATCCATCCTATCATCATCAGTTCTCTTCAATATTTACAAGCCCACCTCCCAGGCAAACTAATCAGGGATGATATTCAGCTTCTGATTCCTTTTGGCCCAACTCCCAACAAAGAAATTAACAAATCAAACAACTGCTTAAGAACGATTATCTGACTGGCTATGCCAAAAAAACCTGAAAATAAACCCACAAACAACTGGCTAAAAAGACTTCAGTCATTTACACTTAAAGGTCACTCTTGAGTTCTTCCCTTCAGCAGCTAAATCTGGAGCTTAGACTGAATGTAAATAAAATTGAAAGTATCACGCCCGTTCTAAAAACTCCTGACACTCTCTCCATATCAAATTTAAAAATGTGGCTCTGGTTTATAAAACCCTCAAAGGCTGATACTGCCCTACCTCATTATTCATATTATCCCACATAAGTACATAAGACTTGCCATACTGGGTCAGACAAAAGGTCCCTGAAGCTCAGTATCCTGTTTCCAACAGTGGTTAATCCAGGTTATAAGTACCTGGCAGGATCCCAAGGGACCGATAGATTCCAAGTTGCTTATCCCAGGGATAAGTAGTGGATTTCTCCAATACCACCTTACTAATGGTTTATGGACTTTTCCTCCAGGAACTTATCCAAACCTTTTTTGAAAATAACTGCACTAATAGCTTTCACTACATTCTCTGGCAACGAATTCCAGAGCTTAATTGTGCTTTTGAGTAAAAAAAATATTTTCTCTTTTTAATTTTAAATATATCTAGTAACTTCATTGTATGTCCCCTAGTCTTTGTACTCTTTGAAAGAGTAAACAACCGATTAAAGTTTACTTGTTCCATTCTACTCATTATTGTATAGTCTTCTTTCATATCTCCCCTCAGCTATCTCTTCTCCAAGCTGAAAAGTCTTAACCCCTTTAGCCTTTCTTCATAGGGGAATTGCTCCATCACCTTTATCACCAATACTCAAGATGAAGTCACAGCATGGAGCGATATAAAGGCATTATGATATTCTCTGTTTTATTCTACATTCCTTTCCTAATAATCCCTAGCATTCTATTTGCTTTCTTGGATGCTGCTACACACTGAGCTGAAGATTTCAACATATCAACAATAACTTCTAGAATGGTGACTCCTAATATGGAACTTTGCATTATGTAGCTATAATTTGGGATACTCTTCCCTAATTGTATCACATTGTACTTGTCCACATTAAATTTCATTTGCCATTTGCATGCTCAGTCTCCTAGTTTTGCAAGGTCCTCTTGCAATTTCTAAATATCCTCTTGTGATTTAACAATTATACTCCCTCTCACCCTCTGTGCTCACTGTCACAAACCTGCTTAGTCATGCTAGTTCCTAAGGCAATTCTCCTCACCAGCACCAAAAAGAGAACCTTCTAAGGATCAATTCCAACCCTATGGAAGTCACCACCCAACATCAGGTTGGCTTCAGATCTCCTAGCTTTCAGGAAGCTAATGAAATTTGGCTTTTTAAAGCAGCTTTCTTCCCACAGCCCTAATTTGAGACCCCTGTCTACAAACCCCCTGATCATGCTTTCAGAACTGTTATATACTCCGATATATACCACCAACTAAATACAAACAAGCTCTACCTCGGTGAAACTAACTCCTATGTCTTAGGAACATAAGAACTGCCATACTGGATCAGACCAAGCCTCCAACGAGCCCAGTATCCTGTGGAATCTGTATGGATAGAAATTCCATGTGTGATGGGAAAGAGTATAACAGTGGGGGTTATACTACTGTTTGCCTGGTCAGAATGAAAGATGGATGATGAAATGCTAATAGAAATTAGGGAAGCTAATAAATTTGGCAGCGTAGTAATAATGTTGGGAAGTATTAGAAAAGGAATGGTGAATAAAACGGAAAATGTCATAATGCCTCTGTATCGCTCCATAGTGAGACTGCACCTTGAATACTGTGTACAATTCTGGTCGCTGCATCTCAAAAAAGATATAGTTGCGATGGAGAAGGTAGAGAGAAGGGCGACCAAAATGATAAGGGGAATGGAACAGCTCCCCTATGAGGAAAGACTAAAGAGGTTAGGACTGTTCAGCTTGGAGAAGAGACGGCTGAGGGGGGATATGTTAGAGGTGTTTAAAATCATGAGAGGTCTAGAACAGGTAGATGTGAATCGGTTATTTACTCTTTCAGATAATAGAAAGACTAGGGGGCACTGCATGAAGTTAGCATGTGGCACATTTAAAACTAATTGGAGAAAGTTCTTTTTCATTCAACGCACGATTAAACTCTGGAATTTGTTGCCAGAGGATGTGGTTAGTGCAATTAGTGCAGCTGTGTTTAAAAAAGGATTGGATAAGTTCTTGGAGGAGAAGTTCATTACCTGCTATTAATTAAATTGACTTAGAAAATAGCCACTGCTATTACTAGAAACAGTAACATGGAATAGACTTAGGGGTACATTAAAAAAAAAAAAGCGCGAGCGCGTACATTTGTTCGCGCACCAGGCGCAAACAAAAGTACGCTGGATTTCAATAGATACGTTCGTAGCCGCGCGTATCTTTTAAAATCCGGGGTCGGCTCCCGCAAGGGGGTGCACATTTGTGCACCTTGCGTGCGCCGAGACCTGCGCGCGCTACCCATTCCTTCCGCCTCCCCCCACCTTCCCCTCCCTTCCCCTACCTAACCAACCCCCCCAGCCCTATCTAAACCCCACCCCTACCTTTATCGCCAAAGTTACACCTGCCTGAAGCAGGCGTAACTCGCGCGCGCCGGTGGCCCGCTGGCGCGCCATCACCCGACCGGGGGGGCTGGTCCAGAGGCCTGGGTCACGCCTCCCAGAACGCCCCCGGGCCGGCACCACACCCCCCGGAACGCCCCCAGAATGCCCCAAACGTCGCAACGCCCCAACACACCCCCCTGACATGCCCCCCCCCCCCTAGCAAAGCCCCGGGATGCCCGTGAGTCGCGGGGCTTGTGTGCGCCGCCGAGCCTATGCTAAATAGGCTCAGCGCGCATAGAGGGGGTTTAAGGGTTACGTGCATAACTTATGCGCGTAACTTTTTTAAAATCCACCACTTAGTTTCTGGTTACTTGCTAGGTTCTTATGGCCTGGATTGGCCACTGTTGGAAACAGGATGCTGGGCTTGATGGACCCTTGGTCTGACCCAGTATGGCATTCTTATGTTCTTATTTAAGTTACCAAATATTGATTGGGTAAATGGCACATCAAGCATGCTAAGTAGGTAAAATTTCTAGATGAAATAAATGACTTATTCATGGGTCCACAAAGTAACGAAAAGAAGAACTATTTTATACCTAATTGTAGTGGTTCGCAGGATTTGGTGCAAGCGGTAACCATAGTAGGGCCTCGAGATAGCAGTGATCATAATACAATCTAATTTGACTTAATAACTGGAGGGAGGACTTTATAGAAAACTACTTTTCTAGCATTTATTATTTTTTATTATCATTTAAATTTAACTTTCAAAAGGGAGACTTTAATAAAATGAGAAAAACAAAAAAAACAACTTAAAGGTACAGCTGCAAAGGTTAAGAGTTTACATCAGTTGTGGACACCATCTTGGAATCTCAGATCAGATGTATTCCATGCATTATAAAAGCCATAAGGAAGGCCAGATGACTGCGTGCGTGGTTAAAAGTGAGGTGAAAGAGGCTTTTATAGCCAAAAGAACTTCTTTCAAAAATAGAAAAATGATCCAATTGAAGAAAATAGGAAAAAGTATAATCACTGTCAATATAGATACAAAACAATAAGGCAGGCAAAAAAGTGAATTTGAAAAAAAGCTTGCCGTAGACGCAAGAACTCATAATCATAACTTTTCCAAATACATCTGAGGTTGGACCATTAGATTATTGAGAGATAAATAGGGTATTAAGGGAGACAAGGCCATAGGAAATAGACTAAATTAGTTCATTGCTTCTGTATTTATGGTGGAAGATGTTGGAGAGATACCCATGCCAGAAATGGTATTTAAATGTGATGGTTTGAATGAGCTGAAACAAATCACAGTGAACCTGGATGTTGTAATAGTGCAAATTTATAAACTAAAGAATAGCAAAATTACCTAAACAAGATAGTATACACCCCAGAGTTCTGAAAAAATACAAATGAAATTGCATATGTATTGTTAGTAATTTTTAGTCTATCATTAAAATCAACTGTTGTACCTGAAGATTGGACAGTAGCCAATGTAAAGCCAATCTTTAAAAAGGGCTCTAGGGGTGATCCGGGAACCTATAGATTGGTGAGCCTGATGTCAATACTGGGAAATATTATAGAAACTATTCTAAAGAACACAATTACAGATCATATAGATAGGCATGGTTTAGTGGGATAGAGCCAAAATGGGTTTATCCAAGGGAAGTCTTGCCTCACCAATCTGTTACATTGTTTTGAAAGGGTTAATAAACATATGGATAATGATGAGCTAGTGTTTACAGTGTATTTGGATTTTCATAAATCATTTGACAAAGTACCTCATGAAAGATTCCTCAGGAAATTAAAAAATCATAGGATTGGAAGCAATGTCCTGTTGTGGATTGTGAACTGGTTAAAAAACAGGAAATAGTAGGGATGTGTATTTATTTCATTGATTCCATGTTTTGCATGTAACTCACGGACTTTATAGCACACGTGTAAAAAAAGGATAGTGTGCGCATAACTCGAGTTATTAATAATATACACACACACTATTGATTATGGGCAGATTTTTAAAGTCCTACGCGCGTAAATCCAGCTGGATTTACGCCCGCATGGGGTTACGCGCGCCGAGCCTATTTTGCATAGGCCCGGCGACGCGCGCAAGCCCCGGGATGTGCGTATGTCCCGGGGCTTGAAAAGGGGCGGGGCAGGGGCGTGGCCAGAGGCCTTCGTAGGGCCGCTAGGCTGGCAGATTGCGCGCCGGCACTTGGCTGGTGCGCACAACCTATGCCTGCCCAGAGGCAGGCGCAACTTGTAAAACAAATGTGAGGGGGGGTTTTAGGTAGGGCTGGGGGGCGGTTTAGGTAGGAGAAGGGAGGGGAAGGTGGGGGGTGGAGGGAACAGGGAAAGCCATCGGGGCTCACCTGGGGCTCGGCACGCGCAAGGTGCACTAGTGTGCACCTCCTTGCGTGTGCCGGCTGCACGTGCATGTTAAGAAAATCGGGCATACATTTGTGCGCGCCGGGTTGCACGCAGAAATGTATGCCCGCGCGTACCTCTTAAAATCCGGCCCTAAGCGTGTACTATAAAGTCCATGATGTATATGCCAAAATAACAAAACAAATGCACAAACCTAGGAAATAGACTGTAAAACTAACTTGTCAGTTTTCTCAGTGCAGGGAAGTAAATAGTGTAGTATCCCAAGGATCTGTACTGGGATCAGTGCTTTTTAATCTACCTTATAAATGGGCTCTGACCCACGGCCCGCAAATGCGCAGTAGAGAGCAGCTCTACCGCGCATGCGTGGGCAAGCACGTCGGTCAGAGCGGAGCATGCCTGAAAAACAAAATGGCGCTGGGTCCTTAGGAGCAGGAGCGGCGGCAACAGCGAGGAGCAGGAGTGGCGGTGCTGCGCGCGAGGGAGAGAGGGACACCCCCGCCCCCTGGAGGTCTTCCATCTGTCGGTTGTGGATGAGCTGAAAGGGGAGGGGATGAGAGAGGGTGAGTGGACTGAGGGAGGGAGGGAGAGAGGGAGGGGAGGGAGTGAGAGTGAGGGAGGAGGAGGGAGGGAGGAGGAGGAGGAGGTGATGGGGGAGGGGAGGGGGGAAGGAGGAGAGGGGGAGGGGAGGATGCGGAGGGAGGGAGGAGGAGAGAGGAGAGAGAGGAGAGGAGGAGGAGGGGGAGGGGGGGGAGGGGAGGGGGGGGAGAGGGAGAGGGGGAGAAAGGTGAAGGAGGAGGAGAGAGGGAGGGGAGGGGGGGGGGAGGGGAGGAGAGGGGGAGGGGGGGGAGGGAGAGGGGAGGGGAGGAGAGGAAGAGAGGGAGGGAGGAGGAGAAGGAGAGGAGAGTGAGGGAGGGGGAGGGGAGGGAGGAGAGGGGTGAGGGGAGGGGGAGGGAGGAGAGAGGAGATGAGGGGAGGGGGGGGGAGGAGTGAGGGGAGGGGGGGAAGGAGGAGAGAGTGAGCTGAGGGGGAGAGGGAGGGGAGGGGGGAAGGTGGGAGAGGGAGGGAGACTAGAGGGGGGAGTTGGGGGGAGGGAGGAGAGAGGTGAGAAGAGGGGAGGGAGGAGTGAGGTGAGGGGGGGAAGGGGAGAGGGAGGGATGCTAGGGGGGAGGTGAGAGAGGAGGGAGAGGGGAGAATAGAGGGGGGAGTGAGAGGGGGGGAGTGGGAAGGAAATGGACCGAATTTTTTTTTTTAAATATAGCCCGTTGTTACAGGCTTAACGGCTAGTATATTTATAAATGATCTGAAAGTAGGAGTGAGTAAAGTGATCAGATTTTCAACACAAAATTACTCTGACCTGTTAAATCAGCAGTAGATTGTGTGAGATGGCAGATGGGCATTGCAAGACTGGGAGACTGGGTATCCCAATGGAAGATGGAATTTAATGTGGACAAATGCAAAGTGATATAAATAGGGAAAAGTAATCAAAACTATAGTTACAAGATGTTAGGTTCCATTTAGGTGTCATAGTGAAATCCTTGGCTTGGTGTGCCTCAAGCTTTTATCAGTTGGATTAGGAATATCCGAGGTGATCACAACTTCTTCATTCTCTACAGTGCTTTTCTGGTACAGTGATGTTATAGTGCTCACACAGTTTCCAGTTTTTCAGTTCCTATATAACCTCTTTACTGTTGTGATATATTATAAGGAAATGATATTAGTGTTGTACTGTCAGAGGACGTCTGGTATGTAGTCTGAGGGAGGATTATGAGTAGAATAAATACACAGTAGCTCCTGTACTAAATAGATTTTTAATACAATTATTGTCATAATATAAATATGTGTCTTTTTCTGATATGCCTGGAAATACACAATTCTATAGATATATGCTGCGTGTTTAGCAGCTGAGATGAATATGTGTAAAAAGATTTGCTTGCATATAGAAAGTGTGTGGTGTGCAAGTTTGAATGTGTAAGGTATGGCAAAATGAGAATGAAATAAAAAGGGAGTAAAATTTTGAAGGAAAGGAAAATTTGGCCTAGATTAGGATAAAAGAGATTATATTTATGTTGCAGGTGAGTTAGATGGTAATATTTGCCAGACTAGTTTTTAAAAGGCATGTACTATCCAACGTGATTGAAAAAGTGTCAATGGTTCTTTAAAAGTGACCTTTGCAAGGAACCTTTAGGCAGTCTTCTAAAACACGTAAAGGTTGTTAAATTTTTCGTAGAAGCATTATCTTTTCCAGTAAAAGAAGGGGGTTGGTTTTTGATTGCCTTTTTTTTTGTCTAAGAGGAATAAAGTTTTATTTATCCAAATGACTGAGAGGATTGCACAGAAGCAGCAGTGCTCTTGCCCTAAAGTTAGTCCTGTCAAGTATATTTGTCTCTGATTTCTACCAGAAATGAAATAAAAGGTACGTTTGTAATTCTGTGAATGTACATTTATGGATGTCTGTGGGTAAAGTTGAAAATGTTATACTATATGGTAGCTCCTCCTATGCACTGCAAATATCTTTTCTAGTTGTGGTGAATATGAGCAGTACATTTTGTAGTTATCCGGCAAGATTCCTTTGAAAATTGCCCTTCATATGCATGAGTAAAATAAATCTAGAAACTGTATGTTTGCATTGATGAATTATGACTTTTTTTCAATTTATAACATAGGATACTAAAATCACCAAGTAATTGTAGGGATGAACCTTTTTTATTTATGTAATGAAAATATAATGATACATATTACACATTTGGTTTCTTTTAAGTTATGCTGCCTCTTCTTCCAAAATGATAGCCCCTGTTTGCTAATCATCATTACCTAGCAACAATATGGAATACATATTTTACTGAATAGGACCTTAGGGCATGCTAATAGCACTTCAGGATGGCATTTTTCTTTCAGCCTATTTTCCAATTCCCAGTTACTTCATAAAAGAAACATAATTCTTTACAATTACATTACAGCCGTGCACATTTCACAGGTTTGCAGTGTCACTTTTAGAGTATGACCTTTCAGTGAAAACCAGCCTGAAATACAGAGAAGCTGCTGTAAAAGTAGTCACTTCCTCACTGGTATTTTCAATAATAAACTATCAAGGGCAAAGGTAAGATAAAGTATACCATGCAATATATTATTTTGAATTTTAATACTCTGACTTGTATCCTTTGCTTGTATACACTGACTGCCAGATGAAAAACCCCAATAAGCTGTATGAATGGATTTGCAAATGTGGCAGAAGAATTATTTTTTCAGTAAGCATAAAATGCTGCAGTGCCTTTGGATAACACCAAATGATGCCATGTACATGATGATAATGATAGAGGACTGAAAAGGAGCTACACCAACAACATAGCGAAGAAATAATGTGAAAGAATGATTTCTCCATATTATGTTTGCTTACGGGCAGATGCAGTATGGTGCGCTTGACCGAGCGCAGCGTTAGCCCCCATTTGGCCGCCCGTTTTCGACATGCTATTTTTACCCCTTACACAGTAAGGGGTAATAGCGCATGGAAAACGCGTGGCCAACCCCCCCCCCTCCCCGCGAAATTAATAGCGCCTGCAACATGCAAATGCATACTGATGAGCCTATTAGTTAGTCACGCACGATCCAGAAAGTAAAATGTGCTGCCAAGCCGCACATTTTACTCTCAGAAATTAACTCCTGCTAAAGGCAGGTAAAATTTAGTGTCGGCTGTCAAACCCGCTGATAGCCACCGCTTCTGCCAATAAGGAGGCGCTAGGGCCCTCATTTGCATAGAGAATCACGCGCCCAGGAGTGTGGCCTGGGCGCGTGTCGGGAGAGCGGAAGAGCACCGGCTCTCCCGCACACTTTACTGCATCGGCCCGAGTATGTAGTTTAAACAATAAGTTGACAAATTCTTTTCATTAGCATTTTACATACTACCTGAGATACCAACAGAAATACAAACGTGCATGTGTTTTACCAAAGACAGATTTTTATGGAGGGGCTGAACGGCTTAAGGGTAAATTTTAAGAACCCAGCACTTGCAAAAACCGGGAGATATGCAAGTGGCCAGGCTGAGCGCGCACCAAACGCATTTTGAAAAGGACCCGGCCACGCATGTGTTTCTGATAAGCGCAGAAGTTCCGGGTTGTTTAAAGGGGCGGGCTGGGGGGGGTGTGGGCGGGGGCCGGCCAGGACACTACCATTAGGTGCTGTCCTGAGGTAGTGTGCCAGCAGTCGGCCGGCACGCAGAACTTAGTTCATCTCTTCAGATGCAATAAGTTCCAAAACAAAAGAAAAAAAAGGTAGGAAGAGGGGTTTTAGGGGTCGGGGAGGAGAAGAGAGGGGAAAAGGGAGGCAGCGAAGGTAGGGGGTTAGGGAACTGGGCAAAGGCCCGACCACATAGCTGTGCGATTCTTTTAAAATCCCCCCCTTACAAGCGTGATTCTCCACTCTCATGCACATGCGCACCGATATAAAATGAGCCGTGCATGGCTAGTGGATTTATAAACATGCACACTCAGCATTTTCTATACAAGGCTAGTCATCGTCATTCACGGCGTCTTCATTGCCCGTAACATTTGATATCAATGATGATGGTATTCGGCAAGCCCTAAGGATTTTGACAACCACCGGCACTATATGTCTCATTATTTCTCGGTCATGCTCAAGCTATGACTTATCTGCGGTTAAACACATATGAATGCAATAAGGAGTACAGCCTCGTATACAGCAATACTATTGTAGAGCCTGAAGCCAGCTCACAATAGAGCGAAAACAGCCTGAGTCGGGCTTTTTATCACGGTTTTTGCTAATAAAGAATCCTTTGGTGTTTTTACGATCTTCTGCCCTTGGTTGCTACTGTTCAGAGTAAGACTGCACCATCTGGAATATCTCTGGGCTGCATCAGACTTTACTGTGACTCTACACCGAGGCCCCACCTAAGTCCTGCTGGCCCTGGCACCCAAAGGCTCAACCCGCGGGAGGAACGCGGGCTGATCTAGGTGAAGCTCCAGCGGCCTCTGTCTATCCGGCCCACTCCTCCTGCCGATGGTGGGGACCCGTAGGTCCCCTACCTACTGGTTGTGCCCACCCCACCTCGGCCCAAGAGTCCACCTCCAACGCAACATGGAGACTGCTGCTGAAGGAAAGGATAGTGAACTATCTACAGTCTGGAGGGTTGCTGGACTTGAGGCAACATGGACTCACCAGGGGAAGGCTGTCAGAACAAATCTGATTGATTTTTTTGATTGGGTGACTAAAGAATTGAATCGAGGAAGAATGATCTACTTGGATTTCAGCAAACGCTTTTCCTATGTCCCGCATAGGAGGCTTGTGAATAAAATGAGAAGCTTGGGAGTGAGCATCAAAGTGGTGGCATGGATCAGAAATTGGTTGACCTATAGGAGACAGTGTGTAATGCTAAATGGAATCTGCTCTGAAGAGAGAGCGGTGTTAAGCGGAGTGCCACAAGAATCGGTGTTGAGACCACTTCTGTTCAATATCTTTGTGAGCGATATTGCAGAAGGGATAGAAGGTAAAGTTTGTCTATTTGCGGATGATATTAAGATCTGCAAACAGAATGGACACTCTTGAAGGAGTAGAGAGATTGAAAAGTGATTTTAAGGAAAGCTTGAAGCGTAGTCGAAGATTTATTTATTTATTTATTTATTTAACACTTTTCTATGCCGACCTTCATGAAAAGAATTTCATATCAGATTGGTTTACATGTAACAAGGGGGTATAACTTAAACATCAATTAACTAGAGGTGAAAGTTACATATAACAAGGGGGTTATATAACTTGGAGGCTAGGTTAGCCAGAGGTAAAGGACAGCATTACTGAAAAACTAGATAAGGCAATGAGACAAAGAAACAGAGGCACTAAATATGACATCTAAACATGGCAGGAGGGCGTTAGTTAGGTAATCAGAGTCCTGTCTGGTTGACAATTAAATGGTTTTGAAAGTAAGGGAAGGCCTGGAGGAAAAGCCAGGCCTTAAGATTTTTTCGGAAGGGTCGAGGGCAGGGTTCTAGTCTGAGGTCTGTGGGCATATTGTTCCAAATGGCTGGACCCGCTGTAGAGAATGCTCGTTCTTTGGTGGTAGATAGGCGCATGGATTTCGTTGGGGGGACTTGCAGGGTACCTTTATATGCTTCTCTGATAGGTCTTGAGGATGAGTATAATTTGAGTGGAATCTGGAATCTAAGAAGTGTAGAGTCGTGCATCCATGATGCGGTAATCCAAAAGAGCTGTATGTGATGGGGGTGAAAGACTGATATGCACAGTCTAAGAGAGGGATCTTGGGGTGATAGTGTTTGGGGATCTGAAGATGGTGAAGCAATGTGACAAGGCTATAGCTAAAGCCAGAAGAATGCTGTGCTGCATAGAGAGAGGAATAACCAGTAAGAAAAAGGAGGTGATGATGCCCTTGTACATGTCTTTGGTGAGGCCTCATCTGGAGTATTGTGTTCAATTCTGGAGCTTGTATCTCAAAAAATATAGAGACAAATGGAGCGGTTCAGAGAAGGGTGACAAAAATGGTGAAGGGTCTGTTTCTGAAGACCTAGGAGGAGAGGCTGAAGGATCTGAATATGTATACCCTGTAAAAGAGGAGGTGCTTGGAAGATATGATACAGACCTTCAGATAGCTAAAAGGTTTTCAATGATATATGGACTTCGAACCTTTTCCATTGGAAGGAAAACAATAGAACTAGGGATCACGAAATGAAACTCCAGGGGAGATGACTCAGAACCAACATCAGGAAATATTTCTTATTTATTTATTTAACGTCTCTTATATACCGATAGCCGTTCGCACATCGTATCGGTTCACAAAGAACAAAAAACTTATGGGCAGCGCCCTTACAAATAACAGATAACAATACAAATAACCGGGGAAGGAGGCAATGCAACTTAATAGGTCAATAAATAGGGAGAAACTATAAATATAACATGCATAAAACTATATACAAAGCATCAGTCGTCGTCAAAAACGTCAAGGCATAAATCGGTGGTCGTGGGCATTCTTGGTCGAGGTCGTGGAGCATACTTAATCGTAGGTTGCTGAATAATTATGAATTGGATGGTGTCAGGGGATAGGCTTGCTGGAAAAGCCAGGTTTTCAATTTTTTTTTTGAACTTGGGGGTGTAGGACTCCATGCGTATGTCATAGGGCAATGAGTTCCATATTGAGGGTCCGGCAAGGGAGAAGGCTCTGCTTATGGTGGAGGATAGTTTGAGAGATTTGATGGGTTGTGTGCGTAAGGTTCCTTGCAGGGCAGGGCGGGTGGGTCTGTTGGAGGTACGTGGGAGGAGGGGGGGGTTGATCCAACTGAGATTGGAGTGTAGCAGACTTTTGTGTATGAGGGAGAGTACTTTATAAAGTATTCTTGAGCGAATTGGGAGCCAGTGTAATTGGATGAGGGGGGGAGTAATATGGTCTCTTTTTTTGGACTTAGACAGTATCCGGGCGGCGGCGTTTTGTAGCAGCTGTAACGGCTTGATGTGTGATGTGGGGATGCCAAGGAGGAGTGCATTACAGTAGTCTATTTTTGACAGTATAATAGACTGGAGCACAGTACGAAAATCCGAGAAGTGTAGAAGGGGTCTAAGTTTTTTTATCGTTTGCAGTTTAAAGTAGCATTCCTTCAAGACAGATTTGATGAATGGTTTAAAAGTAAGATGACTATCAATAAGGACACCTAAATTGCGAATGTGCGTGGGGAAAATTGTGGATGAGTATGTGGGGGGGATGGCAGGGAATGGTTGCCTATTGGAGATGATAAGTAGTTCAGTTTTGTTGGGATTTAGTGCGAGGTGCATATCGGTGAGTAGTTGGTTGATTGAGGAGAGACAGGATTCCCAATTTCGTAGCGCAGTCTGGAGGGAGTCAGAGAAGGGGAATATGATTTGCACATCGTCAGCATAAATGAAGTGCTTGATGTGGAGTTTGGTGAGGAGGGTGGTAAGGGGTAACATGTAGATATTAAAAAGGGTGGAGGAGAGGGAAGAACCTTGGGGTACACCTTGAGGGAGACTGATCGGGTCAGATTCATTGTTATCCACTAAGACGGTATAAAATCGGTTCTGGAGATACGATTGTATCCAGGCCAGTGCATTGCCAGTGATTCCAATACTCCTGAGGATGTTGAGGAGGGTATCATGATTAACTGTGTCGAATGCAGCAGATATGTCAAGCATGGCAATCAGATACGAGCAACCTGCGTCTGTTCCTCTGATGAGTGTGTCGTGGAGGGAGAGTAATAATGTTTCAGTACTTAAATGCTTCCTGAAACCATGTTGGGTGGACGGGAGAATATTGTTTTGTTCAAGATGATCGGAAAGGCGAGCATTCACTAATTTTTCAAGGACCTTAGCTAGGAGAGGTAAGTTGGAAACGGGTCTGTAATTTGATAAGGTGGAGGGGTCCAGATTGGGTTTTTTAAGTAGCGGTTTCACTACCGCTCGCTTGAGAAAGTTGGGAACAGTGCCATGCTCGAGGGAGCAGTTAAGAATGTTTGATAGGGGTTTGGCGATCACTTTAGGTATAGATAGAAGGAGTTTAGCGGGGATAGTTTCAGAAGGATGGGATGAGGGTTTCATTTTTTTTAGGATGTTCTCTACTTCCAGGGAGGAAGAGGGGTCAAAAAAGGATAGGGAGACTGCAGAGTTGAAAGTAGGAATAGGAAGGTTGAAAATATTATGAGAGAACTGTGCTGTAATGGAGGCGACTTTATTTTCAAAGAAATGTGCTAAATCATTGGAGCGATTTTTAGATGAAATAGCTGGTTGTTGTATGGGGGAGGGAGAGGTAAGGTCAGCAACCAAGGAGAAGAGGGCCTTAGGGTTATATTGGAGGCCATGTATTTTTTTGGCATAGTATTCACGTTTGGTTTGTAAGATAGAGTTTCTATATTCGTGCATGTGTTGGTAATAAATAGTTTTGGTTGCAGGGGATTGGAGTTTACGCCAAGACCTTTCAGCCGCTCTAAGCTGAGTTTTGAGGATTCTTAGGGCAGTTGTGTACCAGGGTTTTCTATTTCTACGGTTGGGGTTGACATGTCTCATTTTTATTGGGCAATGTTTATTGGCAATGGTACTTGTAAGATCGACCCAGGAGGAGAAGGCGTTATCTGGGGATGAGAGGTCAATTTGATTATCTATATCAGAGCAAGCTTGTGTAATGGTATCTACAGAACAGGTTTGGCGATATTTGAAGGATAAGGGCTGACAGGGCAAGGTGGGGGGACATTGTGGGAGGGTGAGTTTTGTCTGAATCAGGGAGTGGTCGGACCAGGGTATTGCCATGCATGATGGGGGATTGCTTATGTTAATGGATGAGTTGATAAAAATAAGATCTAGGGTATGGCCGGCTTTGTGTGTGGGAGAGGTCACAATTTGTTGGAACCCCATTGCTTCAAGGGATGACAGGAAAGCTTCACAGGCGGGGGATTGCGGGGACGTATCCACATGTAAATTAAAGTCTCCTAGGATAATCGTGGGTACGTCGAGGGATAGAGAGTTAGCAAAGAATTCAATGAGGGGGGATGAATCCTTTTCTAGCAGACCTGGGGGAGTATAAACGAGACATAGTTGGAGATATTTGGATTTGAAAAAGCCAATTTCGTACTGATTTGGGATATCACATTTCTGGCTCAAAAGTTGCAGGTCTTTTTTAACAGCCAGGAGTATGCCACCTCCTCTCTTCTTTTTCCGAGGTATGGAGAAAACATCGTAGTTATCTAGGGGAAGTTGGTTGATGAGAGGGGTGTCATGTTGTTTGAACCAGGTTTCAGTGACAGCGCATAATTCTGGTTTAGAATCAGTAAGAATGTCATGTAAGATGTGGGTTTTTCTTCAGGAGTGATTGTGCGTTGAACAAAATGATTGAGATGAGTGAGAGACTGATGGCTTGGGTGCGTGTGAGGGTGTGTATTGGGATGAGTCTTCTTTGTTGTGTGTGGACTTATGGAGTGTGGTCTGGTGTGCTAGTGGAAAAATGCTATTTGGGTGGGGTCTATACTGATAGGATAAGGGGCAGTCACCAATTAAAGGAGGCATAGCTGGACTGTGATGTTAAACTGGAGGTGAGCAGGGCAGCCAGACAAATTATAAGTGAAAAGCCCACGAATGATTGAGATAATGCTGAAAGGGAATAACAATAATGCTAAAAATATGCACAAAACCAGGCTAGACACAGTATACAGCAGCTTGTAGCGTGACGGAAAAGGTGGTGGAGGCCTGGAATGCCCTTCCAGAGGAAGTGGTGAAGATGAAAACAGTCAAAGAATTCAAAGGGGCATGGGATAACCACTGTGGATCCTAAAAGTTAGAGAATGGAAATAAGATAAGAGTGTAGAGGGGTAACTTGCTGGTATGGTGATTACTACCCTTAGCAGAAGGCATGGAGATTGCTATCCTTAACCTCTATGCTTTGATGCTTTTAATGAACCTGCAACATTGCTCCCTGCTAAGGCGGCAGGGGGAAAAGAATTGGATTCAGATGACAACCGAGGGCTCCGACTTCCATGGTCTGGAATACATATAGGAAAAAGCACAATATTGCGCTCGCCAGCCGCAGAGGTTCGCGGCCAGTGTCTGTCACCTCCAGGGGCAGGAGACCCGCTCCTACCCCATTTCTGGCCGCAGTATCCTGCTGCTGGTCCCATGCTCCATGGGCCCACCAGTCTGCCTCTGCCTCCGCAGACGCCGGTACTGCCGCTGACCCGCTTTTGGTTCCTCTAGGTGCACGTGCGCGTCGCTCCCCTCTACTTAAAGGGCCAGTGGTGGGAAAGCTTCCCACGGCCCCAGCCAATGACGTCAAGCTGGGGAACTATATAAACCCAGCCTGGCCATCCCCCTCTTCCTCAGCAACAGGTCCTGCTCCTGGAGAGTAGCTGGTTGCTTCCTGACTCCGTGCTCCTGATTCCTGGTTTGTGCTCCTGTTTCCTGGCTCCTGTTTCCTGACCCTGTGCTCCTGCTCCTATTCTTCAGATTCCTCGGACTACTTCTCTGGCTCTGACCTCTGTATGTTTCCTGGACCTTGCCTTGTCTGCTGCCTGCCTCAACCGTCTGCCTGTCCATCGGATCTCGTCGTCTCGCTGCCTACTCTGATCTCTGACCTCCATCCGGACTCCTCTTCTTGCTACCAGCCTCAACCTCTAGAACATCTGACCAAGCCTCACCTTCTAACTCCGTGAGATTCTTCACCAACAGGAGACCCGCACCTAAGTCCAGCTGGCCCGGGCAGCCAAGGGCTCAACATGCAAGGAACGAGGGCTGGGATTGGTGAAGGTCCTGTTGGGTCACTGCACGACAGTATCTGCTCCCGACGACGAGGACCTGTAGGGGTGTTACCACCTGCAAGTAGCACCAACCTTGTCCTGGTGCAGGGGTCCATCATCTAACATTTTGCTGAGGCCATGGACCTGGTAGATCTTCCTGGACTGCAGGCCTAGCCCAAAAGATGCAGCAGCAACAGTACCTGGATATGCTGGGCAGTACCATAGAGCATCTTGCTGCTCGCTTGAATGCCTCTACCTCCACTGGTTCCACTGGTTCTGCTACTCTGGCTGCACCCACACTTCCAGCCATGACAATGACACTACATCTTCTGGCTTGTTCCTAGGTACGCTGGAGATCCTAAGCAGTGCCGGAGTTTCCTGAACCAATGCTTTATGCATTTCTCCCTCCAGCCGTTTCAGTTCTCCAGCAACACAGTCAAAACTACCTTTATCCTCTCCCTGCTGGACAGAAGGGCCTTGGCCTGGACCTCGCCCCTGTGGGAGCGAGGAGCCCCATTGTTGCAGGATCTTCAACACTTCATGCAGACCTTCAAACAGGTCTTTGACAAGTCAGGATGCCTAATCACTGCAGGTTCTGACATACTCCATCTTCGGCAGGGCTCAAAGGCGCTAGCGGAATATGCCATTGAGTTCCGTACACTGTCTACTGAGCTGGGCTGGTGGGAGGATAACCTCCGAAGCATCTTTTTGGAAGGCCTATCTCCTCGGATCAAAGATGAACTTGTGGCCCAGGAACTCCCAGAGGACCTGGATGCCCATATAGACCTTGCAGGGCGAATCGACCATCGCCTTCAGCAATGGCTTCGGGAATCCCGAGCACCCAGCTGATCGGTAGTCCTTGCTCCATCTTTCTCACGCCCCCTTGGCGCCGAATCCCTCAGCAGAGGCTGTCTCGCCTCGCTTCAAAGAACCCATGCATTTGGGCCAGACTCGCCTCTTGCCAGAGAAAAAACAGTGGAGACGTTTCCTGGACCTCTGCCTCTATGTAAAGCACCATTCCTCTTGTATATAACATTTATTTTGTATACTATATTTAAATTGTATATTGTTTAACCATCTCTTTTCTCTCCTCTCTTCTTCCTTCTCCTAGTTCGGCAACCCTTGTTAAATGTAACTGTACCTTCGGACACCACAGTTCTAGTTTTTGTATATAATGCACTCCTGTTCGATGTAAACCAGCAAGATATGTTTTCATGATTGCCGGTATATAAAAACTCTAAATAAATAAATAAAAAAAAATAAATTGTGCCAGGAAGGGTCACCTGTTGGCTCAATGCCCTGTCAGGCAGGGAAGCTGCCAAACCTAGGTGTCAGCGGGGAGATGATCCTAGGTTGTATCGCTCCTGGTCCCCAATGTACACTGCCAGTTTCCATTGTCCTGCCACAGTGCGCCTTCCCTCCTTTGGTGCTGGTAGACTCGGGCGCCGGTGGGAACTTCATCTCGAGCGAACCAGTTAACCAACTAGACCTGACCATGGTACCCAGGACTCCGCCTATAGTCATCTCTTTGATTCACGGTGAACCTCTCCTGGACCGGATTACCCAGATCACCACCCCATTCGCCTACATACCGGTGTCCTGCATGAAGAGACTATTTAATTTTTCATCCTTGAGAAGTCAATACACCCTATCATCTTGGGACTACCATGGCTGGAAACACACTCCCCCATCATTAACTGGGGTACTCCAACTGACTTCATGGGGGCCTCAGTGCCAAACTGCCTGCCTTCTCTTGGTTCAATGCCCCCCTGTTTCCTTGGCAGCAACCTCCGTGAGCCTGCCTCCACAGCATGCCGAATATGCGGATGTGTTCTTGAAGAAGATGGCCAAAACATTTCCAGAACACCGGCCCTTTGATTGCACCATTGACCTTCTGCCCGGCACCATGCCACCTCAGGGTCGGGTATATCCACTGTCCTTCCCTGAATCCAGAGTCACGATGCAGTATATCCAGGAAAACCTGGAGATAGGGTTTATCCGGCCTTCCACCTCACCTACAGGAGCCAGGTTCTTTTTCATAGCTAAGAAGGACAGTACTCTCCAATCCTGCATTGACTATCAGGGATTAAATGCCATAATCAGAAGGGACCGTTACCCCTTGCCCTTATGGCAGAGTTACTTGACCGGTTACAGGGGGCTAAGATTTTTACCAAGTTAAACCTCCAGGGTGCATATAATTTGGTCCAGATCAGGCCAGGCGATGAGTGGAAGACTGCATTCAACACCAGAGATGGCCACTACGAATATCTGAACTTCCTGGTCTGACACCCTTTCATTAGTTTCACTCTACCTATCTACCATTAATTCTTGGCTATCTCATAATCGTTTAAAATTAAATCCATCAAAAACTGAATTGGTTCATTTAACATCCATTACAGATTCCTCTATAGGTCCGCCATCCCATTTCACATTCAATGGTTCAACCATCCCAATTAATTGTCACGCCATAAATCTAGGAGTAACCATAAATACAGATTTATCCATGAAACAACAAATTTCCTCCCTAACAAAGAAATCATTCTGGTCTAGACTATTGTAATGCTCTCTATCTAGGTCTATCTGATTCATCAATTCATCCGCTACAACTAGTTCAAAATAGTGCTGCTCGCTTATTATCCGGTACCTCCATTCGCAATCATATTACACCCATCCTACATTCTCTTCATTGGCTACCCATAAAGTACAGGATAAAATATAAAGTAATCTCAATCATTCACAGTCTAATTAATAATTCCTCATCCACCTGGCTTTGCACCTTACTCCGTATTTACAAACCCACCCGACACTTAAGATCACTTACTCAAAATCTCTTAGACATTCCATCACCACGACAGGCCAGATTAGACATCACCAGGAAAAGAGCTTTTTCAGTAGCAGGACCATCACTCTGGAACTCACTACCCAACCCTCTTTGCTTAATATCAAATCCTCATCATTTCAAAAAAGCTCTAAAAACATTCCTCTTTCAACAAGCATTTAATACTTCCACTAAGCAACCCCCTGATCATAAATGAAACTTCATCTCCCAAATTTCTCTCATCAGTTACATGTCACTTTAACTTCTCCCTTCCCCTATCTTCCCATCAGTGTTCTTTAAGGATATTACGATTCGTCCCCTCTCGTTCCCCTTTTTACCCTCCCTGCCCTCCTTGCTTAAGGCACGCTACCTTTATTTTATTTTAATTTTAATTAATAATTTGTTTTTAGCTAGTTATCATCTAGCTATTTAGTCAAATTTATGTATTTAAGTTTATTTTAGTTATATTTTATTTTTATTTTATTTTTAACATGTTGTAAACCGTTTTGATAAAATTTTATTTTAAAAAACGGTATATAAATACCTTTAAATAAATAAATAAATGCCGTTCGGCCTGTGCAACGCCCCAGCAGTGTTCCAGCACATGATGAATGAGGTCTTCCGGGATTTATTGCACACATCGGTAGTAGTATACCTTGATGATGTCCTCGTCTACTCCAAAGATCTCCACTCACAATGCTGAGACGTCAAGCTGGTCCTCCAACGACTGCAGACCAACAAGCTTTATGCCAAGCTAGAAAAGTGTCTCTTGGAACAAGAGTCTCTCCCCTCCCTGGGGTATATCATATCCAGCACTGGGTTCCACATGGATCTGAAGAAGGTGGCTTGCATCCAGTAGTGGCCCCAGTCTTTCGGCCTCCGGGCCTTACAACGTTTTCTAAGATTTGCAATCATTTATAGACACGTCATCCCCAGATACTCTCAGCTTGTCACCCCACTCACCTCTTTCACCAGGAAGGGGGATAATCCCAAGCAGTGGCCCCCTGAAGCAGTCACTGTGTTCAACAACCTCAAATGAGCCTTTCTTCAGGGCACATGTCTGTGCCAACCAGACTCCACACGTCTGTTTATTATAGAAGTTGACAGCTCCGCTACTGCCGTAGGGGTGGTGCTGAGTCAGCATTCTGACAAGGGAGCCCTGCGACCCTGCTCCTTTTTCTCCTGGAAATTTTCCTTGACTGAGAAGAACTATGGCATCAGAGATAAGGAACTACTGGCTATCAAAATGGCATTTGAGGAATGGCGTCATTGGCTCGAAGGTGCTCAGCATACCATTACCGTGTACACCAGTGGTTCTCAACCCTGTCCTGGGGACCCCCCCAGCCAGTCGGGTTTTCAGGATATCCACAATGAATATGCATGAGAGAAAATTTGCATACACTGCCTCCATAACATGCAAATTTTCTCTCATGCATATTCATTGTGGATATCCTGAAAACCCGACTGGCTGGAGGGGTCCCCAGGACAGGGTTGAGAATCACTGGTGTACACCAACCATAAAAACTTGGAGTAAGAACATAAGAACATGCCATACTGAGTCAGACCAATGGTCCATCAAGCCCAGCATCCTGTTTCCAACAGTGGCCAATCCAGGCCATAAGAACTAGAGATGTGCATTCGTTTATGACGAATTAGGCAATTTTAACGAAATAGCCTAATTCGTCATGGTTCGGGGGCCCGCCCCCCGAAACAGATTTTCCCTGAACTACGAGAAAAATTTGTTTTTCGGGTTTGTACGGGGGGAGGGGCACATTGTATTTTTTTAAATAAAAAACCACCCCAAGCATTAAAATTTACAATAATACATTAAATACAACCTCCCCCCCCCCCACCATCCCGATCCCTCCTCAAGACTTACTAACATCCCCTGTGGTCCAGCGGGGTCCCGCGAGCGATTTGTCCCTCCGTGGCATCGGGCTGTGTGGCCTGTCTCGCAAAATGGCGCCGATAGCCTTTGACCTACTATGTCACAGGGGCTACCGGTGCCATTGGTCAGCCCCTGTCACGTGGCCATCGGCGCCATCTTGTGCTCCTACCATGGGTCAGGGGCTGACCAATGGCACCGGTAGCTCCTGTGACATAGTATGGGCAAAGGCTATCGGCGCCATTTTGATTACTGGCAGCCAACGGTCAGCTCCTGTCACATTGCTCCTACCATGTGACAGGGGCTGACCAATGGCACCGGTAGCCCCTGTGACATAGTATGGGCAAAGGATATCGGCACCATTTTGATTACTGACAGCTGACGGCGAGATCGCTCCCGGACCCCCGCTGGACCACCAGGGGGGGCGGGAAAGCCGGCACCCTAAAACCCACCCCGACCCTTTAAAATAAATCCCCCACCCTCCCGAAGCCCCCCAAAATGTTTTAAATTACCTGGGGTCCAGTGAGGGGGTCCCGGCGCGATCTCCCGCTCTCGGGCCACGGCTGCGTTAAAAGAAATGGCGCCAGTGGCCCTTTGCCCTTACCATATGACAGGGCAAAGGTAGCGCCGGCGCCATTTTGGTTCCTGTCACCCGATGTCACGAGTGCAGGAGATCGCTCACGGACCCCCGCTGGTCCCCCAGGGACTTTTGGCCAGCTTGGGGGGGCCTCCTGACCCCCACAAGACTTGCCAAAAGTCCAGCGGGGGTCCGGGAGCGACCTCCTGCACGCGGGCCGTATTGCTAATATTCAAAATGGCGCCGGCGCTACTTTTGCCCTCACTATGTCGACATAGTGAGGGCAAAAGTAGCGCCAATATTCAAAATATTCAAAAGTTAACTTACTTTTTCTTACAGTCCTCTCTGCCCTCCTCCGGAGGCGCGCACCGCGGCTCCCCTGACTCCTGGGGGCAGCAGGTGGTGAAAGCGGCCCCCGCCGGCGAAGATGGATGAACGCGCGCCCGTAGTGCAAATTGGGCGCACAAGCCAGCAAAGGCGCATGAACGGGCGTGCGTGACGTCACGGCGTTCATCCATACACTTTCGGTGCCTTGAGCGCCCGTCCCAAATTGACAGGCGCTCAAACCTGCAAAGGCGCATGAACGAGCGTGCGTGACGTCACAGTGTTCATCCATATGCCTTTGCTGGCTTGAGCGCCCAAATTGCACTACGGGCGTGCGTTCATCCATCTTCGCCGGCGGGAGCCGCTTTCGCTGCTTTCGCTGCCGGCTGCCCCTGGGAGGCAGGGGAGCCGCGGTACACGCCTCCGGAGGAGGGCAGAGAGGACTGTAAGAAAAAGTAAGTTAACTTTTGTTACACTTTATTCCCAATACTTTAATAGCATGTCGAGTCGCTTTTCGCCCTGCGCCTTGCTTCGGGAGGAGGGGAGAGAGGACTGGGGCTGCCCTGGAGACCGGCAACCATGGACACGGCCAGGGCAGGTGAGCGGGGGCTGGGGGATGGGATTAGTTGCGATCTGAAGAGTGGCTTTCCCGGTGCGTTGGATTTTAGGTTTTTAGGTTTTCTTTTGCTTAAAGTTGGGATCCACTTCCTGGTACCTGTCATTTCAAATGTCATTTGAAATGACATTTGAAATGACAGGTACCAGCGCACCCAGGATACTGTATAGGCGCTGTATAGCGCCTATACAGTAAAATGGATTGCGCTTCATGGACGCGCGTTGGACGTGCGTTGGACGCAGCTTGCATTTGCATGCCATTTAAATACAGTATCGAGCGGTATGTTATCCGAACTGTGCGTGCGGCAAACGCGGGTGCGCCTGGCACTAACGCACCTCTTTCTACCGCACCTTACTGTATTGGCCCGTAAGTAAACTTGATTAATAGCAGTTAATGGACTTCTCCTCCAAGAAATTATCCAAACATTTTTTGAACCCAGCTATACTAACTGCACTAACCACATCCTCTGACAACAAATTCCAGAGCTTAATTGTGCATTGAGTGAAAAAGAATTTTCTCCAATTAGTCTTAAATGTGCTACTTGCTAACTTCAAGGAATGCCCCCTAGTCCTTCTATTATCCAAAGTGTAAATAACCGATTCACATCTACTCATTCAAGACCTCTCATGATCTTAAAGACTTCTATCATATCCCCCCTCAGCCGTCTCTTCTCCAAGCTGAACAGCCTTAACCTCTTCAGCCTTTCCTCACCTATCCCATGACTTTTTACTTTTCCTAGAAGCCTCTCATGAGGGACTTTGTCAAACTCCTTCTGAAAATACAAATACACTACATCTACCGGTTCACCTTTATCCACACGTTTATTAACCCCTTCAAAAAAAATGAAGATTTGTTAGGCAAGACTTCCCTTGTGTAAATCTATGTTGTCTCTGCTCCATTAAACCATGTCTTTCTATATGCTCTACGATTTTGATCTTTAGAATAGTTTCCACTATTTTTCCCGGCACTGAAGTCAGGCTCACTGGTCTATAGTTTCCTGGATCACCCCTGGAGCCCTTTTTAAATATTGGGGTTACATTGGCCACCCTCCAGTCTTCAGGAAGGAAAGGATAGTGGAGTATCTAGAATCCAGTGGGTTGCAGGATCCGAAGAGGAATAATTTTTCCAGAGGAAGATTGTGTCAAACAAATTTGATAACTTTCTTTGATTGGATAACTAGAGATGAAGAGTGTATACTGAATGTATTTTAGTTGGATGTCATCAAAGCTTTCGATACACTTCCACATAGGAGGCTCATAAATATACTGAGCAATTTGGAGGGTCCCCAGGTGGTGGAATGGATTGGCAACTGGTAGGGTAGTGATAAATGCAATTCACTTGAGGGGAAAAAAGATGATTAGTATAGTGCCTGAGGGATCTGTCTTGGGTCCGGTTCTGTTCAATATCTTTGTGAGTGATATTGTAAAGAGATTAGAAGAAATAATTTCCCTTTTTGCAGAGGAAACTAAGATTTGCAATTGAGTGGACACCCCCTTTGTGAGTAGACAGAGAAGTGACCTAAGAAAGCTTGAGGAATAGTCAAATGCTTGAAGTTAATATTCATTGTGAAAAAGTATAGCATCATGCATTGGGGGTATAGAAATCCAAGAGAATGGTACATCTATAGGGGGTGAGATACTGATATATGTTAACCAGAAGGGAGACCTCTGGATGATCATGTCCCATGATCTTAGGATAGTGAAACATTTTGATAAAGCAGAGGTCAAAGCTAGAAGGGTGTTAAGGTACACAGGTAGATCAGAAAATAGGAGGTGATAATTCCTCTATATAGGTTAATGGTGAGACCACAACTAGAATATTGTGTCCAGTTCTAGAGGAAATAGACTGGAGGTGATCCAGAAAAAAGCTAACAAAATAGTGCAGGGTTTGCAACATTCTCCAAGGACAAGCAGGATGGTAGTCCTCACACATGGGTGACATCATCAGATGGAGTCTGGAATGGAATTTTGATGTCAAAGAATCTAGAGGTTTCAAACATGTCCTTATGAGCATGTGCAGCTGTAGTCAACGCCCTGCCTCCTAGGCAGAGACCCTCAGGTTCTTTTTTTCCGTGGAGCTGTGTGCTCGTGGAAGCCGTGTGTCTCACGGTATTCGGCTTTCCTCTCTTCTCTCACTGTTTTGTAAGTGATTTTTCTAGAGCTGCAGCTGTTTTCTTTTCTTTATCTTATGGTAGTTTTATTTCTTTCCCTTTTTTCTTCTCCTCTGTCTGCCAGCCGCATGGCAGGCCTTAGTTACTGTGCAGTCTGGCAGAGTCTATTTCTTCCTTTAAAAATAAAAATACTGTTCTTGCAGTTTAGTTTCTGTGTCCTCTCTTTGCTCTGTCTGTTTTTGTACCTTGTCCAGTGCTGGCAAGACTGATTGAATGCAGTCCATTGGTGATCCATGTAGGCCGCTAAGCCTGGGAACTTGCCTGAGTTCTACCCAAGCAAGGGAAGGTCCAATAAAGCAAATCGGAAGGTGATCCCACGTAGCCAAGACAAAAAAAACAAGGGGGACAACCTTATGCAGTGGAAAGATTTATTAAGTGTAATTACAGAGCCCGACTCCGGCCAAGTTTCGCCAGTTAAGGCTGCATCAGGGGATGATTTCTGATGTCAAAACGAAAATACATAAACAAATTCTTATGTCAGATTTCAATCTTGATCCTGCATACACTTATTTCCACTTCACGATCTAACAGCGTGTCACGTATCGATACGAGGATCTGCCTCTTTGGTTTAGAGATATTGCAAAATTACTGCATAAACTTGAGCGTGACACGCTGTTAGATCGTGAAGTGGAAATAACTGTATGCAGGATCAAGATTGAAATCTGACATAAGAATTTGTTTATGTATTTTCATTTTGACATCAGAAATCATCCCCTGATGCAGCCTTAACTGGCGAAACTCAGCCGGAGTCGGGCTCTGTAATTACACTTAATAAATCTTTCCACGGCATAAGGTTGCCCCCTTGTTTTTTTTGCCTGAGTTCTACCCAGCCAGGAGTTCTATGGTATTTCACCGATCGATCAGTATCAGTGGATACAGGCTAAGAGAGAATTTGAAAAGAAATAGGCCGGAGAGGCAAAAACTCACAGTAAAACCTTTTTAAAATATATCCGAAGCAGAAAGCCTGTGAGGGAGTCAGTTGCACCATTAGATGATCGAGGGGTTAAAGGGGCACTTAGAGAAGATAAGGCCATCGCGGAAAGATTAAATGATTTCTTTGATTTGGTGTTTACTGAAGAGGATGTTGGGAAGATACCCATACCGGAGAAGGTTTTCATGGGTAATGATTCACATGGACTGAACCAAATCACGGTGAACCTAGAAGATGTGGTAGGCCTGATTGACAAACTGAAGAGTAGTAAATCACCTGGACTGGATGCTATACACCCCAGGGTTCTGAAGGAACTAAAAAATGAAATTTCATACCTATTAGTAAACATTTGTAACCTATCATTAAAATAATCCATTGTACCTAACGACTGGAGGGTTGCTAATGTAGCCCCAATATTTAAAAAGGGCTCCAGGGACAATCTGGGAAACTACAGACCAGTTAGCCTGACTTCAGTGCCAGGAAAAATAGTGGAAAGTGTTCTAAATATCAAAATCAAAGAACATATAGAAAGACATGGTTTAATGGAACAAAGTCAGCATGGCTTTAGCATTGATCTGACACATCAATTTCGGGACTGCTTCGGGGACCATAATTGCCACTGAACACCATAGTCATCCTTGATGCCTTCAAAATGCTGGGATGCCCTCAAGGTGCGTGACCACCCTCGATACCACACGGGCCTTCTATGCTGTCTGCATCAGTGGACATGGATTATCGATGCTTCAGAAGCTCTTGGCCTTGATGTGGCGGAGTAGCGACACCAACCTCTGGTGTCGAGGACCAGGTCTGCCATCGAGCACCATGGTTCCCCTTGATGCCGATGGGGCCATTCTCAATAGAAATACCCTTGATGTCATTGATCCATCAATGCCATGGTGCCCTTGGTGTCCTCGATGCCCGCAGTGCGATCAATGCCCACGGCTCCATCGATGCCCTCAATTCCATCGAGGTACGTGCGTGGTCATCCTTGATGCTGTCGAGGTATGTGACTTCGATGCTGCGGCAGCCATTGATGCAGTTGAAGTGCATGGCCTCGCCATGGCCACCATCAAGGCTGTTCAGTAAGTGGCCTTGATGCCATCACAAGGCAGGGCCTCGATGCCATTGCAATGTGGAGCTGTGCCAATGCCATCAGCGTCTTTCGATGCCATTCAGGTGCGGGGCTGCCATGGAGGCGGTCGGGCATGTTGGCTACTGTTGCCTTTCATTGCCACTCTCAACTATATCGAGCTCCACCAACGAGGCACTGCGACCACCCTTGAGTGCCCTGGTCGTCCCTGAAGCATTGTCTGCCTGGATTCTTGGAAGCCCTCAAGTGCCACTGAAGCCCTCAGGCAACAGGAATTTCAGCCTTGGATGGATCGAGCGCTGGGGTTACCATCTACTCAAGGCACCCTGGTATGCCAAGGCATCCAAGCACAGTGGTCAGGTGCCCTAGAGCTTCCTTGTCGGTGTCCTGACAGGACACGGAAGAGCAACGTGCTGTCCCATTACAGGCTACGGCTATTGGGCACCATGGATGATCTCAGGGGCCCTGAGCTGTTGGGATCGGGGGGGCATCAGAGACCCCGCCTGAATTTGTTCACTAGCGAGGATCTTGTCAGCCAAAACCACTGGCGAGAGACGCCATAAAGTTCACAGAATCAACGCTCTCGGACACAAAGTTGAGCTGAGGGAACAGTCGATGGCATGGGCAGTCATAGGTTCCTTTGGGCATCGATGAGCCATGTTGGTGCTGCAGAGCCTCTGCCTGCAAGCACCCCTGGCATCCTTGGTACCACCAGTCTATCGATGCCTTTGGGCACCTAGGTCTCTATTGATGCCACTAGGCAGTCGATGTCCGCAAGCACCTGTGGCGTTGGGGATGGCGCTATATACCGTTGAATTGATCCTGATTCGATCAAGCGCTGTTGAAGCCCTGAGTGCAGCATCATTCAGTACCCTTGATGTGACCCTTTGTTGGTGAACGCGATAGCGCTATGGGCCCTCTGTGCACCGTCACCACTGTGGGCACCAGTGGATGTGGTTGGATGCCGCGGGATATATCTTTTTTAAGATGCGGCAACTAGAATTGCACACAGTATTCAAGATGTGGCCTCACCATGGAGCAATACAGAGGCATTATGACATCCATCGTTTTATTTGCCATTCCCTTCCTAATCCTGACATTGCTTTTTTGATCGCCACAGCACACTGAGCCAACAACTTCAATGTATTATCCACTATGACACCTAGATCTCTTTCCTGGGCGGTAACTCCAAAGATAGAACCTAACATTGTGTAACTACAGCAAGGGTTATTTTTCCCTATATTCATCACTTTGCACTCGTCAACATTAAATTTCATCTGCCATTTGGAAGCCCAATCTTCCAGTTTTGCAAGATCCCCCTGCAATTTATCACAATCCGCTTGAGATTTAACTACTCTGCATAATTTTGTGTCATCCGCAAATTCGATCACCTCACTCATTGTATCCCTTTCTAGATCATTTATAAATATATTTTAAAAAGCACCAGTCCCAGTACAGATCCCTAAAGCATTCCACTGTTTACCTTTTTCCATTGTGAAAAACTCTGTGTTTGTCTTTTAACTAGCTTGCAGTCCACAAAAGGACATCGCCTCCTATCCCACGGCTTTTTAGTTTTCTTAGAAGCCTCTCATGCCTTCATCCACTGAAACTCTTGATGCTGTCCTGCATGGTCAGAAAGGTCTGGTACTTTGGCATGTAGGGTCTGTCTCAGGCCGTGTTGTTGTTGCTGTTTTTCTCCAAACGCTGCTTGGGCTCTTCTGATCTTTGTGCCTTTCAGCCACACATGGGCACACTTCTGTAGAGACATTCTGTCATTCAGATGTCAGTGGACAGCAGTATCTTTCTGGGGAGTTCTCAGGTCCCAGTTGGGTTTTCAGTTGTCTTCTAACACTGAAGGAAACTGTGTGGTCTTTGTCCAAGAGTCCTTCTTGTTTACATCTCTAAGCTTCTTCCTGTACCCAGGAGGTTCTAGGCCTACTGTCTTTGTCAGGGTGTACAAATCTGAAATCCTGCTTATAATATTTTCTGTGATGCAGAGTATGCTTCTGATTGACCTTACATCACTCCTCTGCCTTAGGCGTCCCTGCTACGCATGGGGGTTATGTGTCTCAGTCATTTCTATGGTTTATCTTTGTAGAACCCAACTCTTCTCCACCCTGGACCCCTTGTGGGTCGGCTGCCTCACAGGCAAAAATGAGAGTAGTAGTGCTTTCAGCTTTGTCCTGTTCGAATAGCCTATAGCTAGGGATTTACCCGTGTGTGAGGACTACCATCCTGCTTGTCCTCGGAGAAAGCAGAGTTGCTTATCTGTAACAGGTGTTCTCCAAGGATAGCAGGATGTGAGTTCTCACGAAACCCTCCCGCTTCCCCTGGGAGTTGTTTTCTCCATATATGTGCTATATCATGGACTGAGGGACTCTGCCTAGGGGGCAGGGTGATGGCTACAGCTGCACATGCTCAGTAGGGCATGTTTGAAAGCTCTAGATTCTTTGAAATCAAAGTTCCATGCTGGACTCCATCTGATGATGTCACTCATGTGTGAGGACTAGTATCTTGCTGTCCTCAGAGAACACCTGTTACAGGTAAGCAGCTCTGCTTTATGTATTTCTTAGATTTGTATCCTGCTGAATGAACATTTTGTTCCCAGCAGGTCAAAAACAAACCATAAAACATATAGGATGTAGCTTAAGGACCTGGGTGTTCAACTAAGTAGGGGATCGTTATGCCCTCATCTACCCTGGATGATAAAGAATCAAGAAGAAAATAAAAATTGACCTCAATAAAAAGTAATAATCTACAATCAGCAGCTGGGATATGTCTTTGCAGTTTGGTATAAATGGGCAGTCTAAATGGAAGAATTTTATTTTTCTGCTGTCATCTACTATGTTATTATACTATTTACCTGGGTCAGTGGCTTTGAAAATTGTCCTCCCCATAACTTAATTTATAAAGCATTATTTTTGAACTAACACTTCAAGTCATCTTGTCAGAAAAAAAGTGTAATGATCCTAGGGAGGAAAAAGCAAGGCCATTACCTGAAACACTATACTTTATATGCTACCATCTAAAATATTTTAAGGGCTACCCTGTTGCAAATCCCTGAGATATATTTTACTTTCATTTTATTTAGTTTGTCATTTTTGACTGCCCAGTTGTCACTTATCAATCTGGTAGACAATCACCTTATATTCAGTCACATTTTTAAAAACGATTTATGCAACATGTCTATTTGTTTATTGATCATTTATATAATTGTAATATATTGCTCACATCCTCTAGTTGCTTTCCCATCATCGGGAGGGAATGTATTGTGTAATGGTTATTACTCAGTACAGTGACTCAGGAGAATGTTTAGAATATGAGATCAAATCCCTTCTGCCTCTCACTTCTTTATGAAGTATAAATTCAGAAGTGAAGGCATTCATCCAAATATCCACTTCATCTTATGGTGAGGAATCTAATGTGATGCAAGTGGTCATTTGCCAACATTTCGTGCTCACAGCACCATATGGAAAACTAAAAACTGTACTGAATAGAATGCAGTGTAATCTGGCTTTGTTGCTCATTTGGAAACGGACACCAGAGCAGGTCCCTTTGTAGAGGGACTGTAACCCTGAAATATCCTCTCTTTTCCTCTTGGCTCACAACAAATCTTATGATCTAAAATGACTTTTGTTTTTATAATTTATGCTTGATGTTGTTTGGAAGGGCTTGGAAGCTACCATTTCCTTTGTAGTGCTAAGCACCATTTCTATCACTGGTAACTAAGTATTATTAGAACATAAGAAATTGCCATGCTGGGTCAGACCAAGGGTCCATCAAGCCCAGCATCCTGTTTCCAACAGAGGCCAAAACCAGGCCACAAGAACCTGGCAATTACCCAAACACTAAGAAGATCCCATGCTACTGATGCAATTAATAGCAGTGGCTATTCCCTAAGTAAAATTGATTAATAGCCATTAATGTACTTCTCCAGGAACTTATCCAAACCTTTTTTGAACCCAGCTACACTAATTGCACTAACCACATCCTCTGGCAACAAATTCCAGAGTTTTATTGTGCGTTGAGTGAAAAAGAATTTTCTCCGATTAGTCTAAAATGTGCTACTTGCTAACTTCATAGAATGCCCCCTAGTCCTTCTATTATTCGAAAGTGAAAATAACCGAGTCACATCTACTTGTTCAAGACCTTTCATGATCTTAAAGACCTCTATCATATCCCCCCCTCCGCCGTCTCTTCTCCAAGCTGAACAGCCCTAACCTCTTCAGCCTTTCCTCATAGGGAAGCTGTTCAATCCCCTTTATCATTTTGGTTGCCCTTCTCTGTACCTTCTCCATCGCAACTATATCTTTTTTGAGATGCGGCGACCAGAATTGTACACAGTATTCAAGGTGTGGTCTCACCATGGAGCGATATAGAGGCATTATGACATTTTCCGTTCTATTAACCATTCCCTTCCTAATAATTCCTAACATTCTATTTGCTTTTTTGACTGCTGCAGCACACTGAGCCGACGATTTTAAAGTATTATCCACTATGATGCCTAGATCTATTTCCTGAGTGGTAGCTCCTAATATGGAACCTAACATCGTGTAACTACAGCCATGGTTATTTTTCCCTATATGCAACACCTTGCTGGGCTTGATGGACCCTTGGTCTGACCCAGCATGGCAATTTCTTATGTTCTAATAGTACATAGTTACCAGTGTTAGAAATGGTGCTTAGCACTACAAAGGAAATGGTAGCTTCCAAGCCCTTCCAAACAACATCAAGCATAAATTATAAAAACGAAAGTCTTTTTAGATCATAAGATTTGTTGTGAGCCAAGAGGAAAAGAGAGGATATTTCAGGGTCCACATTAAATTTCCACATTAAATTTCATCTGCCATTTGGATGCCCAATCTTCAAGTCTTGCAAGGTCCTCCTGTAATGTATCACAGTCTGCTTGTGATTTAACTACTCTGAATAATTTTGTATCATCCGCAAATTTGATAACCTCACTCGTCATATTCCTTTCCAGATCATTTATATATATATTGAAAAGCACCGGTCCAAGTACAGATCCCTGAGGCACTCCACTGTTTACCCTTTTCCACTGAGAAAATTGACCATTTAATCCTACTATGTGCAGTAGTGTTAGTGCACATGGTAAGCACATTTACCATGCGCACTAAAAAATGTGTGATTTGCCAAATCTCAGTCACAGAGCAAAAAGCATGCTCTTTAGTTCATATATACATATGGTAAAATTTACCATGCTCATTTTTGCTAAACTTGTAAATAGCATGGTGATGATTTTTATTACTGTGGTATTTATGAAGCCCATGCTCTCAGGAGTTAAATTTAGATTAGCCATTTACTGAGCAAAATTTAACTCATAGTTTGGAGCTGTATTTAAGAGCTAGTGCGCCAATCTTGCACCAGGGTCCGCATGCTAGCAGTTAACTAATGGAGGGAGGGGTGGACAGCGTCCTGCTCCTCCTAAAGGTAACCATTTGCTCTTGCCACAGTCACCAAAATCTTCCTCTCCTATCCTCTCTTCAGAGTCTTAATCTATCTCCAATCACTGTCACAGTCTATCCACAGAAAACCAAGTGTAACATTCCCCTTAGATCCCCAGTCTACCTACCTTCTTACCCTACCTTTTTCCTACCTTCTACCCCAATCTACCTACCTTCTTCCCCTTAGATCCCCAGTCTACCTACCTAGCTACCTTCTTCACAGGAAAATAGACAACATTATGTCTCGCTTCCCCTCCACACAAGCCTCCACTGATTTCCATTTTGACAACACCACTGCTAGACTACCTGCACTCGAAATCACATCTTCATTAGAAATTGAATCCATCATAAAAAAAATGAGACCCTCCACTCACCCATCAGACACCATCCCAACAAAAACCCTCCTCACCATCCCTAATATCATCGCCAAGCCTATTTCGAATATCATCAACAGATCCATCTCACTTGGCAATGTCCCTAAAAATCTTAAACATGCCATTATCAAACCCATTTTGAAAAAACCCATACTTGATCCATCCGATCTCGCCAACTATCGCCCCATCTCGAACCTGCCCCTCATAGCTAAAATCCTAGAAAAATCAGTTAACCGCCAATTAACTGAATACCTGGACGAACACAACATTCTCTCACATTCACAATACAGCTTCCGCCGACATCACAGTACTGAGACATTACTTATCTTATCTCCGATTACATCCTAAAAAGCCTTGACAAAGGTCTCTCACATATCTTGATCCTCCTCGATATTTCATCTGCTTTTGACACGGTCAATCACAAAATTTTATCAGAACACCTCACTGACATTGGCATTACAGGCTTAGCCCTCCAATGGTTCCAATCCTACTTGTAGGATAGACAATACAGTGTCCAAATTGGCAACTGTACATCTAAACCTATCGCCCTCTCACAAGGTGTTCCGCAAGGCTCCTCCCTCTCCTCCCTCTCCTCCCTCTCCTCCCTCTCCTCCACTCTTGTCAATATTTACCTCCTCCCACTCTGCAACCTACTATCCAAACTGGGCCTCCCGCATTTCATATATGCGGATGATGTGCAAATCCTTAAAACATTTAAAACTAATCGGAGAAAGTTCTTTTTTACTCAACGCACAATTAAACTCTGGAATTTGTTGCCAGAGGATGTGGTTAGTGCAGTTAGTATAGCTGTGTTTAAAAAAGGATTGGATAAGTTCTTGGAGGAGAAGTCCATTACCTGCTATTAAGTTCACTTAGGGGCGGATTTTCAAAGGCCCGCGCGCATAAATCCTTCCGGATTTACGCGCACAGGGCCCTCGTGCGCCGGCGCGCCTATTTTGCATAGGCCGCCGGCGCGCGTAAGTCCCGGGGCTTTTGTAAGGGGGTGTGTCGGGGGCGGGGCCTACTGACGCGGCATTTCGGGGGCGGGCCCGGGGGCGTGGCGCCGGCCCGGGGGCATGGTCGAGGCCTCCGGACCAGCCCCCGGGACCGGAGGACGGAGCAGGGCTGCCGGCCGACGCGCACAAAGTTACGCCTGCTTCCAGCAGGCGTAACTTTGCCGACAAAGGTAAGGGGGGGGGTTAGATAGGGCCGGGGGGGTGGGTTAGGTAGGGGAAGGGAGGGGAAGGTGCGGGGATGGTGAAGGAAAGTTCTCTCCGGGGCCGCTCCGAAATCGGAGCGGCCTTGGAGGGAACGGAGGCAGGCTGCGCGCCGACCCCAGATTTTATAAGATACGCGCGGCTACGCGCGTATCTTATAAAATCAGGCGTACTTTTGTTCGCGCAACTTTTTAAAATCTGCCCCTTAGAGAATAGCCACTGCCATTAGCAATGGTAACATGGAATAGACTTAGTTTTTGGGTACTTGCCAGGTTCTTATGGCCTGGATTGGCCACTGTTGGAAACAGGATGCTGGGCTAGATGGACCCTTGGTCTGACCCAGTATGGCATTTCTTACCCGTAACTGACATACTACACAAAGCTACCGAGACCTGGAACTTCACCCTCTCGGTCATAAATACCCTCCTGACAATCAACTTCCTCGCACTCAACACTGCCAAAACAGAGCTCCTCTATATCTCACCCCAAAACATTTCCCCACCCCTACAGGCAGTCAACTCACCCCACTCCAACACAACCCCCCCCCCCAACATGTGCGCAGTCTCGGCATTATAATAATCGATAACCACTTTACTTTCAAAAAATTCATTAATAACACACTTAAAGCCTGTTACTTCAAACTGCACACCCTAAAAAAAACTAAAATCCCTACTACACCTCAGTGACTTTCACACCATACTATAAGCCTTCATTCTATCGAAAATTGATTACTGTAATGCCTTGCTCTTAGGCTTACCCAAAAGCACATTGCAACCACTTCAATTACTCCAAAATGCTGCTGCCCGGATCCTCACTAACACCCATAAAAGCGACCACATCACCCCTGTCCTCAAACACCTGCATTGGTTACCAGTTACCGCAAGAATCACCTACAAATCCATCACCCTCATCCCTCCACAACCAAAACATGCACTGATTCAAAGAACATTTCACATTTCACAACACAAACAGACCCACCAGACAGCAACACTGCAAATTCCTTTGCCCAAACAGTCTAAGCTTAGCTCCACTAAAGCTTGGGCCTTCTCCTTAGCCGGGCCCGCCCTATGGAACAAGCTCCCTTCGTCAAGAATCATGTCCAAAAAAATTTAAACAGAACCTGAAAACCTGCCTCTTCAAACAAGCATACACTTAACGGCACTCCTTCCCCTCTGCTTGACTCTTGACCCTCTTCACCTCCTTACCCCCACCTCCTACCATACAACCCCCTTAGTTTAGCCCCCTTGCTTTAATTTCTCGCCCTCCCTCCTCCTTTCAACCCCCCCCCAGTTCATCCTCTACCCCTTATATCCCTACTTTCTTTTTGTTGTATATTATTCTATATAATTTGTTAACAGTTGAGTCTTTATTTTATGACCTGTTATCTAGCTGTTGCTTAATTTTATGCTCCTAGTTCTATGTTTCACTGTAAAGCCCGTTTTGCTGCATTTCGCTTATTGTGAACCGATGAGATGTTCCCAACATTCATCGGTATATAAAAACTACTAAATAAATACATAAACAGTCATCCCTTATCTCTCTGGTCTCCCTCTCCGGGGGAGTGTCTCCTGCCAGTTCGTCATCTAATGCTGAAATGGTAGGTTGGGAAGGGGCTCAGGAGAGCCTGGAGAGGGATGTAGGAGGACCTTGGGAGAGGGGACAGGATCACTTTGGGGAAAATGTTATGATTGCAGCTCTGGGAGGTGGGAGGGGAGGAGATTGAGGCCTTTAGCTTTTGGGGGGGGGGGGGGAATTTAATTTGATGGGAGGAAATTGGAAGAGTAGTGTTAATCTGAGTTAACTGTCCTTTTAACTATGGTCCAATTAGCACAGAAAACATGGTGTACTCCAGAACTCAGAGGCATCAAGAGGGAAGTAACGGAATCGATTTGGACTTGTTGTGTCCTGTTGATAAGGTATGAAGAGAACCAGGCCAACACTGAACCAGTTATCCTGAAGGAGCGCAGTCTTGAGAGTAGGATGGAGTGATTGACCATGGCTGAATGCAACAAGATTACAGCCTCTTGATAAGATTGTTGTGGCTATCGGCCATGGAGGACCACGGCCAACCCTCCCTACCTTTTCCGCCACGAGCTGCTGCTTCTCCCAGTGAGCGCAGCGACCTCCGCTTCAGGGCCGGCCGACCGTGGCCTGCCATGTGGCTTTGAACGCCGCCGCCCTGCTTCCTGCGGAGCTCTCCCTAGGCGCGCGTGTGGGAGGCTCCGCCTCTTAAAGGGCCCAGGCCGGGAAACTCCGGTCCAGCCCTTTCCGATGACGTCAAGAGACAGGGCTATTTAAACCAAGCCTCAGTCCTCTCTTGCTTGCCTTAGCAACAGGTCATCTCCTCGGAATGCTAGTTGCTGCATTGATTCCTGCCTGAAGTCCTTCTCCTGATCCAGCTCCTGATTCCTGCCTGAAGTCCTGCTCCCGATCCAGTTCCTGATTCTGCTCTGGTCCTCGCTCCTTCCTTTGGACTCCAGTTCCTGCGTCCCTCCTCAGCTTGATCTCCTGGTTCCGTCTCTTGGCTTGTCTCTCGTCTTCATTGTCTGCTGCCCATCTCGACCCCTGGCTTGGTATCTTCATCTCTGCTTGCCTGCCTCTGCCCCAGATCCTCTGACCAAACTCTAGTAATACATCTCCGCTGCCAGCCCTGACCCGGACTCCTGACCACGTCTTTGCCTCGTCTCTCCTGCTTCACCAAGGCAACCCGCACCTAAGTCCTGCCGGCTCCAGTACCCAAGAGCTCAACCTGCGGGGAACGAGGGCTGGTATAGGTGAAGCTCTAGCTGGGTTGACCTCACCTTCTCCACCTACCGGCGACGGGAACCACGTAGGGCTGTCCCTCTGTGGTAGCACTAATCCCCGTCCCGGCTCAAGGGTTCACAATCACAACAAAGATGATAGTTTATCTGAATTTAGCCAACCAAATGGCGCTGAATATCAGCCTGTATACCTCACTATTTCTTCCTCCTACCTGGGATCTGAGCAATATTTTTGCCAACTGCACCCACTTAGTCTCTGTGTTTGCCACTACCAAAGTGGCACAGTATATATACATAGAATTTTCAAAGGTGCACATGCGGTTTTGTGTCAGCTTGTCTGCGCACACAAATATCTCATGCAAAGTGTAAAGGTACTTTTAGCACACATGCGTTGCACTTTTTAATTTTTTTTTTAAAGAAAACATGCATGGTTTCCCTTTGAAAACTGACATAGTGTTTGCAGCCAAAAGTGTATGTATACATTGCAAACAATGTGGGCTATTCAAAACTGCTCCATTTCTATACTTATTCAGTGGTATATAATATCTTGGACTTTTTTTTTCACTTTTTATACATTTTCATATTGCCATGGCAACACATTTTAGGTGAACCTTTGTGTTTGGAGGCGGGACGCAGATGGGGTGAACATATGTTCACCACACATATTTTAAGTATTTTGTCCCTCGTGATAGTTCCATTTGAGAACTGAAAGGTTGGAAATTTGTTTTCAATAAATGTCTATTTAGAATTATACGTTTTTAGCATGTCAGATATATTCTGAGAGGTCCATATTCAGCCGCTGTACAGCTAGAAAATTTAGCCAGATAAATTTATTGGGTTAAATTTGCACGGATATTTAGCAAGTAAGCACATTGCTGAATATCTCCAGCTATCTTAAAGTTAGCCAGATGAGTTTATCTAGTTAACTTTAGAGCAGCTGTTTGGGTATTCTAAAGTTATCTAGCTATACTAGCCGGATAACTCTGAAGATCAGCATTTATCTTGTTAAGTTACTCTGCCCCAGAATGCCTTGTCCCACCTCTGAGTTAGCCAGATAAAAATGTATCCAGCTGACTCGGGGGCCGGTCAGCACTGCAGGATTTTCAAATCCCATTTTTTTGTCTGGTAAAGTCCGAGCTTAGGCAGGCAAATAGTTCTGAATATAGGACTCTATCTTACTAATTTCTCCCTCTGCCAGAGATCTCATCAGTATTTTTACCCACTTAAAGCCTTTGTGTTTGCTCCTACCAAAATACCACAGTTTCAATTTGCTTCATGATTTTAAGTTAGTAGGAAGCCAAATAACTTTTCCTGATCTTATAATGGCAAGTGATGTAATGTGAATGCCAGAATAGATATGAGTGATGACCTATACGTGGAGAAATGTATAGAGTGTGAGGCAGCGATATGACTGAAATGCATGTGCAGTACTTTCTATGATATAGATGTGAATATTTGTAGTAAAGTCTTCACTTTTATGTAGGTGAGTCATTCTTGATATGTTATCTGAGCAGTTTCACCGTAGCGTATGAGTCTTCGGATCTTCTTATAGCTCTGAAAATAGTACAGTTTCAAGAATGCTTCCTTTAATTGAGAAGATAAGGTTTTTAAAAGGGTTTGTATAAAGTGTATGAATTGCAGTGTTGAGTGTTTGAGGTGTAGCTGAATAAGTGTGAGAGACAGAGGGAATAAAGATGTGAATATAAGAAAATGTTAAGTTTAGATCAGTGAAAAAGAAATGATATGAATGTTCTGTAGGCTAATACAGTCACTAGAGTACTGAATAATGGTTTTTCAAGGGTGAGCCCTAGTAGGAAAAGAGATGCTGACTCTTTCAAAGCAACTTTTTAATAGAAAACTTTAGCTAGTGTTTATATTTAGAAGGATTCTCTTCTTTTACTCTTTAGTTACCAATTTAAAATAGTTTCAAGAGTGCTAAAATAGTTTTTAATAACTAATAAGAGTAAAAGAGAGAATTGGTTGTGTCTATCTTTGCTATATTTTCCACAGCACAAAAAATGTTTTAAAAATGTCTGAATGACTTCCACGTAAAATATCGGCACTGTTCTAGCTTGGATTTATGTCAGCCCCAAGTAGAAGTAAATGTATTCTGATGTGAAGGCATTCAGAAGTAAATAAATTATGCATGTGAATCAGCGTTCGTAGGCAGGTCCGTGGGCGCAGTGGAGAACATTAAGGGAGCTCCTGTACTGGTGCCTAGTCCATGACCCTCCAAATATCTTTTTTAGGCTATGAATAACTCACAAGTTATCCAGCTAAATGACAGTATTGCCGGAACTTATCCAGCTAACCTTTATCCAGATAAGTCATTCTCCAGCTAAAAATTATCTGAATAAGTTATGGGGCATTCTGGAGTGGGGATGAGGTAGCTGGAAAACTTAATCTAGTTTACCCCCTAAACGTTAGCCAAATACATTTTTTGACTAACTATAGCTGGCTTCATGAGCAAGTCTAGTGTTATCCGGGAACTTTGTGACCGATTCACCATTCTGAATACATTTTAGTGACTCAGGCTCTTTAGGCTTAATCAGCTACATTCAAAAGCTGGTTGAGTGGCAATAGTGTATAAAAAAAAATGCAGTGCAGCTCTGGTGGCCTGATTCCCCAACCCTCCACTCAATGTCTGAAAAAAGGATCCTGCCGAGCCATCCCCCACCCCCAAACCCTTTTTAAAATTGACATGGCATAGGTCCACTCATTGGCATCTCCCCAAACCACTCCTTAGTTAGCCAAAATAAGATAGGAATACCTCATCCTCTACTTCTCTGCCCCCACCCCTAACCCTCACACAGTCGATACCTTACTAAATCCCTTTCAGCCGCTAGAATTACGATACGCTCCTCCACTCCCAGTGGTTTGCTGCATTGCTTTGACACTGTCTATCTCCTCTGTAGGCCAATTTCAGTCACAGCTTGAACCATGGGGCCTACAGCGAATAAAAGATCCCACACTGTTCATTCCTGCAGACTGAAGCCAGCCAGCAGAGGAACCGGAAGCAAGTAGGAATGTTCTCCTCTTGCCCATCAGGGGAAGATCCATCAATCAACCTAAGGAAGTGAGAGAGAGAGCAAGAAAGAGAGAGAGGCTAAGGAGAGACAGCAGTAGCAAATGATGATGTAAACACTGGTTGTTAAAAGATGCTGGGGCTTGTGAGTCAGGCAGTATTAGAACCAACCCAGGTATTTAACACAGATATTCAACCTACTTCAGGTACCAAAAGCATGAAATAATAGATCAGGCCTGTAGATCGTTAGATAAACTGTTGTATAATTTGATAATAGTATCCTCCCAGACATAAGAAACTTAAGAAATGCCATACAGGGTCAGACCAAAGGTCCATGAAGCCCAGCATTCTGACCCCAATAGTAGTCAATCCAAGTCACAAGTATTTGGCAGGATCCCAAAGATCTAGACCTTCTTGCTCACAATCAGGTATACATAGCTAATAATTGTTTATGGATTTTTCTTTCAGGAACTTGTTTAAACCCTTTGAACCCAGCTACTTTCCTATCACCACATCGTCTGGTAACAAATTCCACAATTTAATTGTGTGCCAAGTGAAAAAATACTTTATCTAATTTGTTTTAAATGTGTTACCTATTAGCTTCATGGAGTGTCCCCTAGTCCTAGTACTGTTTGAAAGGATAAATAACTGTTCCTTGTTTACCCATACTTAAGATTTTATAGACCTCCATTACATCTCCTCTCAGCTGTCTCTTTCTCCAGTTCCGAAGAGCTCTAACCTATAGCTTTTCCTCATAGAGGAACCGTTCCATCCCTTTTATCATTTCAATAACCCTTCTCTGCATCTTTTCTAATTCCATTATATCTTTTTTGAGATGGGGCAACCAAAACTGCACACAATACACAAGGTACGGTGCCACCATGGATTTTCACATGGAGGCATTATGATATCCTCTGTTTTATTTTTCATCCCTTTCCTAATAATCATTCCTTTTGCATTATTGACTACCGTCATGCACTGGGATTAGGACTTCAAAGTATTGTCCACAGTAACTCCCTTCCTGGGTGGTATTGCCTTATATGAAATCCAGCATCATGTACCTATAGTTTGGATTATTCTTCCCCATATGCATCACTTTGCACATGTCTACATTAAATTTAATCTGCTATTTAGACACCTAGTCCTCTCTAGTCTTGCAAAATCCTTTTACAGTTTCTCACAATCGGCTCATAATCAAATTTGATTAAGTTCAATCCTCTGCGTATTTGATCGTTCCTTTTTCCATATCACATCAGTCCTAGAATAGTTCACTGGGCTACGCCACTATTTACCTTTCTTCATTAAGAGAAATGAGCATTCAGACCTATTTTCTATTTCCTATCATTTAGTCAGTTGCCTGTCCTCAATAGGGCATTGCCTCCTATACCATGACATTTTAATTTCCTAATGAATCTCTCATGAGAGATTTTGTCAGATGCATTATGAAAATCTGGATGCACTATATTAACTGACTCACCCTTGCCAACATGTTTGCTAACCCCTTCAAAAAAGACTTCTCTATACTAAATTCATGTTGTCCCTTCCCCATTAGTCTGTATCTGTCTAGAAGGCCAATAATTTTGTTCGTCAAAATAGCTTCTACTATTTTGTCTGGCACTGACATCAATCTAGAATTTCCAGGATCACCTCTGGAGCCCTTTTTAAAAAGGGGCATTATGCTGGCTACCCTCCAATCCTCAGGTAACCTAGCTGATTTGAATAAGAAGTTAGCAATTACTAATAATAAGTCTGTTTTACCATCTGGTCTAGGTGATTTGTTACTGTTTAGTTTGTCGATTTGCTCTATTATATCTTTTGAGTGCACCATGATTTGATTCAGTTTCTTTGAATCAACACCCTCAAAGAATTTTTCTGACCTAGGTATCTTCCCAACTCCCTCTTGAGTAAAGATGGAAGCAAAGAATGCATTTAGTTCTTCTGCTATGACCTTGTCTTCCTTGAGTGCCCAATTTACCCCTTTTTCATCTAGTGGTCCAGTTGACTCCCTCACAGGCTTCTTGCATCAAAAGTATTTGAAATAATGTTTTGACTATGGTCTCTCCAGAAAGCTTCCTTTCAAATTCTCTTATGGCTTGCCTTATTAATACTAATTACATCTAACTTTCCTGTTCTTATGCTTTTTCCCATTTTATTTTTTTCATCCAACTTCCAGTTTTTGAGAGATGTCCTTTCACCTCTCCATTTAACAGTGCTGGCAGTCATGGGGTTTTCTTTCTACCTTTTTTAATGTATTGAATTCATTTAGTCCAGGCTTCCAGGCAGCATCCACACTACATTCACTTAACCCTTGCAATCTCTCCTTTTAGTTTTTTCTATCTAGTTTCCTCATTTTATCATAGTCTCCCTTTTAAAATAAAAAAAAGTAGGATAAGTGCCGGCCACTGAGTGTGGCTAGATAGTCAAAGAGTGCCATTTGTCTGACCATGTCCAAACTTAGCTGGACAAATGGGGAAGAATTTAGATCTCATATATAGGGGAAACAAAGTATTGCTTACTAGTGCAGTCCCAGAATGAATTGGAAACTGCAGATACATCTGTGTGTCTTAACTCACCCTAAAGCTAAATCAGAGTCCCGGCTAGTATTCTTCCAGTACTTTTATTTCTCATGAGCAAAACAATTTAAAATAGATAGCCTCAGAGTTTGGATAATAATGAAAACGAATAACTGATGTTTTAAAGAAATGATTTTTTTTGTTTGTTTTCTAGATCTGCCAAGCTTGCCCACCATGTTTGGAAAGAAAAAGAAAAAGATAGAAATTTCGGGGCCTTCAAACTTTGAACACAGAGTTCACACGGGATTTGATCACCGAGAACAAAAGTTTACAGGACTTCCTCAGCAGTGGCATAGCTTGCTGGCCGACACAGCAAACAGACCTAAGCCTATGGTGGATCCTTCATGTATTACACCAATACAACTTGCGCCTATGAAGGTATGGTACAATTTTACCATTGCTGACTACTTTACTTGCAAGCTTCAAGCATGAGATGGTAGAGCAGCAGCATTTTACAGAAACAACAAGTATTTCATCCAGAACATTGTCTTGGAAGACTAGATCTTTACCCATAGAGCTAAGTTTTTAAGAAATATTTCTGCTTAGTGTACATTTCAAAGTCCCCTGTTCAGCAGGCAGGGTTGACATCTGAATTTTAATGAAGACAAGTGCATGCAGATTTTTTTTTCTTTAAGAGAGATTGGAGTAACAAATGTGTAGGTCTGTCTGTACTATTGTTTGTTTGTTTTTTAACAACTAACCATTATTTTCCCTTCATTGGGCCTTACTCAGAAAATACTTTATCCCATTTCCCTTCATCGGGCTATTCACTTCCTTTTGTAGTTCTAGCTTTTATTTCTGTGTGGTCTCCAGTATTGCATTTCTCTAGCTGTAATGTTGAACGAATTGGACCTAGACAGCCTTACATTTCAGGGCCTTATTTAATTAAGATTTGTTTTCCAAGGGCTTAAAATGGGAGAAAGTCCTTTTTGGATAAGGCCCTCAGAATTGATTTAGAAAGCCCTGTTTGATACCACTGCCTGTTGGACACAATGCAAGTAATCCATTGCTAATCCTGCGGTATTTGTGGCTTTGTATGCATTCTTGAAAACACGAACCCTGTACCTTGTACCATACATGCCCTGTATTTTGATTACTCTGGTTATCATGAGGCTTCTTCATGCAGATAGATTAGTAAGGCATTTTAGCTGTACTATTTTTATTTATTCTAGGTTATAGATTGATCTCTACAGGGCAAGGTATTGTTACAGTCTGCAGCAGATGTAAGATAGTGGAAAACTTGCTTCCTTTATATTTGTATTTTTATAATGTCTGACCTTAATCAGAGGTAGTTCTCTGGCTAAGAACATTTTTCATTTATTTTCATATAAACATTAATTTCCCTTTTTCCATTTCTTTGGTTCATATTCACGAACATCTACGATTCATGAAAAGATAAAGATTTTTGCCCTTATTCCATCCAGCTTCAGTCATTCTTAGCAATACTTGAAGGTTGTGACATGTATGTACTAGGAAGCGGGTGACTTTTGTTCTTTATTCAAATAAATTCAGATTTCCTTGTTGTCTGCTACACCTCTTAGTGCACACTCCATAACCATATGAAACAGTGGGGATGACGGTCCAAACCCTTCTCTGAAAACTTAGCACTGATCTAAGATCTTACAGCGCGTGTTTGATGTGCCTCTTGGGCCACGGCAATTGCTGCAGAATCACGGCAAGCTGCTCGTTGCGTGCCTTCCTGCTGGCTGCTGCCGGCTCCCTCCCATCCACGGGCGGCTCCCTCCGCTTACCCGACTCCCAGCCCAACCTCCCCTGCCCACATCTCCTCCCGCCTGGCTGGCTACTGAGGTTGATGCCGATACTGCGCCATTCCCATCCAATTGCTTTGCGGGTCTGTTACGTGTGAGGCGTGTGTGGCACAAGTAACAACTCTCCGCTTTCATGCAACAACGGAGTTACTTACTTATTTATTATTTATTTACTGGCATTTCTTGCCCCCCTTTCCAATTCAGCCCGAGACGGGGAACAAGACAACATGCATATGTACATTTTCTTCTCTCAGAAAGGCCGATACAGTACAACCTGCCCCTGGATGCGCGTTTTCCCTTACCCCTTGTTCAGTAAGGGGCGGAAAATGCGCGTCCAACCCGCGGCACCTAATAGCGCCTTCAACATGCAAATGCATGTTGACGGCCCTATTAGGTATGCCCGCGCGATACAGAAAGTAAAATGTGTAGGCAAGCCGCACATTTTACTTTAAGAAATTAGCGCCTACCCAAAGGTAGGCGCTAGTTTCTGCCAGCACCGGGAAAGTGCACAGAAAAGCAGTAAAAACTGCTTTTCTGTGCACCCTCCGACTTAATATCATAGCGATATTAAGTCAGAGGTCCCAAAGGGTAAAAAAAGTAAAAAAAAAATTTTAAATGGGCCGGCGGCTGTCAGGCCAAAAACTGGACGCTCAATTTTGCCGGCGTCAGAAACAGGTGGTGCGGTAGAAACAGCCGTTTCTACCGCACCACCTAATTTAAATACAGAATCGCGCGCACAGGCGAGTGGCCAGTGCGCGCGCCGGGAGAGCGGGCGTTCGTCCGCTCTCCTGCGGATTTTACTGAATCGGCCCGTAAGTGAAGTCACATGGAGACATGGATAGGAAGGCGTTGCGGTGAGCTCAGTGTCAGTTCCAGCCATGGAAGGAGTAGCAGCAGTGGTGAAGGATGGATGGGAGTGGAATGAAGGATACAGCATTGAAGCTGCTGGTGGGGCAGTGAGGAGAGCTTACAACATCAGCTGGGAGTGGGGAGGGATGAGGGTGAAAGCATTAAACCATGGCTAGGGGGAGAAAGGCAGCATAAGAAAGAGGAAAGATAGTAATGGGGGGGGGGGCAGCAGTTGGCTAGAAGTGGCTTTGAGGTGCACAGGGCAGAGAAATGAAACTTCAGGGGAAGGAAAGCAGAAAGGATTGGAAAAAAGAAGAGATGTGAGAGGGGAAGGCTGCAAGCATTGGAATATGGCGGTAAAGGCAGAAGAAAGGAAAGAAAGAACGGAGGGTGAGGGAGTATAGAATAGGGGTTCCCAAACGTTTTGGCTGTGCCCAGGTTGGGGCCCATGTCTATCCCCTCCACTGTCTTTCTCCATCCCTTCCCACAAGCCTACCCCCACACATTTCACGTATTCCCCCAAGCCCATTCCCTCTCTTTCTCCCCCACTCCAGTCAGTCCCCACCATCCCATTCACTCTTCTTCTGACCATAACCAGTCCCCACAAATCTATGCTCTAGCCTGTCCCAAACTTTCCCACTCTCTCCCTCCCCAGCCCCAACCCACCAGTGCCCCTCACTCTCCCCCAGCCTTTCCTCACCATTCACTCTGTTTGCCTACAGCCTTCCTCCACAAGTCACTATTTCTCTTGTCCCAGCCTTTCTCCACCTCTCGCACTCTGTCCCCCACCCTTTCCCCATAAGCTGTTCTCTCTTTCCCCAGCCCAATTCTATCTCCCCCAAGCCTGTCCCCACTAGTCTCTCTCCCCTCTCCCTAAACCACCAGTCTCTCTCTCTGGTCCTCTTTTCAGCCATTCTCTACTCTGTATTTACCCCTCCCTACCCCACAACTCTCTATCTCCCCCCACCGCCACCACCACTAGTCTCTTTCTCTGTCTTTCTCTCCTCATTTTATTGCTGCTACACTGCTGATTCGGCCAATGCTACTGTTCCCGGCTGCTGCTAATCTCGCCTGAGCTCCTGTTCCCGCTACCACTACAGCTGTTCCTGACCCTCTATTAATTCCACTACTTTCTGGCCCACTCAGACTGCTGCTAATCCCATCACTGCCACCAGTATACCTTCTCCTGTCTCTCATAGGCTGCCCTGATCCTCCTGCCATTGCTGCTGTCTTAGCCTGCAGGTGAGTATCACCAATGTTCTCACTGCTGCTGCTGCTGTCTGTGGTCCATGTGGATTACAACCCCAAATTCAGTCTTTTCTTTCCTTTCCTGTGGTCCGCGGACCTAATATGATGGCTTCACGGTTCACCAATGGTCTACGGACTACTGATTGGGAATCACTTGTATAGAATATAGGGCTAAAGAGAGGAGAGAGAGAGAGAAAAAAAAACAGGATACACAGAGAAGTGAAGGTGGCTGGGAAATAAATAACCTTTGGGAGGAGGAGAAATAGAGTGTTGTGAGAGTGGGTGGGGTAAGAGGAATGATAGGAAAGCAGAGAATAGGGAGTGAGGAGAACAAGCAAAGAATCATAAGAGAAAAGGAGAAAGCCAAATAAATCTGAAATGAAAAAGTTAAGAGGAAAAATAAATTTTCAGTTGTACATATTAAGAGAGCAATTTTCAATTTCTCTTCAGGATTTGCAGCCTCACTGCAAGCTCAGGGTCTGATTCATCAAGGTATTTTTCCCTACACACAGAACGGTCAAAAAACCTTAGGGGTGAATTTTAAAAGCCCTACATGGATACCAAAGCCGGGATATACATGCACGTTGCGTGGATTTTAAAAAGTGCCCATGTATGCGTGTATCACTCGCTACGCGCACATGTCGAACGTTCAGGAAAAGGGATGGGGGTGGGCGTGGTCTGGGCAGGGCGTGAGTAGGTCGGGGAAGGCCAAGAGATGTGCGCATAAATACTTATGTACAAGGGCGAGCAGCGGAGGCCCCTGCCGCGTAACTTTATTACTGTTGTGGATGGCGTGTAAGTACAAAAACAAAAAAATCTAGGCTAGTCAGTGGGGTTTTAAGGGTTGTGGCTAACAGGGGGAAGGGAGGCTAATACGTTAGGGGACTTTGGAAGTGCTATCCCAATATTGGGCGAACTTGGCACGAACTGTGTTGGCAAGCGTCCCTTATAAAATTCCTCCACTTACGCGGTGGACGCAGCATTTGCGCACACATACACGTGTCCATTTAAAATTGTGCACACACGTAGGTGTGTTCAGCCTATTTTATAACATAAGCGCATATGTTATAAAATGAATGTGTTTCTGGACACAAACCGGCAAATGCGCAAACATGTGCGTCCGCGTGGCTCTTTCAAAGTTACCATCTTAGGGGTCGATTTTAAGCCCCACGCGCGTGTGGTTCCCGGTGCAAGTGCACATGGATGTGCCGATTTTATAACATGCGTCCACTGGCATGCGCATATTCTAAAATCTGATGGCCGTGCACACGTTTGCCGGGTTTCAAAATCCGTTCGCACATGTGCAGGCGTCCCGCAACTCGCGGGGGGGGGGGGGGGGGGAATTTTAGCAAAATATGTGCGGTGACACAATTGGGCTTCCACCAGTTCCCTCCCAGTCCGCTCCATTTAAGGAGCGGACTGGGCGGGAACTTTCCTATCCCTAACCCTACCCTTCCTACCTCTTCCCCTCTCCTCCCCGACCCCTAACCTAACCTAACCCTACCTATCCCTAAAATGTGTATTTTAATACTTACTGCTCCCCGGAAGCAGAACTAATCTCCTTGCGCCAGCCGGCTGTCAGCTCGTGCTTCCCCGGGACAGCAGCTAATGGCGCTGTCCCGGCCCCTCCCCGCTCAGACCACGCCCCCGTCCCACCCCTTTTGTAGGGTCCGGCACTCCGGTGCGTGGGTTACGCACATGGCCGGGCCTGTTCTAAAAGCAAAGCATACATGTGAAAGTACACAGAGAGATTTGAAAATGGGACGATTTTCAAAATGCATTTTTATGGGTATGCATGTGTTTCGCCATGTCAAAACCTTTATTGCCGCCTAAATGATTATAAAGTGATTTTATTCTTTTTATGAGAAAATATTTTAAATTAGGATTTTAAAGGGCCAGCCCTGTAACTCAGGCAGTGGTGCAGTGCAGGGGGTCTGGGTTCGAATAGAGGGAGAGAAGATGTCCATCATTACTGTAGTGACTCCTGCTGGACAGTGAGTGTCACTGAGGGTTCACCTCAGAAGAAGCACCACTCCAACTCTCTAGCTGGCAGGGGTACACCGAGCCCTATCAATTTTGGTGGGAGGGAGGGGGGTTGAAGGTGATAAAAGGGAAAAAGGATTTTGAATAAACCTGGCTATTTTATGAATACTGCGTAATGTATAGCAAATGCAAATATATATATATATATATATATATATATATATATATATATATATATAAATATGCCACAGAATTGCCTCAGAGTCTCAAACGTTTGTGCAGAATTTTGTAACCCTTGCCACAGAATCTACCCCTCAGCTACCTTAGAAAACTAAGGTAGCTTGCTTGTAGCCTTATGGCTAACAATTACGTAAAAGATGCATGCTTCGAGAATTACCAAGGTTGCTTTTTTTGGTTAATCTGAGCTGTGTTAGCCTTTATAAAGGTTTCATATCCGCCCGACTACTTTGTTGGTTTTCTTGTAACTACTGTTATTGGTGGGCTGGCATGTTTCTCCCTTTCTGGCATCTATACAAAGGCTTGCTTCAGCACAGAGTTAATGGAGGCATTCAGTTTCTACTCTGCTGGTCTGCACCCTGCAGCATCTGCCTGATTTTGGAAAGCTCGAGATGTGCTACAGAGAGAATATTTTGATTTTTTTTTTCCCTATTCTCCAAAGGAACCAGTTATTCTTCTGTCTGTCTTCTGTCTTTCTCCTAGCCTGGATGAAAAGGTACCTCTGAGCATGCTTAGCAAAGTTTCAGCATCATATTCCTATCTTCCAAGTGTGGCAAAGGGAAGGCAGAGGAGAGGATTCCTGCATGTGGGAAAGTGAAGCTTTTTGCTTCTGATTTAGAAATGAAGTCTGCAGCAATCAAAGTGTGGCGCCTCCAATCCTCAGTTGTCATGAATTCATCAAAGCTAATTACTGAGATTCCCAGTTTCTTCAGCCATCACAGAGGTCGTAGCCTACTTCAGAGTATTAACCAAGCATGCAAAATATTTCACAGGCAGGACAGTTACAATTGCTATGTTTGTATGTGCAGGAGAAAGAGACAGAAGGCGTGCGGGAGAGTAGAGTGTTTTATCTCATTAACTTGTTATCAGCAGTTCAGTTCTACAGCTTGTTCTATTTCCAGTCCAATCCTTTTATACAGCACAGGGGTATATCCATAACAATATGTGCATTTTGCTTTTGCTACAACTCAGAATTGTGTCATGTGTATGGTACATAATTGCTTCAAAATTGACATTACTGTGGCCAATAGGTTTGAATTCCCTGGTGTCTTTAACTGGACTCTTGGTGAGATGTGATATCTTTGAGTGGACCAGTGCAATTTAAATGATGCAGTACATGAGCTTTCAACCTGCAAATAGAAACATAGATATGACGGCAGAAGAAGACCAAATGGCCCATCCAGTTTGCCCAGCAAGCTTTCACACTTTTTCTCTCTCTCTCTCTCTCTCTCTCTCATACTTATCTGTTACTCTTGGTATTTAGTAACCTTTTGGTTCTATTTCCCATCCACCCCACCATCAATGTAACCTTTTGGTTCTATTTCCCTTCCACCCCTGCCATTAATGTAGAGAGCAGTGCTGGAACTGCTTCTAAGTGAAGTATCTAGCTTAATTGGTTAGGGGTAGTAACCGCCGCAATAAGCAAACTACTCCCACGCTTATTTGTTTACCTAGCCTGTGCAATTCAGTCCTTGTTGGTTGTCATCTGAATATAAATCTTTTCTTCATCCCCCCCCCCGCCGTTGAAGCAGAGAGCAACTCTGGATATGTATTGAAAGTGAAGTATCAGGCTTAATTGATTCCGGGTAGTAACCGCCGTAACAAGCAAACTACACCCATGCTTATTTGTTTATATGCACTCTGAGAAGGGAAATTTTAAAAGGAGTTACACGTGGAAATGTAACATACTATCATAGCAATTTTCAAAAGCCATTTACATGTGTAAAGTGCACTTACGCTGTATAACCTAAAGACAATTCAATGGCATATATTGTACCAATTTTCAAAAGCCCACTTACATGGGTAAAGTGCACTTATACGGTATAACCTAAAGACGATTCAATGGCATATATTGTACCAATTTTCAAAAACCCACTTACATGGGTAAAGTGCATTTACATGTGTAAACATTTAAAAAAAAAATCAGGCCCTATGACCTTTCCCCAGGTTGCTAAAGAAGCAGCTCTTCCATAGCGCTTTTCAAACAATATTTTATTTGCCTTTCATTTATTTTTTTTGATTTATACTTCTGCTCATCCAACAGGCTTAATTTGATTTAATTTGGTGTTTTTATTCCATCTTTCAAGGTTCAAAGCAGATTACATAATGGATATTCCGTCTTTTTAGTGCATTATACTGTATTCTAGGTTAGGAAGTATTAGGAAGAATTACATCATAGGCAGTCTGCATGCGTTTTAATGTGATGATACAGTAGATGACATTGATGATTTGCAAAGAACAACTTACTCAATTAATTCAGCTATTATTTACATTCAGTGTGCATAGTCAGAATCTGTTATAGATGCTTCATTCAGTAATTATTTATATCCAGTGAGTGTAATTGCTGCTTAGGTTGGATTTAGTGTATTGCTGGTTTGTATGTACTGCAGTATGTTGATAAATGTAGGTTTTCTGGGAGGTGCAGGGAAGACGAGGATGATGTTGGCCTGGTCTGTAAAGAGCTATGTTTTTGGTAGCCATTGATTCCGTGTTCCATAGTTTTGGTGCTGCTTCTGTTGAAGGCTCTGTTTCTGTTTGTTTTTGTTTAATCAGAGTCTTTTCAGGGGTGAAGCAGTCAGTAGTTTTTGACAATATAGGATTTTTTTTCTGGGTGATATTCTTTTACCTTCTCACTTAGATATGTGGGGCCAATGTTCTTAAGTGTTTTGAAATGTGAGGGCTAACAATTTGAATTTGATGCATTCAGAGAACAAAGAGTAAACAGCAAAATACAGAAATCAGTCTTACAGCCCACATGTAGCAGAAAAATCCACCGAAATCAAATAGCTGTAACACCTCTGTGCCCAATTACCTTGCAGAGATGTTCCCTGGTCCGAGACTGGCCTGGCAGCAGCCCCCTCAAGCAGGCCGTCTCGGTCCTTGTATACTTAGCATTTGTTGCCTTCACCTGGAGAAAAATGTGTTCGTGGGTGGGACTGCCGTCCCTTAACCCCAGGAAAAAAACCCCAAATAGGACTGTAAACAAGGCTGGCAGTATTTGCAAGTGTGTGCAAGTTTTATTAAATTATACAACTATAAATATCTACAAATTATCAACCGGCATATTTATCTCCTTTAGAATATTGGTCCTCACCAGGAATCACCATACAGGAAAGAAGGAATCTCTTCTGCTGCTCTTGTTCCACTACACTGATCCTCCCTCCCTTTTTCCTTCCCCACTGTGCCCCGAGTCTCACATATCTGCAGGATTAAACTGAGCCGGCGCATGCTGCATGTCATATAGGAAGGATCTTTCTTGTCCACGATGACCCTTGACTCTGCCTCTGCTCCATGAGTGTACTCCTATCCCTACTGGATGGACCAATGCTCCACCTCCTCTTTATTCTACGTCTGGGTCTCTGCCTCACAGGGCAGAAGCGGCATGTGGCAGGACTTGAACCAGAGTCTGCCCAGTCAAAGACTGGTGCCCTGCTATTGAAGCTACAGATTACCTAACCTGAGGCAGACCTGTGTTTGCCTGGAACACGGCCTCATCTCTGCGGATCCGGATTGGGGGGGGGGGGGGGGGGAGGGGATTTCAAAAGGGGAGGCTGGGAAAAACCCAGGGTTTGCGAAAATTGATGGCCGAAGTTTGCACAGTGGCATTAGAAAGTAAAGTTCCACCAGTGAAGTAACCTGTAGTGAATCTATAGCTCATGTGAATCACTGTTTGTGGAAAATTGAGCACTGGCTGTCTGACAACACATTGAGCTGAACCATAATAAGGCAGAACGTTTATGGTTAAAACAGCCCCATTGGTAACTGGATAGTCCCAAGCTTCAGTCTTTCAGAGAAATAGTCATGTTATTTGGTGTGGCAAAAATAACAAGAGATAGGTGGCACCTTATAGACTAACCAATTTATTGAGGCATGAGCTTTGGTCAAATTGAACCTGTTCTGGGACTCTCACTGATCCCATGTTAGAGAAGAAGTCCTGTTTCCCACAAGGGCTGGCTCTTAAACATTCCAGTTTCCATCTCTCAGCGGAGAGGTTTCCAGACTTCTTTCTCAGGATTTTCTCACCATTGATTAGTACGGTTAGTACTGAAATGTATTTGACTCTCTCAGTTTACATTGTCACTTGACTAGTGAGAGGAGGTTGGACCTATGGGTTAAGTCAGACTCTGTCGAAGTTTCCTAATTGGACATTCAGCAAGGGGTTGGTACGGTTGGGGTTTTTCCCAATGTCGTTCTCTTCAGTTCCCTGCAGTCCTGGGATCTGCCTCCTTGTATTTTTTTTGCTGCTTCTGACTTCCAGTTGGAATGTCAGGGGGAGAAGCCATAGTGTGAAATGGAGTGGTCTTACTGTGTGGCTTCACAGAAAGCTATATGAACTTTTCCATGCTTTTTGCCAGAATCCTGGTGCAATGCCTTTGGCTTTTCATGCATCGATTGGTGGGCAATTGGGCTTCCCTTTTGTCTGGGCTTCTCCTGCCAGGTAGAAGGATATGCCTGTCATAAGGATGCTTAGTTGTGTGGGCCTCAATCGAAACTCATCACTGTGCCTGGGGTCTTGGCATCATTCTCCCACCAGGAGAGGTAGCTATTTTGTTATTTCCACTCCATTTGACCTGAGAGGCCAGGTCTTTTGTTGTAGTCATTCGGCAGGTGGGGTCTGCCACAGACCCCCAATGCATTTTTCCCACTTCCTCGAAGCAAGTACTTGGGTTCTGTGCCTGTTGTTTGCTCTTCAGAATCTAGTGATCCACAGTTTTTTTTTCTGGAGGGCTTTCTATATCTAGATTGCCTATTCAGCTGGCTTTCCTTCACCAAAGTAACTGTGCGGTCTTAGTCCAAGAGCTTTTTTTCTTTTAGTTAGTGATTTGTGCATTTTACTGTGCCCAGGAGGATCTAGACTTAGTAGGGCATGTCAGGGCTTGCTGTGCGGTAGCTCTGACTACATTGGTTTTTGTGCGGCGAAGTGGGATTCTCACCCTGAGTTCACAACACACCCCTGCTTTCAGTGGGGACCATTACTGTGCGATGAGGTTTTTGTCACTCTGTCATACAGGTGGCTTTTAGGTCTAGAACTCAACTCCTTTCCCTTCTAGACCCTGTTACAGTTGACCCCAGATGCCTCAAAAAAACACAAAAAAATAATCATGCTTTAACAGAGGAAAAGGGGGATAGAGTGGTTTCTTCTACTAACCACTCAGGTGGTGCCTTTCACACTTTGGTATTTTTCCTTTATATTATTTTTGGACAACTTGGGAAATCAGCCATGTATGAGGACAGCCATCATGCTTGTCTTCAGAGAAAATAAAGTTACTTTCCTGTAACAGGTGTTCTCCAATGGACAGCAGGATGTCAGTACTCAGGATTCCCTCCCACCTCCCCTGGGAGTTGGTTTCTCCATGTCTTAGATTTATTATGGATTGAGGGGTCCTGCCTGGGAGGCAGGGAGGTGAATATAGCTGCACATGCCCCTTAGAGCATTCTGAAAGCTGAATAATCTTTGAAATCAAAGTTCCATGCTGGGCTCTATTGGATAATGTCACCTGAGTGTGAGAACTGGCAACCTGCTGTCCATCGAAGAATCAAACAAGAAAATAAGATTTGGTTATAGAAAAAGAACTCTATATGTATTCCCAAGCAACCGTCATATTTGGCCACAGTGAGCTGGTGGCTTATATGTGCAAGCTCGTATAGCTACTGGGCTTGACTAATCATAGGTTGCTGAGAAATTAAGAATGCTGACACTGTGCGCAAAGCAGACTATTGTGTGAGCACTTATCTGGTTCCACAGATGACGAAATGGTGTATATGCTCCTGAAGGACAGCTCCTTCAGGAGCAAGGAGCTGTCCTTCAGGAGCATATACACCATTTCGTCATCTGTGGAACCAGATAAGTGCTCACACAGTAGTCTGCTTTGCGCACAGTGTCAGCATTCTTAATTTCTCAGCAACCTATGATTAGTCAAGCCCAGTAGCTATACGAGCTTGCACATATAAGCCACCAGCTCACTGTGGCCAAATATGACGGTTGCTTGGGAATACATATAGAGTTCTTTTTCTATAACCAAATCTTATTTTCTTGTTTGTTGTGGATTTTTGGTTATTTTTGAGTCTTTTGGTACTACTAACGTCCATCAAAGAATAGCATATTTCTCCGAAAAAATATTTAAAGTTGCTTAAGAGTATAAGTGCGATATCGTCCAATCAATAGCAATAGGTGACCTTAAATGATCTTAAAATCATTCCTATATCTACACTACAAATTACTGAACCAGTGGATACTTCAATAAACCATACATTTTGCCCGAGTACATACTCTATACATCAATTTTAAGAGCCCCTGATGCAGCCGTAAAGGCGAAACTCGGCCTGAGTCGGGCGGGTTCTGTTCAATTGAATAAATCTTCTTTCCAAGGCATCGGTCTTGTTTTCTGTTTTTCTCACATCCGTGGCCACTCTAGACCGACTACCGCTTTGCTTCTTGAGGCTGAAGATGATGCAGGCGTGGACGAAGGCAAGGCAGGCTAAAGACAGGCTTGGACAGAGCTGTACTGAAGACAAGACAGGTGACCTTTTGCTGAGGCAGTGCTGTGTCGCATGGCCGGGGTTTAAATACCCAGTCATGTGACATCATCAGGAGGCACTGAGAGTGTGGGTTCCCACCCTGGGGCCTTTATAGCTTGGCACATGCTGCACGCTTGCTCCTAACAGCTGAGCAGATGCGGTGGCATTTCCCTGTCGTATGGAGCGGCAGTATTTGGCTGGTGGCATCTGGGTGAATGTAACTGCTCACGAGGCCGTCCTGCGAACGGTAAACTTACAGCAGTGTAAAACTTGTCTCTTTTCAAAGACCTTTATGCGACTTTATTGTGTGCATTGCTAACTTTGTTGTCCATTTTTGTCAGTGGGGCCAGGTATTTACAAAAAGGGGTGAGGTGTTATATTCCAAGCTATAATTTGCAGACCCAATCTGATATTCTATGTGTGGTTCCCTCCAGGAAGGAACTGAGAAAGATGCTGTTTAGGAGGAGGATGTTCATAACTCGAGCACCAGAGCTGTGGAACTCAGTGCCACAGGAAATAAGATTGGAAACAAACCTTTTAGCATTTAGGAAGAAAATAAAAACTTAGTAATTTTAATTTGGAAAAGCAGAGTACTTGGATTTTTATTAGTTTGATTTGATGTTTTATGATTGATTTTATGTTGTGATGTATTTTATACGCTATTGCTTTTAAAATATGGTTTTTAAAATTTTTTGTACACCACTCTGACCAGACTATTTCTGCTTCAGTGGGTTAAGAGAATCACTAAATAAATAAATAAATAAATAAATAAATAAATAAACAAACAAACAAACAAACAAATAAATAAAATAAACAATTAATCTCAGGGTTGATCCCTGAGTCACTTACTGCACTCTCCCCAGAATGAATTCCATTTATTACTATATTTAAATCCTCAACTCAATGTGCAGCGGAGGTCAGAAAAGCAAACAGGAGTTATTCAGAAAGGAATAGAGATTAAAACTGAGAATATCATAATGCCTCTGGGTAGATCTATGGTATGACCACACCTTGAATATTGTGTGCAGTTTTGATCACCCCCCTCTCCAAAAAGATAGAGCAGAGCTAAAAAAGATACAGAGAAGGGCAATAAAAATGATGAAAAGAATGGCAGAGCACCCATATGAAGAAAGGCTAAACAGGTTAGGGCTCTTCAGCTTGGAGAAGAGAAAAGTGAGGTGTGTTCTAATAGTAGAGGTTTGTAACATCATGAACGGAATGGAACAAACTAATAGGGAATGGTTATGTCTCCTTTCAAATAACATTAGGAATAAAAATACTTCATGAAACTAACTGGTAGTAGATTTAAAACAAATTTAAGAAAGAATTGATGTATTCAACATACAATTAAGCTATGGAATTTTTTGCTGGAAGATGTGGCCAACATTAATAGTATAGCTGGGTTCATAAAAGATTTGGACAAGTTTCTGGAGGGCAATTATTTGCCAGACAGGAGAGGAGATTGCCAGCTCTTTCATCTGGGAATAAGCAATGAGGAAGGAGTCTTCCTATTCAAATCTGCCAAATACTTTCAAGTGATCTGATTGTGCCACTGTCATAGACATGATTCTGGGTCTATGGACCACAGATCTGGCCCAGTGTAGCTCTCCTTGCATTCTTATTTCTAATTTTTATCATCCATTTACCTTCTTTCAGGGCCTGGATATTATGATGTACAGCTGCTGCTGCTTCTTCTACTTATTTTTGGTCACTTCTCAACCTATTTTCTGCTTTCATCAACATTTTACTTTATCTGTGTAGAGAGGCTCCTTTACATATAATTCATTATTCTAGAGTCTGCTGAAGTATATAATGATCTGGGTGGGGGAATAATCAAAATGTTTAGTGTAAACCAAAGTTTCGTAGTTTTCATGTGGTACGATTGTATGAGTGAATATTGTAGTTAAGATTCTGAGGTTGAAGTTTAATGTGTATGTTCCTTTAAATACTTGGTCTCTGATGATTAGTAGTCCATAGTGAGTGGGTAATAGGGATGTGCATTTGTTTAAAACAAAAGTGCAATGCGCAGTGAATAAGGCTTATTTGTTTCATTTAGGAGGCCTTGAACCGAACTGGTGGCCCCCGAATGAAATAAACCATATTCGTTCATTTTGTTTTAAACTTATGCATCGTGCCTAAGTCTAGGCCTGAAGCTGGGGCCTCGCCTAGGGCATACGCTGAAGCCCAATGCAGGGGTCATTGCCTAGGCTTAAGCATGATGCTGGGGTTTCAGCGGAGGCAAGGGCTGATGCTGGAGTGGCCGCCGAGACACCTGAAAATACAATTTTTTAAAAAAACCCTTACCTGATCTCTCTGGTATCTGACAAAGACCGGGTCCTGATGCTGGGGCCTCAGCCTAGGCCAGGGCTCAGAACCAGGCCCAACGTCACGACCTGACCTGAAGGCCGGGTCCGGATGCTGGGTATTCAGCCCAGACCCAGACCTGATGCTGTGACCTGACCCGGAGGCCAGTTCCCAACACTGGGAACTCAGCCTAGACCAGGGCCCACACCTGGGCCCGTTGCCGTGAACCTATCTGAAGGCCAGGTCCCAATGTCGGGGCCTTGGCACAGACCCAAGCCTGATGCCGCGACCCAACCTGGAGGCCGGGCAATGATGCCAGTACCTTGGCCTGAACACAGGCCCGATACAGTGACCCAACCCAAAGCCCGGGTCCCAATGTCTGGGCCTTGGCCGTCAGGCCCAGGCCTTGGAGCCTAGGCCTGGGAGCTCTTCTTCTTCAGTCCTCTTCTTTCTTCACCACTTAAAAGCCAAATGGCACCATATGCTGGGGTTGCGCTGGAGTTCATTAACTCGGGTGCATTCACCCCAGCAGACGGTGCCATGTTGATATATGGTAATTCCGTTCACAAAAATTGAACCTTCCCCTAGGGTGAATGCGATGGAATTATTTAACTCCAGCATGACCCCAGTGGACAGTCATTTTGCTTTCAAGCGCCAAAGAAAGAAGTGGACCAAAGAAGAAGAGCTCCCAGGCCGGGCTCCGAGGCCTGGGCCTGACCCAGGGCCTAGGCCATGGCGTCGGGACCTGGCCTCCAGGTCTGGTTTCATCTCTGGGCCTGCGCTCGGTCTCCGGGACCT